>NW_015552637.1:2412998-2455104 GCF_001515605.1 Sinocyclocheilus anshuiensis
TAAGTATGTTTTCATTTAAAGGATTTGCCACTGATGATTCAAACGCGAGTTTTGGGCAGTGTAGAGTAGCACTTGTTGTTTGTCATTTCTCCGATCACAAATGCAGACAGAGTTTTATGTTTACGCGGCGCGCCGCGATGCAACGCAACGCGTAAAACGACAGTATAAGTCATTATAATCAGTAATTATGTCCCCACTGGATGCAACAAATGCCTCGTTTGTAATGGGTTTTCATGTTTTTGTCTCGTTGCTCCGGCCGGACACGGCATCAACACAGTATGGTGAGGGGCGTAACATTTCTGTCTCACGCTTGAGGTATTCGGCCAATCACAACGCACTGGATAGCTGGCCAATCAGAGCACACCTCGCTTTTTCAGACCGATGAGCTTTGTAAAAATCGACACGTTTCAAAAAGGCGGGGCATAGAGGAGAAACAATAATGTACAGTATGTGGAAAATAATGCGCTTTTTTAACTTTAAACCACATAAACACATTTCATTACACCAAATACACAAAATAATGTTATTTTTAGCAGCATCATATGACCCCTTTAACTAGCATTGCGGTGTGATTTATCAGGCCTGTTTGCATGCAAAACTGGTATTTTATTTACAAAAAACTTTTCATTTTCATATTTCTTCTCCCTCTGTTTTTCTTTAAAGGCTGGCTGTGTGCATCCACCTGCCGCTGCCACATTCCTCTCACTGATGTTGGGTGCTGAGACTGCCTGGAGAGCAACATGAAGGATACTTTCATAGTTTATCAACCATGAATCAAGTCTGAGGAAGGAAAATATCCCTGCCCTTGAACAGGACAACCGGTGCAGTGTGACTTTCCTGTTTCTGAGTTCAAGAGCTGCTTTATTATGAACCATGGACCAGGGTAGATTTGACAGCCCCGTTACACTTGTCATTAAGGCACCCAACCAGAAGTATGATGACCAGACCATCAATTGTTTTTTGAATTGGACCGTAGAAAAGTTGAAAAAACACATATCCAAAGTGTATCCTAGCAAGCCGGTGAGTTTATATTATTATATAGATTATTATTCTATTATAAAGTAAGTCAGTCTGTTGCCAATTATCCAAGAGATGTATTTATGTGAACATTCACATGACCAAGTGTTAGTGTCTCACTAGTCATTAGTGCAGTGTTTTAAAGGAATAGTTCACTCAGAAATGAGAATTGCTGAATTTTTACTCGCCATCAGGCCATCCAAGATGCAGATGAATTTGTTTCTTTATCGGAACAGATTTGAAGAAATTTAGCATTACATCACCTGCTCACCAGTGGATCCTCTTCATTGAATGGGTGCCATCAGAATGAGTTCAAACGGCTAATAAAAACATCACGATGATCCAAAAGTAATTCACACAACTCTAGGCCATGTCTTGTGAAAAGCTAAAAGCTGTGTTTGTAATAAGCAAATTAATCGTTAAGATATTTTTTACTTCAAACCATTACTTCTTAATCCATAACGTTGCTTTCTTCAGTAAAAAAAAAAGAAAGTTGACTTGTCTGAAACAGGAGAGAAATGCACAGATTAATTATTGACTGGTATTATGGACTGGTATTTTGTCCAGAAGCAACGTTTTAAACTTAAGCGCCTTAATGATGGATTTGTTCCTTACAAACATGCAGCTTTGACTTCACAAGATGTTAATTGATGGACTAGAGTCATGTGGATTACTTGTGGATTATTATGTTTTTATCAGCTGTTTGGACTCTCATTCTGACGGCACCCATTCACTGCAGAGGATCCATTGGTGAGCAAGTGATGTAATGCTACATTTCTCCAAATCTGTTCAGATGAAAAAACAAACTCTGCTACATCTTGGGTGGCCTGTTTATTTTCATACTTAAGGACCTGAAATAAGCAGTTAAGTGTGTCATAATTCTGTGCTGTGGGGTTCAAGAAAGGTTTGTTTATGGCTGTTAAAGAGCTTTCTATTCATATATCACAGAATTAACATTTTAGCCAAGGTTATGTCTTATTCCTACATGATTTGAAACATGTTTTTATGATGATTTAAAAGTGTTTTTAGAAGAAGCCTATGAAATTGCTTGTTGACTTCAGGAAATGGCAGCTAGATGCCACCTGCTCTACAGGAATATTTGGCATTGCTGGTATTTTGCCCGAGAGCCCCATGCAGAGCTGTGCAGTTCTAGTTCTATATAATTTGCTGCCACTTAGTGATGAATTTTTTTTTTTCATGCTAACATTTTTGTCTGATTTCACTGAACACCTTTCTAATCAAACCCTTCTTACATTCTTTCAGTCATCCAAGGATCAGAGACTTGTCTATTCTGGACGGCTTCTTCAGGATCACTTGCAATTGAGGGATGTGCTAAGAAAGGTTCTCTGATTTGAAAGGTTTCTCTGATTAAGAAAGGTTTCTGTTCTCTGATTTGTTTAAACGTCAAATCAGATGCAATGTACAAAAACAAGTGAAGTGTTTTGAAGAGAATTTTGATTGTTGAGATGTTGAAACTGCCGCTTAACTTTTATAGATCCTAAAACTTTTGTAACCCACCATCATAATCTTTTTTTAGATATTTATGGCACAGTAATTAGGCCATCCGACCACAAATGATCTTGGGGTGATTTTCATTCTTTTCTTTTATTCTTTTCTTTTATTCTTTTTTTTTATGTTTTAAAGTCGGCATGAAATTGAATTTCACCCTATCTGTTTTCTAAATGTGTCTTATTGATCTTATTGTGAACGGTTCATCCATGCAGACGTTTCATTATTTAAAATGGTTTTGTAATTGAAAAATTCCAAGCCCGTTGTTGTAACTTGCTTCACTCGGATGTGTTACAATGCAGAAGAAAATATCTGTTGTCCACTTCCTTTAAAACTAACCTCACATGGCATTTTAAAAACACTGAGAGATAACACCGTGACCAAAGACATTGGTTAAATGCATTTGTACATTGATCAACAATAACAAATGACACAAACTTGATGCAAGAACTTGAATATGACCACTTTTTTTAATAACTCAGAAAGTGTGTATGTTGTATTCTTTGAAAGTATTTGACCAGAACTCAGCTTTTTTGTACTGATTCTAATCACTGGATTTCTTCAACCCCAACAGCAAGATGAATACCACATGGTCCACCTGGTGTGTGCGTCACACAGCCCCCCGTCATCCCCCACTTCCAGCAGCCCTGTTAGCACCACCGATTCCAGCTCTTCAGTGAGTGCATAGATTAAAAAAAGAAAAATATCATTCCGTGAAGAAAAGTTCCTTTTCCTGTTTATCATGTCGGTAACACCTTACAATAAGGTTTCATTTGTTAACATGGTTAACCACACTAGTTAACATAAACACTGAACAATACTTCTACAGCATTTATATATCTTAGTTTGTCAAAGGAATAGTTCATCCAAAAATGAATATTGTGTCATCATTTACTCACCCTCAAGTTGTTCAAAACCTGTATGTTTCTTTCTTCTGTTAAACACAAAAGAAGATATTCTGAAGAATGTTGACAACCAAACGGTTGCTAGCAGCAACTTAACAAACGTTAATAAATGAAAAAAATTGATTGCTCATTGTTAGGTCATGTAAGTTAATGCTTTAACTAATGTTAACAAATAAGACCTTATTGTAAAATCTTAACCTCATGTCCATTATTCTTTCTTCTTCCTAGACGTCAGACAGTACTGGTCCATCCTCCTCATCTTCTACCCCTAGTCAGGAAACTCCAGCCAACTCTGATCCGGTGCGGGGGAACCCAACACAAACACATGGCCTCAATCCTGCCCCTACTGGTGTGATGCAGAGGTAAACACAAATCACACTCTCAAATAACCCACTCAAGGCAAAACATGTGGAGTTGAGTTTTGAGGCCTTTGAGTTTCATTTTGGATATTTCATTACCACTTAGGCCTGAAGGAATGCCTCTTCCCTTGCAAGGTGGTCCCGCTGCTGGCTTCCCTGCCCAGCCTATGTACATGCCGATGCAAATGTTTTGGTGGCAGCAGATGTATGCCCGCCATTATTACATGCAATAGTAAGTTACTACAGCCCAGTTGTTGTTAAATATGAGGTTAAGACCCTGAATAATGTATGAGCCCTTTCATGCTGAGATTTCAGAAAATAGCTGTGCAAATCAGTATAAATATATACTACAGGTCACATTTTTTTGAATAGTTAATAATAAAGAGTGATCAAAAATTTATCAGAAGTGAAAGACGTTTATAATGTTATAAAGTCATCATAGAATTTACCACTGTTTGCACAAAAATATTAAGCAGCCAGCAAGAACGGTTTTCCACATTGAAAATAATGACACCATTGTTATTGTTTCAGCACAAATAATAATTGATAACCAAATCAGCATATCCGAATAATTTCTATAGGATCATGTGACACTGAAGACTGGAGTAATGGCTGCTGAAAATTCAGCTTTGCATCACATTAATAAATTCCATTTTATAACATATTAAAATAGAAAACAGTTCTTTTAAATTGTAATAATATTTCACAAAATTACTGTTTTTACTGTGTTTTTGATCAATTAAATGCAGACTTTGTGAGAATAAGAGACTTATTTCAAAGACATTTTAAAAAATTGTAATTATTCAAAAAATTTCACCAATTATCAAAAAATTTGTAAAGACAACATGAAATCAAAACAGACCCTATTACTTCCTTCACTCACTTATTGTAATGTGCACCATTCACCCATGTGCAGTAATTTGTTCATAATTTTTCATTCACAATCTTTCAGTCATGCAGCCATGGCAGCCTCCCGGGCGTCCAGCGTGGCCCCCTTTCCCGCTCCCAGTGCTGGCCCCACCACTCAGCCAGCTCGACCTAACGAACCTGCAGCCCCTATGGGGCCCAACCCCGCCCCAGAGGACCGCCCTGCCAACCCCAACATCCAGATGAACGCTCAGGGAGGAGCCATGTTGAACGACGATGAGCTCAACCGAGACTGGCTGGACTGGATGTACACAGTGTCACGTGCTGCCATTCTGCTCAGCATCGTCTATTTCTATTCCTCTTTTGGCCGCTTTGTCGTGGTGATCGGTGCCATGCTGCTGGTTTATCTGTAGGTTGTGTACTAAATAGAAGCTTCCTGATAAGCAGAAGTTGACTTGTAGGAAGTTGAACATTGTATTTGCGCTTCATTGTCTCTGTTTGTGTACTCCAGGCACCAGGATGGCTGGTTTCCCTTTAGAGCAGAACTGCAGAATCCAAGAGCTGGAGAAGGCCCACAAGACGAGGCGGAGCAAAATCAGGATATGCAAGAGATGGTTAGTTATAGAGGTCAACTTTTGCTGATATTGTTGCAGATCTAGAAAGCAAGATATACTGACAGAACAGAAAAGTTTGATTTGTTTTCCATGATCTTAAAAATGTGTTGCCCTAGAAGATGAAATGTAAATTGTGCCTATGTATAAATTCCCTTTTGAAACTAAAGGTATTTTTTTATATAGTAATTTAGGTCTCAATGCATAATTCTTATTTTTTTAAAGACTTTTCTGTTAATTTAAAATGTGGAAAATAGAGATGATAATGTGTTCGGTCTGTTTAAACTTTTTAAAGATGCATATAATGCACTAATGTAATTTTCTGTTGGCAAATGAGCATTTATTTGACATTATTTATGGTTTAATGTTTTTAAAAGTCTTGTACATTTATTTGTGCAAAATGCAGTAAAAACAGTAATCTTATGAAATATTACAATTTCAAATAACTTTTTTTCAATTTTAATGTATTTTAAAACTTAATTTATTCCTTTGATGCAAAGCTGAAATTTCAGTGGCAGCAAATTTTTTTCAGGATCCGTTGGAAAGTTAAACACTATTATAACACCATTTATTTGAAATAGAAGTATTCCTTTCTTTCAGATAAATCTTGCTGACCCCAAACTTTTCAACAGTAGTGTATATTATTAAATAAAATGTTTAAAAACATTATAAAAAAAATTTTTGAAAATGCTCATTATATATTTGACCCTGGACCTCAAAACCAGTCATAAGGGTACATTTTTCGAAATTGAGATTCATACATAATCTGAAAGCTGAATAAATAAGCTTTCCATTGATGTATGTTTGTTAGGATAGGACAATATTTGGCCGAGATACAACTATTTGAAAATCTGGAATCTGAGGGTGCAAAAAAATCGAAATATTGAGAAAATCGCCTTTAAAGCTGTCCAAATGAAGTTCTTAGCAATGCATATTACTAATCAAAAAATTAAGTTTTAATATATTTATGGTAGGAAATTTACAAAATATCTTCATGGAACATGATCTTTACTTAATATCTTAATGATTTTTGGCATAAAAGAAAAATCAATAATTTTGAGCCATACAATGTATTTTTGGCTATTGCTAAAAATATACCCGTGCAACTTAAGACTGGTTTTGTGCTCCAGGGTCACATATTGTTAAGACTGTCAGGGGAGTTTAAAACGGACATATTTCACAATTATCGGCTGATATCAATAATCTTAAAATGGTCACACATCGTCCTGAAACTAATACACATCTTTCTCATGAACCAAATCAGTGGTTTTATTGGTATTTACAATAAACAAACTTACCAATCTCTCTTTCTCTCTCTCTCTCTCTCTCTCTCTCTCTCTCTCTCTCTCTCTCTCTCTCTCTCTCTCTCTCTCTCTCTCTCTCTCTCTCTCTCTCTCTCTCTCTCTCTCTCTCTCTCTCTCTCTCTCTCTCTCTCTCTCTCTCTCTCTCTCTCTCTCTCTCTCTCTCTCTCTCTCTCTCTCTCTCTCTCTCTCTCTCTCTCTCTCTCTCTCTCTCTCTCTCTCTCGCTCTCTCTCTCTCTCTCTGTGTGTAGGAGCGTATGATGGATGAGGGAATGGAGGATGATGAGGGGGACAGTGGGGAGGAAGGTCCTGAAGATCCCATGAACGCAGACCCGCATCAGCCGGGCTTCCTGTCGGCCGCTTGGTCGTTCATCAGCACTTTCGTCACCTCCCTCATTCCGGAGGGACCTCCACAAGCTGCCAACTGAACTCGGATGTCTCCGCATTGTCTGTGGACAGTGGAGAGAAGAAATCGACAATAGACAAAAAAAAATAATAATTATAATAAAACACAAAAACAAGTACATGGTCTGCCATGTCCTGGCAAGTCTGTAATGCTGCTTCAATGGTGTTCAATTTTATCCCTATGCCATTGCCTAACGCTTTTCTTCCCGCCTTTGTCAACAAGTCGGGGTGAGGTTTCATGGATGTGCTGTCCATGTTGTTATGAAAGACTTTTTTTCTCAAGACTGGTTGATAAACACATAAGACCATAGCGAATCATGCAGTTACTTTAGTGCATAGCTATTTTTCTCTTCCTTCTGTGTAAATAAATAGTAAATATTTACAGATATGAATATATGCCTCATTGAAATAAGGTGTGTTTTTGAATAAAATCAGGTTTTGGTTTCTTATCGTAGTAAGTGGTTTTGATTTCAGCTGATCAACTGATTCACCACTAGTGGGCGCCACGATAAAAAAAAAATACATCTACATTGCAGATTTCAAAGATGCTTCTTTCCAATGATTAATACTTTTTCTTACTCCATTAAATGTAACTTATACTGTATATATATATATATAACATATACACATATGTATACATATATAGGAGTAGGAATTACTCAGAAAAACATATATATATATATATACTGTACATACACTGTTCAAAAATGATTTTAAAAAAAGATTGACAATGAAAGTATGAAAGATTCAAAAAAGATTTTAAAAATATTTTTAAGTAATCAAAATGTAATCTTTTAAAATGTGATGTATTCTATATGCTTTTATGATGTTTATATATATATATATATATATATATATATATAACTTTTCCATGACATTCTAATTTATTGAGATGCACCTGTACTTCGGCCAATTTTCTATTTGTCTATATATAGAGAGAGACAGAGAGAGAGTGAGATAATATAGATTATACTTTTTTTTTAATTTTTTTTATTTTGTATTTAAAAAAAAATATTAAAGAAATAAAGGCAACCTATTTTATAATTACATGTATTGCACAAACTATTTTGTACAATTATTGTTCCTTGGGGAAGAATTTCTTAATGATTCATGTTCATATCCATACTTGCATGGCATTGGTAAGAGTTGGCACGTGTGTATGTATATGCCACCTGAATGCCACAAAACCCCTTTTTACATTCTGAAATAAAAGCTGTCATCTGCATTCCAGAGCTACAGCCCTGCGTCCGCTCATATACAGACACTGAGGTGAGATGGAGACAAAGTAGACCATCATGCACTTCAGTGCCTTCAGAAAACCTCTAATCAAATGAAGATGGATTTTGTATGGTTCATTGTAACAATGCAATTAATTATGCATGACAGAGACATTTATTGGGCTCATTTCACCCGGACTCCACTAAGTAACTGGACAAATCGGGTTATAGTCCCTCTTCCCAAGGTAGGACAACTCTTATCAGGAGAACAGATCTCTGTCTGACAGACCATGATTTCATCATGACTCCATCCTTTGTTGGATAGACCCAGACAAATGTAGTTGTTGAAATTATTTCGCTTGAATTAAGTGGATTTCTGCAGGAATACAAGAAAGGCTGGATAAAAACAATGTGATTGATAACTGTATAAATTAGAGGAGACTGGGGCTAGTTGTCACAAAGGTCGTTTCTGAGAAGGTTTAGTTCAGCAGTGGTTTTTGTATGTGTTTTTTTAAACAACAAAACCAAATGATAAACAAATATTCAAAATAAATAAATAAAAAAAAATCCAAAATATTATTAATGGTAAATCTAAAAATATTATACAATTTTATAATATTTATTGATTGGACAAACAGAACAGAATAAAATCACATTTTCATTCAGTCAATCTAGGACAGGTATATATATATATATATATATATATGTGTGTGTGTGTGTGTGTGTTACAGATTCAGGAATAAATAAATTACATTTTCACAAAAGGTAAAATAAATAAATAAATAAAATGTGTTCTGTTGACTATTTATCCTGGACAATAATGGTGGAAATATTAAAAACTAATGTAGTGTAAATGTAAAATGTAGTTTTTGTAGCTTAAAGTTGGCTTATAGAATAAACTCAGAATGAGAAATACTCTTGATAAAGTAAAAAAAAAAAAAAAATGTGACAAAATAGCCCAATTAAGTCTCCCCAGTTTTAGCAATTTACATATCATTATTCCATTAAATTTATGTGTTTTAGTGTTTTGTTTGACTGTTTGAAATTGAATGCATTTAAATTGAATGCATGTATTTTTCAAATAAAAGTAAGTGAGGCATCTATAAAACTATGGTCGACCAGTGTTTAATAGAGGCAATAAAGAACGTGGACTCTATTGACAGGGATGTGGCTTAACCTTAATTGACTGGCAAAGACAGCAGACAGTTTTCCATTCCTGCCTATATCATTGAAATGTGCTCCTTTTGTCTTAGGGACAAATTAAAGAATCATGGCGGGAAGAAAAAAAAAACATGCAAAACTGAATGAAATTACATTAGATATAGCTGGCAGTCCTTGCTGTGTAAATGACACTCTTATTTCTTAAAATGGACTCCCTGGTGAACTGTTCCTTTCAATTTATTTCTCCATAGCTCACGGCCTCAGACCGCCCTTCTGCTAGCTCTTTAATCCAATCACCCTCTCACTGGATGTTATTTATTTGCTTATTTATTTATTTTCAAAGGATGTAACTGATTTTTATCAGAGGGTAGAATTGCCTTTTCTTCCTGGTGAAACGGTGACTAACGACCTGCTATCGATTTGTTGGTTTGTCCATGATAGTGATGGCTGTGTGATAGAGAGGCCATCTTTATATTTAGAATTATGCTACAGATACCTCAGACATTTCCTGCCCTGCAGCATCCTGCCAAACAAATAACGCATGCGGAATAATAAATGATAATTGCTGTCACCTCTGTGTATGATTAGTCAGAAACAGGCAGATAATTGTTGGGGATTTAGCTAGCAAATCCATTTATTTGAACTAATCAATAAATGCGGTGTTTAAAAATATGGACCAGAGAAAGATTCTGAAGTGATAGAAAATTGGGTTTTGGTTGGTACAAACTGTGTTCTTTTTAAAATAAATAAATAAAAAAACATGAAAAATTTAACTTTTTAAAAAAATTCCATGCACAGAATTAAAAAGGTTTTAAAGCATAATCTTCAATTAAAATGTCATTTTTTATGTAATTTTTGGAAATAATATTTCGTATTTGACTATTGTTTCAAAGCTATTTCAATGTGAACTCTGCAGTATAGTTTATATAAAAAGTGATTTTTTTTTAAAGTTGTAAATATAAAATAAAGATTATTGGAATATATTTTACAAGAAAATACTATTTCAGTCTTTCTACTTAAAAAAAAAAAAATGTTTAATTCAAACTGTTACTTGCCATTTCTTTGTAAGTATTTATGAAATTCTCTAGCAATTTCTGAGTGAAAATTGTTTCAAAGTAAATCCTACACTACTTTTTGTTTCAGTGCATCAATTGTGTTATGCATTATATTTTATAGAGCTCCTCACATTTTGCTGTAGCGAAATGTGCAACTCTCCAAGGCTTCAAAGAATTTATGATTATAAAATCAATCATTCACAATGATTTTATGAATGAATACCTACATGCATAGAAATAGTTCTCTCTCTGACTCTCTGGTGGAATTACTAGTTTAAAATGTACACAATCTGCTCCCTGAAAAGAGAATTTAAGGTGTTTCAGAAGAAAAACAATCGGTTGAATAAAAAAATAATCTATTGAATAAAAAGAGTGTTGAATAATTGCACGCATTTATGTTGGCTGCCCATCAGGTCCTTTAAATGCTTTCACTTTATTGTAAATAGTAAGAGTAAAAAAGTATATAATAAAAAGAAAATAAATAAAAAAGGAAAGCTTTTTATTTTTTTATATAATATATAATATATAGATATAATTTGATGCTTAAATTAATGTCCCTCACATAGACTATGCACAAGTCAAAGTCAAGTCAAGTTTTTATTTACTGTCAGTTCAATGCAACTTTTATACTGTAAATAAAACTAAAAATTAGATGAATTAAAAATAAAGGTTCCAAAAGGGGGTGTTTTCACCTTTTTTTGGTTTCCCAAAGAGCCTTTCAGTGAACTTGTTCCAAACATCCTTTTTTTTTCTTAGCATGAAGAACGTTTTAATAATCTACAAAATGTTTTTAAAGAACCTTTTGTGGAATGGAAAGGTTCCATGGATGTTAAATGTTCTTCATGGAACAATAGACGTCAATTAGAAAAAGAGTGTATTGTATATATTGTAGTAATGTAGTACAATAATTGTGTTGGCAGCAAATGCAAACATAAAAATCAAACTCTCACAACATTATTTTGGGGTGATATATATTTCATTTTGTTTACAAATAACATCTATCATTGCTTCAAATATTACATTAGCCATATCTTTTTTTCATAGCTGAAATAAATATATTGCACTTAAAAAAGGCATCAAAACAAATATGGTCAGTTGTCTCCTTAGGAGTAGGATACATCTGACATAGAAATTACACACAAACAAACAAACAAAAAAAAAGGAATAAAGAGAAATCATTTGCTAATATATTGCAACTACATAACTGTTTGTACAGTCTGTTCATAACAAATCAAAGGCTTGAAATAGTGGGCACATTCTTTTATCAGCTTTACTTTAGACAACACATTCAATCTGAATAAAACACCCTCAACCCTGAAAAGCATTGTGTGGCTCTGCTTGTGTATTTACGCTTGTCTGTTCTGTTCAAATTTGAAGGATAAATAAAAACTGCAGCATCAATAAGTTCCTCACACTTACACACACACACACACACACACACACACACACACACACTCCAGTTCCTCTTCATCTGGCTATTACAGCAAGCGCTGTTTCTCTGTGATTTAGTTACAGGATGTTGATGAATTGTTGTCAATGTGACTGTACAAATAGGAACGCTTCAGCCACAAATCACCCAATTTCCCTCGTTCCCCTGGGGAAGACGAGACTATTATTTAAAAGTTAGCCCATTATTTACAGGTGTAGACTTCCTGCAAGTTGGCTGTCGACAAGCAGCCTCAAGTGGCTAAAGCTCCGTTTCTGGCACTGGAAAGAAATATTAGCCAGTTACAAAACATAAACCTGTCCATTTTGCTCTGGATTTCTTGTTTGTGACTTATAGAAATGGCCTCACATGTCCGCTGGTTCATATCAGTTTCAGTTCACCCTTGTTGTGTCTTTTTAATGAAATGATGTTAATTTATAGTTTTTCTTACTGAGGACAGATTAGCAATTTATTTTTGTCATTTTGACATTGTTTACTCGTTACCCTCATGTCGTTCCAACACACATATTGAGGAATAGTAACCAAACAGTTCAAGTTCCCTTTAACTTCCATTGCATGGACAAAAAATATAATGGAGCTCAGTGGAAACCGATACATTTTGGTTACCAACATTCTTCAAAATAGCTTTTTTTTGTGTTAGACCAATATGAGGGTGAGTAAATTAGGGTGAACAGAATTTTAATTTCTTGGAGAACTGTCTCTTTAAATATAACATACAATAAAATGCCTTAAAGAGTTTTTAAAGAAAATAAACTTTTCTGACCAGAAAGACAAAACCGGCCTGTCCAGCATGTACACATGTATACCGTTTCCATCCAGTATTAGTTTTCAAATAGCACAGCGCTCTCTAGTGTCCACAATTTGAACAGGAGGGCTGAGTGGTTGGCAGCTCCACAGATACTGACTGTCTCATATCATTAAGAGGTGATGGATCACCGGGAATGAGAAACAGCAGAAGTCCAGTGTTACGTTCAATGAGTTACGTTCTCCCTCATCTGGCTCTGGGTGTCGATAAAGGCATGAGATGAATCTGTAAAGAAACAGTTTACCTAAAAATTACATTCTGTCATCATTTACACACTCTCATGTTGCTCCAAACCTGTATGAATTTCTGTCCTTTTGTGGAACGCAAAAAAAGATATTTTGAAGAAAGTTGGTTCCCACTGATTTCCAAAACACAAAAAAAATACATATTTTGAAGAATGTTTGTAATCACTTTCAGTTCCCATTGATTTTCATTATATGGACCAGAAATACAATGGAAGTCAATGGGAATCGAAATGGTTTGGTTATCAACATTTTTCAAAATATCTTCTTTTATGTTCTTCGGAAGAAAGAAAGTTATACAGGTTTGGAATGACATGAGGGTGATTAAATAATGACAGAATTTTCATTTTTGGGTGAACTATCCCTTTAAAGGTAGCATTAACACATCTGCAGATGAATTTGGATCTTGGAGTCTCTTATCAACACTAAAAACTCATGCTTGAAGTTCTGTTTTACAAGAATCCGTGTCCGTTGGGCTTTTCGTTCACTTTTTCTCCAGCACAACTGCAAGATGCAGTATGTCCGGGTCGTTAGTCAATGCCGTGTCAGTCAATATTATTTACATGTGGTTCTTCCTTTCGTGTAAGCATGTGTGTATGGGTGCCGTATGTCTTCGCATGCCGGTGATTGGGAAATCTTATCAGGCTGAAGTGGCAGGAATCATACGAACGGGGTCATGACTGTGGAAGAATGGCGCAGTCCCTGGATGGTGGCGTAGGGCCCCTGCTGGAAATAGTGGTGGTAGCGTGGCATGTGGAAGGAGGGGAAGGTCGGCCCGCTGCCCTGCATGGAGCCGGCCAGGGCGGATGGGGTGAGAGGCATGCCCAGTCGACTGTAAGGAGGTAGAGAGCCCTGGATGTGGTGAGGAAGAGGACTGGCCAGGGACGCTGTGCTGGTTCCGATGGCAGACAGAGACTGAGGGTGCTGAAAGCCAGAGAAGCCAGACGTGGAGGTGACCCAGGAGCTGAGGGAGAGGTTGTCCGATGCGGTGAATGCTGAACCTACACGGAAAGAATTGAATGCATTATTTGTACCATAAAATGAGCATATTTACACATCGGAGTAATTTTTACAGAAAAAAAACCTGTTAATTGATAGCTTACACTCATGGAACCACTGATGCCAATAAATAATCTTCATTTGTAAGAGTGTAAATGGTTTACATTACATCACATTATATGAAATTGATATTTTATGGTAAATGTAAGTAAAACTTTGAATTGCCATATAGTTTATAGTGAAAAACTGGGTAACACTTTATTTTAAGGTGTCCTTGTTACACGTTACATGCAATTACTATTATAATAACAATTAATTATGCATAATTACATGCAAGTAACCCTAAGCCAAACCCTAATCCTAACCATATAGTAAGTACAGTGTTTAATGTATAATTACACTGTCACAAGGACACCTTCAAATAAAGTGTAACCAAAAACTGTACTGGAAAACTGTGTGAAACATGACGTATGATTGCATTTTATATAAATAGTTTTGTTTCTTCTTATTTTTGTTATCGGTAAAGTACAGTAGGGTGTTTTGTGTTACATTTTCTGTTATTTAGTTCATGTTTATTGCATTATTTATTCATGTGGGTTACCCTGATGGCTCTTCATCTTTTTGTGTACTGTCTATATGATGAACTCTTATTAATCTTGTGCCTTTCTGTTTCACCACATGTATTATTATGGTGGTTATCAGTACATTTTTTGTTACGAAGCAGATTTTGGAAGTTCAAGTAAATTTGTATATTAACATTATATAACTGCATTTAATATATGGTTATAGGTTGTAAAAACTATACGGTCATTCTATAATACCAGAAACATTGTCACTGTATTTTTGAAGGAGACAATCTAGCATTTACAGCTGCTGTTTTTAAAAAGTCAATTTAATAGAATATTTTTACAGTGCATGGTTTACAGGAAAATTTTCTTACCTCTACTGTGTGCCAAGTGCCCATCTTCACCCAAGATTTCCTCATCACCAGCAAAAGTCCGAATGGGCGACCGGGCGTAAGAGTGCTTGTGGATCAAGCTCTCAACACTTTCCCTACAGCAAAATCAAAAGACAATAGCCCAAAATATATCTCTATATCCACAATCACTTACAAAATCATTTGATCTGGTTATGTATCCTAAATAAACGTAATTTTAATAAACTAAACAAATATTTTTCAAGCCATCACATAATATCATCTCATTTAAAGAGAATCCAAATCTACAAAAATAAACACAAAATAATATTTTAACAGTTTTTGTCCATGAAATTAAAGCCAGAGGTGTTCAAAACAACATTGGGCCCAAATGACTAACATTGTATGTACAGAAGACAGTCTTACATGATGCCACAATTTTGATTTTGGGGTAAAAAACATTTTGAAAATGTTGTCATTTTAATTTTTTTTTTTGTTCTTTTTATTTCGTTGTATGTTTTTGTCTTTTTTTAGTAGTTTTTTTTTTAATTTTGAAATCTTTTTTTTTTTTTATTTAATTTCAGTTTTAGCTTTAGTTATTTTAGTACATCAAGTTACACTAAAGTAAAATGAGAAATGAATTGGAAACTAATTGGAAACTAGCTGAAAAAAAGTTCACTTTTTTATTTATTTTATTTCAGGTAACAAAGTGAGGAACTTTATAACTTTTATTTACTATTCTAACTTTTTAAACCATACATTAAGGTGTGAATATGTTAATTAATTAACACATTCCAAGTGTCTCTCTGCAGCTTTGTGTTCAATGAATCAGACAGTTCATGCTAGCTTAAACAACAAGCGCATAAAAATATGTTAACACACAGCAAGTGCGTAGAGAGAAGTGTGTCTGCTAGCCTTGGAGTAAGTGCATTAGCTCCTGTTAGATTAGACTCCTCAGACAGGCTGAGATGGTCTGCATCACAAGAGCCATGCGTCCACATTAGCCTCCCAATTAGGTTAGGAAAGTGCAATATCTGTCAGCAGCGCAATACAAATATGTGTGTTTTTATCTGCGATGCGCTCCCGAGGAGAGGGGCCTCGCAGCCCTACAACTTGGGTGGCTGTTTTCAATCAGTCACGGGGCCCAATTGAATTACGCTGTGTTTTAGTGCAGTGCCCGACTCCAGACTAATGCGATTTCTGCAGCTCCCTGAAGATCAATTGATCAGATCTAATTCACAGTCCTTCCAAAGAGAAAAAGAAATAGAGGGACGGAGAAAGAGAGAGAGCAGGATGCATTTTTGTGTGGTATTTTTGGCAGTCATTGACTTTCGGTTGTTCTTTCGTTGGGCTCTGAAATGGAACTTGCTGGCAAATGTTTAACTGGAATGCTAATCTGAGAGCACATTGCCAAAATCGGTCATTTCCAGCATTTCTAGCTTTATAAAATAATTTTTGGGTCATTCAGTCGTTTTTCTTGTGACTCTTTAGTCAGAAAAGTGAGCGATACTGACCATTTTTCTTGTGCATTTTCTTGTAGTATATGAATATATATATATATATATATATATATACAGATATGTGTGTGTGTGTGTGTGTGTGTGTGTTAATATTGACTTAATTAAAATACATGGCATTTAGAGATCATATAATATAACACACCGTCACTAGTGGGCAAAAAAGTGCATTATTCATAAATATAAAAAAATTAATGAATATACAATAAAAAGAAAGACCCTGCAACAATTACTTTCAGTAGTTATTTTAAATGCTGTAAATCTTATATTAGGTTTTGTTGTGTAATTTGAGAGCACATTGCCAAAATTGGTAATTTCCAGCATTTGTAATATCATCAAGTTATTTTTGGGTCACTCAATTGTTTTGTTTGTGAAACTTGGGTCAGAAAGAAATGGACATCTTTTCAAGTGTGTTTTCTTGTAGTATTTATATATGTTAAAATCGACTTAATTAAAATAGATGGCATTCATTTAACACATCCACAGGTTGCCAAAATTCATACATATATTTATATTGTATTTATTGATTTTATATATATCTATATCTATATATATAAATTAATAAATATAATATAAAAACTGATAAGCTACAATACCTTTAGAAGCTATTTCTACCTGACCTAAACAAATCTTAAATCTAGTTTTGTTGGTGTAAAAAAATTACTTTGATTAATTCAGCAATATTATATATGTTTTTATTTTTTACCTTTTTTGTTGTGAATTATTATTATTTATTTATTAATTGACCACATGAACCACACTTGTAAGTTAAAGTTTTTTTACAGCTTGCATTAAAGCAACCCGCCCACACGCGTCTAGGTCTAATGAGACTAATGAAAAGCCACTTGTGCACTTGTTAATGAGTTTGGCTGAACGTTCCCCACCACACACGCGCTTCACTCCCCAGAGCAACTGCTCCTCCCTCTGCAATCACTCACTGCACTGAACACACGGCTAGCAGCAGAATTCCTCATACCTCTCAATATCCGTGAGTCTGGAGGAGTCTCTGAAGCCTTTGGCAAAAGGGTTGCTGTCAATCTTCAGTTTGGTTATCTGCAGCAAAAATAGGAAATGACTAAATTAATCCAGCAGCTCTTTTCTTCTCCCACATGATGTCACGAGCATTAAATTAAACATAAATGACTGATGTCTTCCAGTGAACTGTTCTGCTAAAATCAAATCAATTTTAAACTGTTGCCAAAATATACTCTGTTATTTTTTTTATTTATTCAAAATAGTAGCTACTATAATTTACAGCGGAGCAAATTCATAAAAATAGCCAGTGGGAGAAATATATACTCAAAACATACATTTTGACTAAATGTATACTGGCTTTTCCAGCTGCCTTACAAAGGAATTAGGAAACTGGTTGATTTTGTACTAACCAGCTGGTTCTGGTAAGCAGTGACCGCAGTGAAAACTGTCTCAGTGAAGACAAATGTACGAAACTCCTCAGACTTTAGATTAAGAAGTGACGCTGTGTGATCTTTCTTCTTGATGATATGAACTCGTGGTTGGTACTTGTGCATGGAGTTCAGGATGATCTGTTGAAGAAATTGGTCAGAAATATAAGAAAAATTGAATTTATGTGATGCAGGAAAACTGTAAGTAAATACAAAAACCAGTCCTTTGCAGAGTGTATTATGCATTATGCATTTCATTAATTACTCAAATATTTATTATTATCATCATTATCTTTTTTTTATCCTGACACAATACAGAAAACACTATTATGCTTTATCATCAGTCTACTTTTACAGCGCAATACAAATATGTGTGGTTTTATCTGCGATGCGCTCCCGAGGAGAGAGGCCTCGCAGCCCTACAACTTGGGTGGCTGTTTTCAATCAGTCACGGGGCCCAATTGAATTACGCTGTGTTTTAGTGCAGTGCCCGACTCCAGACTAATGCGATTTCTGCAGCTCCCTGAAGATCAATTGATCAGATCTAATTCACAGTCCTTCCAAAGAGAAAAAGAAATAGAGGGACGGAGAAAGAGAGAGAGCAGGATGCATTTTTGTGTGGTATTTTTGGCAGTCATTGACTTTCGGTTGTTCTTTCGTTGGGCTCTGAAATGGAACTTGCTGGCAAATGTTTAACTGGAATGCTAATCTGAGAGCACATTGCCAAAATCGGTCATTTCCAGCATTTCTAGCTTTATAAAATAATTTTTGGGTCATTCAGTCGTTTTTCTTGTGACTCTTTAGTCAGAAAAGTGAGCGATACTGACCATTTTTCTTGTGCATTTTCTTGTAGTATATGAATATATATATATATATATATATATATACAGATATGTGTGTGTGTGTGTGTGTGTGTGTGTTAATATTGACTTAATTAAAATACATGGCATTTAGAGATCATATAATATAACACACCGTCACTAGTGGGCAAAAAAGTGCATTATTCATAAATATAAAAAAATTAATGAATATACAATAAAAAGAAAGACCCTGCAACAATTACTTTCAGTAGTTATTTTAAATGCTGTAAATCTTATATTAGGTTTTGTTGTGTAATTTGAGAGCACATTGCCAAAATTGGTAATTTCCAGCATTTGTAATATCATCAAGTTATTTTTGGGTCACTCAATTGTTTTGTTTGTGAAACTTGGGTCAGAAAGAAATGGACATCTTTTCAAGTGTGTTTTCTTGTAGTATTTATATATGTTAAAATCGACTTAATTAAAATAGATGGCATTCATTTAACACATCCACAGGTTGCCAAAATTCATACATATATTTATATTGTATTTATTGATTTTATATATATCTATATCTATATATATAAATTAATAAATATAATATAAAAACTGATAAGCTACAATACCTTTAGAAGCTATTTCTACCTGACCTAAACAAATCTTAAATCTAGTTTTGTTGGTGTAAAAAAATTACTTTGATTAATTCAGCAATATTATATATGTTTTTATTTTTTACCTTTTTTGTTGTGAATTATTATTATTTATTTATTAATTGACCACATGAACCACACTTGTAAGTTAAAGTTTTTTTACAGCTTGCATTAAAGCAACCCGCCCACACGCGTCTAGGTCTAATGAGACTAATGAAAAGCCACTTGTGCACTTGTTAATGAGTTTGGCTGAACGTTCCCCACCACACACGCGCTTCACTCCCCAGAGCAACTGCTCCTCCCTCTGCAATCACTCACTGCACTGAACACACGGCTAGCAGCAGAATTCCTCATACCTCTCAATATCCGTGAGTCTGGAGGAGTCTCTGAAGCCTTTGGCAAAAGGGTTGCTGTCAATCTTCAGTTTGGTTATCTGCAGCAAAAATAGGAAATGACTAAATTAATCCAGCAGCTCTTTTCTTCTCCCACATGATGTCACGAGCATTAAATTAAACATAAATGACTGATGTCTTCCAGTGAACTGTTCTGCTAAAATCAAATCAATTTTAAACTGTTGCCAAAATATACTCTGTTATTTTTTTTATTTATTCAAAATAGTAGCTACTATAATTTACAGCGGAGCAAATTCATAAAAATAGCCAGTGGGAGAAATATATACTCAAAACATACATTTTGACTAAATGTATACTGGCTTTTCCAGCTGCCTTACAAAGGAATTAGGAAACTGGTTGATTTTGTACTAACCAGCTGGTTCTGGTAAGCAGTGACCGCAGTGAAAACTGTCTCAGTGAAGACAAATGTACGAAACTCCTCAGACTTTAGATTAAGAAGTGACGCTGTGTGATCTTTCTTCTTGATGATATGAACTCGTGGTTGGTACTTGTGCATGGAGTTCAGGATGATCTGTTGAAGAAATTGGTCAGAAATATAAGAAAAATTGAATTTATGTGATGCAGGAAAACTGTAAGTAAATACAAAAACCAGTCCTTTGCAGAGTGTATTATGCATTATGCATTTCATTAATTACTCAAATATTTATTATTATCATCATTATCTTTTTTTTATCCTGACACAATACAGAAAACACTATTATGCTTTATCATCAGTCTACTTTTACTTTAAATATGCTGTGTTGTATATCTAAATAGGCTATTAAAAATATCATACTTGAATAATCATCTTCATATTTTTTAAAAACATAAATGAAAGAACTGGTTTTTACAGGCAAAATATATTTTCTGTAAAGGCATTTATGTTTACAGATACAGATGCCTATCTTTACAGATAGCCTATAGGCTACTATTTTTATTTTCATTAACCAATTAGCTATAATTAGTACACACTGACATACACAGAATAACAAGTAAAGCCACAATATAGCATAGACTAAAAATAAAGCTTTGTGCTTACGTGTCCGTGCTGATCCAGTTCGTTGTTTGTAAGCTTCACTTTTTCGAAAGAAACCATTTGTTTCAATAGCTGTTCTCCTGTAAATGGTGAATCTGGATGCACGTACAACCTGTAATATAATAACAGAAAAAAAATGTATGCTGTCGATCCGTTTGAATAAAGCCTATACGTTCATAATTCGATTTGTATTTACGTTATCCTTAATTAACCTACATTTCACAAAATTTTCTTTGGATTTGAATCTAAAAATAAAGTATTATTTAAACGAAAACAGAAAGAAATAGAACGTGCGAAATTCAAATAGCCTATGTTAGAATTACACGTATACATTCAAAGCGAATTACCGCTTCAGCTGGTAGGTTATCTATTGTAAAATAATGTTTTTAACGATGTATTCCCTTTTTAGTTACACTGACTGTTCACATTTTGTTTATGATTTAGCAACTTTTTAAGTTATCAAAAATAGCAAAACAACGCATACAGGTATATGAAAAGCTTCTTACCTAGCAGGTAAAGGTGGATCTGCCTTTCCCGCCACAAGCCACGAGGATCTATGATAGGCATATCGATATCTCTTATTGTCCACAGGAACGATGTCCATTAGTACGATATATTTGGCGTCCGGATCCACTCCGGAAAATGATACACGAATTGTCGGAAACATTCGTCTGTTGAAACAACATGACACGTGAGTAAACATGATTTTTGAGAATATGTTGGTTCAACTGTGTAAAACAAATGAGCTGAAGTAGCCTATTTTAGATGTGGTAACATTTTTAAACCCATGTTATTATCATTTTGGTATATATATGAACACACAATAAAGGTAGGCTATCTGTTTTTGATTATTCTCTGTTGAATTACTATTAATCTTTGCTTTTGTAGTCTATACACTTCCTGCGCGTGCGAGTCTGTATGTAGGCTAAAATATATATCCTAAAAGCGCTGACTCTTATGTATTTTCCGCTTGAGGAATCATCCTCATCCTCAATGTCTGAAGTAGGCTAGCCTATTTTAGAGGTGGTAACATTTTTAAACCCATGTCTACTGACAACAGGCCTGTCCTGCTAAATGCGTCTACTAGGCTAAATATACTAAACAAATTCGTCTGCTGGTTTAAAACTACGAAAAGTAAAATAATTTCAGCTTTTTTACCTTCCAGATTTTGTGATAATCATTTCCGTGCCGAGGTCGTGGAATTTGTCCCACAGTTCTTTCGTCTCGAGGCTGCAGGAGATCTTGGCCATCTCCTCGCTGGGCACGCCGGGGCTCGTAGGAATGAGCGGCTCGGTACATAACGGAGCGCTGCTGCCGCTGCTGCTGCTGAAGTCACCGTGGGTTTCCAGCGAAGGCAGGTCTGCGAGGGTTGGATGGCACGACGACTTCTCCACGAATTGTTCTAGAATTTAAAAAAGGATCACGAATTATAAAATATATGTGCACAAATGTATTGCAGTTAGTGTTACAAAAGATGTTAAAGTCTGGGACAAGCATGCAGAATTTGGTTTGGTTCTAATAAAATATCACAATCATATACAAAAACAGCATAACACCATTTACATCATTTGCTTTAACATTGCATATTTAGTTTTATTATTAATAATAATAATATATGAGCCTATATGAAATTTAAAAATAATATAATTATATGTATAAACATAATTCACATTGCTATAATTAATAATGGCCTAAAATAAATAGTATTTACGTGCTTAAATATTGATGAAGGATCATAAGTAGGCTATTTTTATTTTTTACGTTTTTATTATTTTTGCCTGAAATTTAAAATTATAAACTGCAGAAGCGCCAGAAATATTCCAATGCAGTGGCCATAAAACCAGCTATTATAATTGTTGTTGTTGTTTTTAAATGTAATAGTTACTGTTAGGCAAATTAGACTTCACTTCTATTTTTATATTGTAAATGTAAATAAACTGTTTGTCGTTTGTGGGTTTAGGCTACCTACAAAATTAAATCTATTCATTTTGATTTGCCAGGAAAGCGTACAAATCTTAACAAAACAACACAAATTGGCCAAATACAAAATCTCACTTTTTGATCTAATATTTTTTATTCTATATATCTATTTTTAAAAAGCTTAATAGAATTACTCCTTATATTGACAGGTCACAATTTGACCATTTCCTTAGAATATTCACATTTTTACGACCTCAGAAGCACATGCAATCGTATAACCCACTGAAAACATTGTAATTATTTCAATACTCAGTTATTTTATACTAGGCTATTTTCTTTTATATAAAACTGCTGTAGTTTGACGCTGATGTCACCGTACGCCTCACACGCAAACTCATGTCACTGTTGCAAAACACGAAAACACTTTTGCTATCAAAACTCGTATAAGAGTCAGATCTGCTCTCACCCAGCGGCTTGATGGTATTTTCCTCCAACTCCTTGTCCTTCGATTTCGCACTTGACATGAGTGCGGCTATGGAGAAAGCATTCGCCCTAGAAGACAGCTGAGGCTTTGGGGAAGAGGTGTACTCCATGATGCGAGTGCTCAAAACTATTCTCAACAGCACAAATGTCCAGAGTAAGTCCGGAAACGACTCTAAATTGCAAGATGATATTTAAGTCAGGACTAAGAAGATTGCAGGCTACAGGCTGATGCGTGTGTTACTTCCAAATCTGTTGGGACATTGTGTGTCTCGCTCCAGTCACCCTCTAGTTCTCTTGCAAAGCAAGGTTTCCATTGTAAGTGTTGGACACTAGCAGTCTCCTTAATTTCACAAGCCCCTCCGTCGTACACAGCCACGACCAATCGTTGTGTTGCTTCTAGATCATTGGCTCTTCAACACCCTGCGCTCGGTTTATTTACAAATCCTACTACGGTGACGGCTTGTCTCATGAATATTAATTTATGCTCGTGACGTTAACCTCCCTGATTGGTCGAAAGTGTGACGCTAGTGAGCGGGCGTCAGTGAGTTGGCGAATTATAACGAATAGATTTTTGGTAGAGGCGTGGCTTATCAATATTTACTAACTTTTGTGACTGGCCACCTCAAGCAACGTCAGAACGACATTATTAATATTCATGAGTTTACCCATAATGATTTCGCCTACTGGGCGCTGCGCTGAGAAAGCCGTCAAAATGCTAAATAAACTTCATCAGTGTTATTAACACATCACATCTGTCTACACTAAAACGCTGGTTATGTATATAAGCTTCCATCATGCATGAAAACTTAAATGTCCACATCTAGTAAAGGAATGCTACAGGACTTCCTTAACATGACAAATGTTTTATCACCTAGAATTGAACTAATTGTATTTGTTTACATGTCTTATATTATTTTTTAGGAAGTATGTTTGTTATGCTATGATATAATCCATTATTCAGAACACTTTTTCTCCGACAAAAACACAGGTCCAGACGTTTTCATAATGAGAATATTTTTTTTTATTAAAGTAAAATTTTATTCTAAGAATTTTAAACTAGTTATACTGCTATACACATAATGTTGGAAAGCAAAAACAACATAGGCTATTTATCAATTTTCTGATTTTGTCGCTTGTTTTAAACCTGTGTCCTGTGTAGAACCCTTACAAATAAGCGAAAAAAAAATCAGGAAATAGATAGGCTATTTTTATGCTACTAATTTGACTCATCAGTAATTGAAAAATGAGAACAGAAATGTCACAACGAAAGTAAAGAAAACATACAAAAAATATAAATAGGTCTAATACAATTCTAGCCTATATTATTCTATAATTAAATAATAATTAATTATTTGCCTATTATTATTATTATTATTATTATCTTCTATGTTTTTATTTTCTTATTCAATAAGATTCCTTATCTAATTAATAACAGTTACGTTTCTCTGTTTTTTTTTTCCTGCGTTATCCTTTTGAACGTTTGATAAGAACAAATCCTGTCTAGACGCCACCTCAAGCCACCGCTCTCCCTTGATGCCAAAATTGAGACACAGGCCCTTTGTCAAGTCAAACACTTAGTAAGCTTATGCCGATCAAGCTTGGTGAAATCATTACTGCAGATTTAACTAACACATTTCCCACAAATAAGCACTGGTCTGTCGCGTTATGCCTTCAACTGGTCAGCTGTGGCGTGATGAGACTAAACAGTACCACTCCTAAATGATTATTTTGGTATATATATTTCATATATGAACACACACAATAAAGGTAGGCTATCTGTTTTTGATTATTCTCTGTTGAATCACAATTAATATTTGCTTTTGTAGTGTATACACTTCCTGCGCGTGCTCGTCTGTATATAAATATATATCCTAAAAGCGCTGACTCTTGTGTATTTTCCGCTTGAGGAATCATCCTCATCCTCAATGTCACTCTCCCTGGAGAGACGCAAGAGCCCCAGATCTACAGCGTTTAAACCCATTAAGACGACACTCAAATGCAAATCCAATGCTGCAGATATATTATAAGGGACCTTGGCTGGAAAAAATTAGATTACTGTGCAATTGCCAGCGGATAATGTGCTAAAAGCTTTCCCACTTGGCGTAACTCCTTACTGAATATTATTCACACTTTCGGGGCCGATGTGCCAGGCCAGCCGGCCGATGGCGACTTCAAAAGATACAGCAAACCCCCGAAACGTGCCCGTCAGGTGCAGTGTTGCCATGTCCGCTTGTTATAAGCGACTTTGGACTACACAGTCACGACTTTGCTAGTGCTTGGCAAAAATGTGACCAACCACTAATCACAGTCAGTTGCCAGATCTCCCCACCTGCTGTTCAAGCGCAAAATATTAATGTCATTATTAATTTCCCCGTCCTCTCTATTTTTATTGACTTATGATTTATACACAGTAGTCTACACTCTTAAAAATAAAGGTGCTTCACGATGCCATAGAAGAACCTTTTTGTCTAAATGGTTCCATAAAGAACCTTTAACATCTGAAGAACCTTTCTGTTTCACAAAAGGTTCTTTGTGGCGAAAGAAGGTTCTTCAGATTATAAAAAGTTAAGAAAGAAATGGTTCTTTAAAGAACCTTTGACTGAATGGTTCTTTTTGGAACCAAAAACGGTTCTTCTATGGCATCGCTGTGAAGAACCTTTTGAAGCACCTTTATTTTTAAGAGTGTATGTGTGCAACATTTTAATATATTTTTTGTTTAGAGGATATGATTCTTGAAATAAAACATTGTAATGCAATTAACAATTCAGCATTGTTTAATTAATATTTTGTGCAACCCATGCTTTTTTTTTTTTTTTTTTTTTTTTTTATCAAACAGGAACTGTGTTTGAAACACATCTGACGGACGCATTTCTGGGATTGCTGAATTATGTCAGAAAACAAGGGTGACATTCAACAGACGACTATTTTATTGATTTATGTGCATCGGACGTGAGATATGGCAAACTAGTTACTTTGGAATATAGCCTAACTGTGCTGCCGGCAATTGTTTATCGCGTGAACAATGTTTTTATGAACAATGTTGATAGTCATTATGGAATCAATCCATCTAAAAATGCATTAATTCCATCCCATTTATTCCATATGCAGGCCAAATCATATTGCCCACACGTTTGTTGGGTTTTGTGGATCAGTATGACATAATGTGAGTTATGTGTTCCCAACATTATAAATCATTACAAAGTCTTAAATATTTTATTATGTCAGAAAACAAGGGTGACATTCAACAGACGACTATTTTATTGATTTATGTGCGATATGACGTTGGTGAGGCAAACTAGTTACTTTGGAATATAGCCTAACTGTGCTGCCGGCAATTGTTTATCGCGTAAACAATGTTTTTATGAACAATGTTGATAGTCATTATGGAATCAATCCATCTAAAAATGCATTAATTCCATCCCATTTATTCCATATGCAGGCCAAATCATATTGCCCACACGTTTGTTGGGTTTTGTGGATCAGTATGACATAATGTGAGTTATGTGTTCCCAACATTATAAATCATTACAAAGTCTTAAATATTTGATTTAAATATTTTATTTAGTAAGGCCTATATCAATGCTCTTCAATGCAAATAATGTTTTGAGCGAAAATAATTGTTTATTAGCATGATCATCAGACATGGGAAATGCATATTGTTTATTGTTAAAATACTGAAATATAATTATTTTATTTAAATAATTTAATATTATTTAGTCAAGAATGCATATACAAATATATATAGGCTAAAAAATATACCAGATAAATGACTTAAAAAATATTTAAATTAGTTTTGTGGATAATTGTTAAACCCACTTGACCTTTTGTGCTGTCAGATTATTTCAGATTTTGTATTCATTTTGTTGGTGTTTAAAAATTAAAGCATTGTTTATGCCCATAAAGAAATAGGCAGCAACAAAATAAATGTTTCCATTTATGCAGATGCAGATTATCTTTATTCTTTTTATTATCTTGTGAAGTGTGAATTATATTGTCAGTATTCAAATTCTTGTTGGGCCAAAATTAAGTGGATTAATTATATTCAGGATTAATCCAGAGGCGTGAAATGCAACAATCATCCTCCATTCAGAGGCCTCAACAGGAAAAGTAAAACATTTGCTCAGCTGTACTAAGTTGCCATGGTTAGTAATGACCTTAAAATTCTAGGGCAGCAAAGTAAGTCCTGTTGCATCAGGCTGGTTCAAAATAAGCAGAGAAGCTTTTCCAGTTTTCACCCGTGAGAACTTTGGCTTTCAGGCAAAGGCAAGCCCTTTCCAAGCCAGCCGGGGCTGACAGGCATGCAGTGGCCGAGCCAGTGCCTCCGTTCATATGACTAATTAGACAAGCTTCACGCTGCGCTGTTCTATTTGATGCTGAGCCCTGGTGCTAATTGCCACGTCCGTCTTGGGGCACATGGAGGTTAAGTTCAAATGCAGCGCCGGCTCGCTGCACTCCTCCACCCTGCCATCTAAACGGCCCCTTCTCAACCTTTTTTTGCCCTGACCTGGGCCATGACCGGAGCCTGTTGGGGACAGGCTTGGGATCAGGCGGTGTGTGCAGGGAACACGGACTGTAGAGGATAAGTGTTCGGACGAGAAGGAGGAGGGGTAATAGACGTATCTCAGATTAGGCTCATTAAGGACTAAAAACGAAGGAGGTGTCTTGGCTCAAGCAGGGCTAAATCAACCCAGGAAGTCTGAGTCTGACCTCTTGCCTTCTCATCACCTCAAACCCTTCTGTTCTTCCAGCTTGTGGCAGTAATTTTTTACAGGGCCCATCAGAGGGGGAAGGCGGCCCCATGTAAGAGCGAAAGTGGCTTAAAGTCATTAGTCTTGTGTGAGTGAGTGAGAACTTGTCAGAGTGATGCTCATAGTTTGCTTAACGCTGCGATGTCACAAGTAAACAGGCTGCCGATAGTACTGATGGATGTGGTTTTGACTTTTTGGGTGTGACCTTTAACACTAATTTGTTTACACCACCAGTACTTTTGTACTGTGGTTATTGTTGGTGCTTTGAATTAAATCATTTATTAGGGCATAAATCGAATGTCTTTTTTTTTTTAAAAAGATTGGGTTTATTGATCTTGTAGTTTTAATTTTTTTTTTTTAATTTTAATTTTCTAAAAACAGTGCTTTCTCTCAGTTGTGTGACTGTTGCATTCATCCATTATAGAGATCATATTTTAATGACCATAACTCTGGATGGTGACTGGCAAGGTAATTGCCTGATTTCTAAAATGAAAATATATAAAATGTATTCAAATTAAATAAAATATTAAATTATATTACACATTAAATTGTTTAAAAGTTACAGTAAAGACATTTAGAATTTTTTATTTCTATTTCAAATAAGTGTTGTTCTTTTAAACTTTCTATTCTTCAAATAATTCTGCAACAATGATAATAAGAAGAAATGTTCTTGAGAAGCAAATCAGCATAATGATTTCTGAAGGATCATGTGACACTGAAGACTGGAGTAATGATGCTGTAAATTCATCTTTGCCATCACAGAAATAAATGACATTTTAAAAGTATATTCAAATAGAAAGCAGTTATTTTAAATTGTAATATAATATTTCACAATATTACTCTATTTTTTCAAATAAATGCAGACTTGGTGAGCATAAGATACTTTTGAATGGTACTGTATACAATTTTGCTGGACTTCTTATTAATTAACAGCTTTCTATATTGTTCTTCTTTTTAAAATATTAAATAGTTTTTACATGTTTTTTTATCGCAAGCAGTCCGTCACCTGAAAAAGTTTCAGAACCACTGGCATAACATTAACTTAATGTAGTTAATATTATTACATTAATCTTGCCTTGTCCTATATCTGCCTACGTCAGTGTCCTTCCAGAGAGTGTTTGTTTGATGCGGGACAGAGTGAGTGTGTGATAAAAGCATTGGCATGGGCAGCCCAGTCTCTCCATGGTCACACCGGTCAGCATGTGCTCCCCACACCAAGTGGCAACCTTCAAAGGTCCCCATCAGAGATGTGATTGGATCCCTCTCGCTGTCTCTGTCTTTCAGCTCTCTTTATCTCTTTTCCTCCCTCTGTCGCATTGGCAATAGCAAGCTGCAGAAAAAGGAGACGGCGTCTGTCTTCCCCTCCCCTCGGCTCATTTTCTCTGAGATGCTCTCCTGTCCGTACATGACTATCGGACATTCTCCTGGTCAAACAAGTGTAAAATCTTTAAATGGGAATGTTTGACTTTGCCACAGTTATGAATAATAGAGAAGCCTGGTGGTTAAAAACGGTACTAATGTGGTTTAACACACTTGTGAAGGAAGAATATGAGCGGGCCGTCCCATGGGGCGAAAGGGTGTGACACAGAATGGTGCAGAGAGAGGATGTCTGTGATGCTGAAAGCCTTTTTGCAGCATCACACTGATGTTGGGGTTTTAGCAGCTAGTGTGCGGTGATAAAAGCCACCAAGAGTCGCGGGTCTTCAGTAATACAACACTGTGACCTGCACAGGGACCGAAGCCCACAAACATCTCTTTAAGGAGCACTTTATTTGTGTTTCTACTCGGCCGCTTCTGTCCCTTCCCTCTGGTGCCTCTCCAGCGGTGATCACATTTCCAGACAGGACTGAAGTGGTAATCTTACTTGACTCTCTAAACTGTGGGCGTCGACTTGGTGTCCTTTCTTTAATTTGACCTCTGCTTCTGATCTTCTCCCTTAACTTCCACAGATTTTCACTATGCAATCCGAGGAACCTTTCAGCATTGCCTACTAGATAAGTCTACGAACTGTATTTAAAGGTTTTGTTGACTCAATTAATATGTCATCATTTACTCATTCAAAGTCTTTGAATTTCTATTTTCCTATGAAATGCACAAGTAACAACACTCTGCTCTATTCATGTTGTATTATGCATTTTTGCTATCTACAGTCTGAAATTCTTCAACAGGCCGAAGTCATATCTACAGTCTAAAAATCTTTCCTCCTAAAATAGTTCTCAAATGTCATTTGCATATTCCAATATGCAGCATAAATTTTTGATATTTCATTTTAATGATGTGAACACCATTTGATCCTGCATGTTACCAGTGTTATTTTAGTATTATTTATACTGTATACTATTGTGATTTTTCTTAATATTTTGAATTAGCTTTTGTTTTTATATTTTCATTTTCAATTTTGAGATTTTTCTGTAATTTTCTGTGCTTTTGTCATTTGTATTATTATTATTATTATTTTTATATTACGAAGGTTTAATTTATTTTATTTTATTTCAGTTTTATTTTTAGTTAAATTTTAGTTTTCATTATTTCCAGTTAGTAATTTTAGTGATTCACTTTAAATTTATTTCAGTTAGTTGCCAAGACAACATTACAAATTTTTGTTTAGTTTACGCTTTTCATCTAATTATTTTATTTTAGTTTATTTTATTTTATTTTTCAATTAACAAACACATTTTAATAGTTTTAGTTTTAGTTAACAATAATAATCCTGAATGTCATATAAACAAGTTCAACACAGCAAGTTGTAATATGGAAATATGAAAGGTATAATGGCGGGGAAGTTTTTCAGTGAATAATAACGTAAATTTGATTTTTAGCTTCAGAAGTGTTGAAATACAGAACATGATTCCTATGGACTACTTATTTTGTGCATTCTTTGTTTTTGTTTTTTTTGGAGCTTGACAGGCCATAGTCACTATATGTTACATAGCCAAAGTTCAAAATGTGATTTGCGTTCTACAGAAATCAGTCAGTTGTGCTGCTTTGGGACAAAAATTGAGAATAATTAACTGAATGGTAGGAAAAAAAGGCAGTTGTCCCGATGTATTTAAACCACATTAGGTTATGGAAGAAACATTCTCAGTTTAGCATTATGAGGGAAATTTATTATAATACAGATTAGAAGCAGAATTAATCAGAACAATATTTTTCTCAAAGGTACCCTGTTCAGTAAATGCTACAATAACTCATTCTGAAGATGGAGAGGAAAGAGGAGTGTTTGTGAGGTGCATGTGAACCGGGACCGTGGCGCTAATATCCAACCCAGCTAGATCCGGCCACAAGGTCTGCATGTGCAAAGAGCTTCTGTTAGTATTTCTGACTTTAACCTTTGCTCTGTTTCAGCACTCCTGCAGTGTCTCTCCTGGGCATTTCTCTTCCCCTCATAACCTAACGGCCTTCTGCTATGGTACAGGAACTGTCTCCAGGCTGCACTGCTCCCAGAATTCTCCCTGTCAAATGTGGTCACTTTTGATGTCAAGGCCTGTGACTTCTGTCTTTGACTGTCTTAAACATAGTTTGAGTTTTGAAGAAAGAAAATCATAGAGGTTTGGAACGACATGAATGATGACAAAAGTTTCATTTTTGGGTGGACTGTCCTTTTAGAAGAATAGTTTACCCCAAAAATGTTATTCTGTCATCATGTACACACCCAGGTCATTTAAACCCCATCTGACTTTATTGTATGAAACACACAGGAGATGGTTAACCCCAATTTTTCCATGTAATAATAGCATGCAGTGACCCAACACTGTTTGTCCCAAAAGCAACACATAAGTAGTCATTACGTCTGAAAAATTCTCTTGTTTCTTAACAGCGTAAGAGTTAATTAGAAATTTTGTATTAATTAAAATGAAAATTGATGATAAAATGGATGAGATCATTATTAAAGGAAAATGACGTGTTTGAAAGTAAAAAAAAGACCAAAAAGATTCACAAAGAAAGAGTTGTTTTTAGAGTTCAGAGATTTCTCTGGCTCTGTTTATGTGTGCTGATTTCAAGCACTCTTGCACATGAACTGTATTAATTTAAGCTGTGAAGTTTAATCGAGCTCAGTCAGGATTTATTTAGGGTTTTGCAGGCTGTCGCATTGAGCCTTTACATAGAATATCCACTATACGGGTAACACAAGTGCAATTAGTCATGACACTAGCGTAACATTTAAAAAACAGTTCAGCAAGATGCCAGTTAGGGCCTATTGTTTCCCTGTGTTGTTATCCTGTGAATCTAACCAACGTCAGTCTTATGCAGAAGCCCTTTCTTAAGTATTTAGCTGAGATTTTCTCAGAGATTTGCTGTTGCCCTAATACACTTTACAGGGTCAAATACAGCACTGTGTGAGTGTTGAAGGGACAAAAATATTTCATGCTTTTGAAGGTATTAGCACAGCTTGTGAACTCCTGTTACTCTTTTCAGGGTGTTCGGAGGCTGATGTTATGCTACAAATCATTTTCCATCATGTTTTACTTTTATCCAATAGTAAATTTTTTATGTGACATTGATATCAAAAGAACTTCTGTTTCTTTTTATTCTCAGTGCACAATGTCAAAAAAACAACAACAGACACTTTTGCGGTCTTGCAATCTAATCTGATTAAATAAAAAATATCCCATTTTCACCTCAAAATTAAAAAATAGGGTGAAGTTTGGGATTTTTTCTATCTGAAATTTTCTATCAGAATTACAGAAAACATGAGATTTTTAAAAATGTGACATTTTGACACAAAGCATTTTAAATTTGTTCTCAAAATTTTGAATAAGTTCTTTAGATTTTGGTACAGTGTCAGTTAGTGTAACCTTAGTTCCTTAAATGACAGAAAGTCAAAATGACAGAAAGAATTTCAGCTTTGTTTTTAAAATTAGAAATTTTGAATGCGTTTTTAAAAATTTTGCTGCAATTTCAGTTAGCATTCAGTTAGAATAACCTCAATTCCATGGCATTTCAATTTTTTTAAAAATTTGAATTTCAATTTATGAATTTAAATTTCAAAGAATGTTTTTTTTTTTCGAAGAAGTTTTTAAATGTTGGTAAAGTGTTAGTTAGCATAACCTCACGTTCTTTGCAGTCTGTCAAAAAAAAAATTTGAATTTCAATTTATGAATTTAAATTTCAAAGAATGTTTTTTTTTTTTGAAGAAGTTTTTAAATGTTGGTAAAGTGTTAGTTAGCATAACCTCACGTTCTTTGCAGTCTGTCAAAATGACAGAAAGCATTTTAAATTAGTGCTTACAATTCAAAATTTGGAATATGTTTTTTCAATTTTGATACAATTTCAGTTAGTGTAACCTCAGTTCCTTTGTAGTCAGTTAAAATGACAAAGCATTATGTTTTAAAAATTTGACATTTTGAAAATGTTTTTTACGTTTTGGTACATTGTCAGTTAGTGTAACCTCAGTTCCTTTGTAGTCTGTCAAAATGACAAAAATAATTTTAAAGCATTTTCAAATTTGTAATTGTAATCCTTTTTTAAAATGTTGGCAGAGTTTCAGTTATTGTAACCTCAGGTACCTTGTTGTCTGTCAAAATGACAAAAAGCATTTTAAAGCATTTTAAAATGTAAACATTTTTAAAATTTTAATGCATTTTAAAATTTCTTTTCAAATTTGTTTGTTCAATACTTTTTTTTTTAACTTTTGGCACAATTTCAGATAGTGTAACCTCAGTTCCTTTGTAGTCAGTTAAAATGACAAAGCATTATGTTTTAAAAATTTGACATTTTGAAAATGTTTTTTACGTTTTGGTACATTGTCAGTTAGTGTAACCTCAGTTCCTTTGTAGTCTGTCAAGTGTAAGAGTGAGACCAAGAGTGAAGGTGTGAAACAGACAATGCCCTGGTCTTTATCACCCATGACTGACATCTGAGGTCAAGCCTGTGTTACCATGATGAAATGTTCTCTTTAGTTTAAATATTCGCTCAATTCAAATGCTGCTGGAGGGATGAGGGGGAGTGCAGCATTGAGCCCATTTCCCCCAGAAATACCTCTGCTGGGCGCTCTCTCAGGAGAGGAAATCTGGCTGATTAGTCAATGATTGAGTTTTTGTGAGGAGGGACAGAACCAAAAATTTGAGGATAAGACAAGTGGTGGGAGAGTGGATGCCAAGGGAGACGTGAAGACAGGGAAGGAGGGGAGGTGAGGCTGAGGTACAGGAGGGCTTCCTCGTGCCTCCGCTGGAGCAGAAAATCTCTCTGAAATTGGTTACTGCGCCGCCGACCTTCATCTGTTGTGGCAGGGGGTCATCGCAAAATCTCCACCCCCGCCCCCCTGGGCAGCGTCCATTACCACCGCTGTTTGTCAGGCACATGGGACTGAGAGCGTCACTGCTTCCCTGATGTCCCGAGTGAGGCTCATTTAGCTGTCAAATGCTCCGGTTGCATTAGCACTCTATGAAAGGTGTGAAGTAAACACAGACAGGGACAGTCACACCATTAGAAACTGCTAGATGTCTCCTTTGCTTGTCCTGTTGCTCTATGACAATATGTAGAGTAGAGTAAGAGTAGAATAAGTACACTTTGTTGCAGTAAGGGCTATTGTATGCGAGTTTTATTTCTACAACTTGTGTGCATATCTTATATGTCTCTAAATAGCATGATGTCCAGTGAATGGGATTAGGATCTCACATGATAAGGATGGAGCAGAACAAAGAATCATTAGACACTGTGAACTGTACCTGTTATTTTGTTAAAGAATAGTTCATTCTAAAAATGTTGTCGTCCTTTACTTACCTTCATGTCATTGCAAACCAGTGCTATTTTAGTATTTTTATACTTAGTGTTTACTAATATTTTGAATGGACTTTTATTTGTATGTGTTCAGTTTTCATTTTAATTTTTAATAGTGTATGTAATTTTGTTTAGTCATTTTTATTTATATTTTTCGTTTATCTTGAATATATTTTTATTTGAGTTTTAGTAATTTTGTTTTTTTACAAATATTTGTATTTAACTTTATTATTTCAGTTTTAGTTTGATTAATTTAGTACCTTGTCTTAAACTTGTTTTGTTTTCAGTTAGTTGCCAAGACAATATTTCTAATTTATATTTTTTATGTAAAGTTTTTCATCTAATATTTACATTTTATTTTATGTCAGCTTGATTTTAATTAACAAAAATGTTTTTTTTTTAGTTTTAGTTTTAGTTCCAAATTTGAAATAATTGTTATCGTTAACTAAGAATAAAACGTAAAAAAAAAACAAAAGTTAATTAAAATAAAGTTGACAAAATAAAATGTAAATATTCGATGTAAAATTTAAACTTAAAAAAAAATGAAAATGATTAATATTGTCTTGGTAACTAACTAAAAATAAAACAAGTTTAATACAAGTTAGTACCTTACTAAAACTAACACTGGACCCACTGGACTATAAATTATAAAATATTAGGAATACATTTTTATATATATTTGCCACTGAGATGGCGAAGATCACCCTAATGACTTTCACTGTATGGATAAAAATAACAAAATATCCTCTTTCATAAAAGAAAGTAAGTTTAAATATTTAGAAAAATGACATGAGGGTGAGTGAGTAATGACGTAATTTTCATTTTTAGGTAACCACCCTAGCAACTGCATAAAACCATTCAGAACACCTTAAGAACTGCATAGTCATGCCTTAGCAACGACCCACCAAGTGTTTGTAGTTAAATCAGTATGTATAATTATAATCATGTTTGTGATGAAGTCTGAAGGTTGTATGATGTCCAGAGATGTCAAGATCTGGCGATGTGATCACTGCTCACCTGCTTCCCAGCAGACCTCCTTGGAGTTATCGTGTGAGGGTTCTCCTTATCTCTCCAGGTCTGATGATGAATGTACAGATGGATGTCTTTGGGACCTTAACCTTTGGGTTCTTTTATACCACAGGGTGGGTGTCTCTGGACTGGAAGTGTTATCAGACTGTGGATTTGAACTCTTTTTCTCAGAACATTGAACTTTAGACCTAGTGTACATGTGTTGGGTTCAGGCAGGGGGAGGAAAGCTGGAAGCTTGCAGTCGAACCTGGTCTGTCTATGGGTTAATCCTGCTCTCCTTAACCCCGTCAGCAAAGCCCCAGTTACCATCTCCTTCACCAGAGCAGAACAACTAACCACATGAAAATGGTTAAAACAGAAATTAGCACCCACAGAACTCTGTCCATACACAAGTTCTGTATATCCCCCACCTCTTGTGTGTTTGATAGCAAATATTGTGGCTTGTACCCTCATCTTCATTTCACACACTTTACACATTTTAAATCAGATTTCAGATTTCGCTTTGAAATTAGCACAGAAAATATGAAAATATTTTTTTTTTTCATTTTTGTCAAAATATTTTAATTTAAATATTAAATTTTCAAATATTAATTTAAATGGCAATATTATGAATTCTTTATGCTTTAGTTTTTCATTGTCTGCGCATTCATGTCATTTTGTACAGATGTAAGAGTAAAATACAATAACATGACTGTTCAAAAGTTTTGGGTAAGATTTCTTTTTTTGTTGTTTTTTGAAAGAAATTAATACTTTTATTCAGCAAGGACAATTGAACCAAAAGTGACATTTATAGACATTTATAATGTCACAAAAGATTTCAAATAAATGCTTTCAAACTTTCTATCTTCAATGAATCCTAAAATAAAACTATCATGGTTTCCACAAAAATATACGCAGTGCAGATATTTTTAACATTAATAATAAGAAATGTTTCTTGAGCACCAAATCAGCATATTAGAATGATTTCTGAAGGATCATGTGACACTGAAGACTATAACCGCTGCTGAAAAATCAGCCATTGAATAAATTATATTTTAAAATATAGTAAAATAGAAAACTGTTATTTTAATATTATGTCATTTTGTAATAATATTTCACAATATTACTGTTTTTACTCTATATTTGTTACAAATAAATGCAGTCCTAGTGATCATAAAAGCTTCTTTCAAAAAATGTTAACTCTTAAACCCAAACGTTTCAACAGTGTATAACAATAGTATACCGTTTTGGCTTACTATCTATATGATATATAGCATAATTTACATTATTCTTTCTATATTTTTCTTTTTCAAGAAACATTGTTATTATTGTTAATATCTTGCATTATTTAAAAAAAATATATATTTTGTCAACAGCACATTTGAATGAAAATTGTTTAATTAACATTGCATTGGCCATTTTTCATCTCATCTTCATTATTGTTGACAGAAATCCTAAAACTGTTTGTTAATGACTATATTTGTGAAGACATTTACACTGGTTTGGGCCAACCTGTATATCTTGACATGTAACGTTGTCTCCCGTTACATTGGCATGACCAGTAGAGGTGCAGATAAAACACTGTGCTTCTGAACAGTTCCCAAGTGAGTGTCCAAGTGATATCAGGCCACAGGACTGGTGCTGACAATTCCTGCAATCACTATATTTGTAGACAGTTAGCGTCTCAAGATGCCGTCAGGCCGAGGCGATAAGAGATGAGCTGACCGGCTGCGTCTCTGTATGTGAGTGAGATACATGGGGTCACATGTAGCCCACAGACGCCCCAGCAGATGATAGCGGCACACGATCAGAGACGGCAAACCGGTGGAAGGATGCTCTAACGGCCTGGGTCTCGCAGATTACAGGAGGACATGGCCCCCAGGAGCTATGGAGGCTCCTTGGCTCTCCTCCCTGCCTGTCAATGCCCTCCACGAATGATGGACTTTCTCCTCAATATTACAGTGCATTTCTTATCCTGAAAGGTAATGAAATCAGGCCTGACAGCACATAGTGACATTCTGCAGTGCCGCAGCATTATTGGCTAATAAACTCCCTCTTTTCTCTGTAGTCATGAGTCAGACAGGAAATACATTACGCCATGCTAATTTTATGAAAAGCACCACCATAAAGTTAGAGCTTGCTGAATGGCCCGAAGGTAAAGAAATGACAACACTAAAATGGCTTCACCAGCACACAACCAGCATATTAATAGCGAAATACGGGAATAGGTCATGATGGTTTGGTTAACCCATTTACTCACAATCCCATTTCCTTTAAGTTAAACTCTCCTTTTTCCCAAACTCTGTCATATAAGATGGATTTTGCACTTACGTGGTTAATTGATTTGGCTTCTGTGCGGATACATATTGTGCGAAAGTGCGCACTGATTTCCGAAACGTTCTTAAAGGGATAGTCCACCCAGTTGTCATCCTTTGCTCATGTCATTCCACACCCATATGACTTTCTATCTTGTGCTGAACATAAAAGAAGATATTTAAACTGAAACTCTTTGGTAACCTACCAATATTTTCTTTTATGTTTCACAGATAAAAAGAAAATCATGCAGGTTTGGAAGGACATGATGGCGAGCAAATGACAACCGAATTTAAATTCTTAGGTGGACTATTCCTTTAATTTAATGCGAACTATAAGCGGACGCTATGAAACGGGAACTTCTCTCTCACACTCCTGCTTTGTGTTATCAGTATGTTTTTGGAATGGTGGGTGGGGGCGCTCAGGCCTGGTGTGGAGACGCTGGCGGCCCACTCCCCCTCAAATGGAGCCAGGCTTGGCTGATAAGCCGCGTCCCAGGCCTAGCAGGGAGCCAGGCCTATCTGAGCCCCCTGAGTGACTGGGTGACATGCTCTTCCTTGGTCCAGACTGATAGACAGGCCAAAGGTACTGCACAGTGAGGAAGAGGAAGGAGGGGATAAGGATGGAGCTGTCATCAATACCGCTGGAAATAATCTGCAGTTTTCCAAATCTCTATGAGCTTCTGGATTTGAGTAGTCATGCAGGATGGCAAATGGTCAGTCATGGGTTGATAATTAAAGCGGTTTGTTGTCATCATTTATTTGCCCTTATGTTATTCCAAACTTATGCGATTCTTTCCTGGAACACAAAAGGGTCCAACATTGGACTTTTTGACTTTTGTAAAGTAACTTTTTTTTTGTTGTTAATTTCCTCTTTTTTTTTTTTTGATCCACAGAAGAAAGTCAGTCAAAGTGGTTTGGACTGACATGTGACATTTTTCATTTTTGGGTCAACTACCTGTGCAACCAGACCAAAACACCAAACAATGGCAATTTTATAATATACGGATTTTCAACTGTGTATGATATTATAGATAGCATGTCATATTGATTGTATATGATACTCTAGGTGTTTTCGAACTTTTTGATGCCAAGGACCCCAAATATGATGATCCCCTTATGAGGGACTCCCTTCCTAACATAAAAATCTATATATTTTCATTTATGCGTACCCATTTATACCATGTAGGAAATAGATACTATAAAGGAAACATGCTTTTTAATAAGTTGTTTTATTTTGTTTTTATATTGTTTTATATTTGTTTTAGTACATCGATTTTTCTAAAATATCTCAGAACATTATTATCTGGAAAATATTTTCTATAGTGTTATATGTATAAACCTGAAGAGAAACATTTTCAATTTAATTCCTATTTATATAAATATTTACTGCGACTAACGTGCACGGTGTAGTATTGATTTCATGCTAAAAACAACTTTATTTGATTCAATATACCACAAGATGGTATGCTGTTCATGTTTGAAAGAAGGATCTTATTCTCACCAAGGTCCATTTATTTTTTCAAAAATACAGTAAAATTGAAATATTATTACAGTTTAATTTTACTGTTTTTTTAGTGTAATTTATTCCTGAGTTGGTAAAGCTTAATTTTCAGCATCAGTAGTCCAGTGTTCAGTGTCACATGATCCTTCAGAAATCATTCTAATATGCTGATTTTGAATGTTGAAAACAGTTGTGCTGTTTAATATTTTTGTGGAAACAGTGATGCATTTTTCAGTGTTCTTTGATGAATATGAGGTTCAATGGAAAAGCATTTATTTAAAATAAAAATCTTTTGTAACATGAAAAGTGTTTTTGTCAATTTAATACAATTAAATACAATTTAATACAGTCATTTGATCAATTTAATACATCCCTGCTGAATTTCTTTAAAAAAAAATCTTGCTGACCTCAAACTTTTGAACATTATTGTACATTTATTTACTGTTTTTATAGTATCACACAACTACTATATATATATGTGTGTGTGTGTGAAGCAGGGTGGTCCGCAGACATGCACATCAGTTTGTTTCTCACACATTTGAAGTGCAGAGCAGAACAAAGCTCCCACACTCACGATGTGACGTAACACAGGAAGATGACAGCTCAGCGCTGAATGAACCGATGCATGGCAGCTCTCGTCTGTTGGCCGAGTTTGTTGAAGGGAGGGAATGTGGGTGGTCAGGGGACGTTGTGTGTCCTTTTGTGTGTTATGTGTGTGTAAGCAAAACCAAACCAGACTAGGTGAAATTCAAAAGGATCTCGTCACTCTGAAGGTATCCGTGGTGGAAGACCACACATTTCTGTCAGAGTGACCAAAACAATTTTGTCTGTTCAGTGACAAGAAATGAGATTGTTTTGGATTGGTTACAGAGTACTGATAAAGGCTCCTGCTAATGTTTATGGGGATGAAACATGTATTTGTTAAATAACGCTACTGGACTAGTTTGTAAATGTGTGGATAAGATGATATCCAGTGGTTTTAAAACTAGTTTGATGTTGCTCTTTGTTAGTATGTGTACTTGTATCATCATTTATGACATTAACACTAACATTTAAAAATTTGTGGTCGGTAAAATTTTATTCAAATATCTCTTCTGCTCAGCAAGGCTGCATTGATCAAAATACAGTAAAAACAGTGATTTTGTGAAACATTAAAATAACAGTGTCTATTTTAATCTTTTTTTTAATGTAATTTATTCCTTTATGCAAAGCTGAATTTTCAGCATCATTACTCCACTCTTCAGTGTCACATGATCCCTCAGAAATAATTTTAATATGTAAATATGTTTCTCAAGAAACATTTATTATTAGCCATGTTAAAACAGTTGAGCTGCTTAATATTTTTTGTGGAAACCAACATTTTTTTTTACTTTAAAAGAACATTAATAGAAACCTTTTGTTTTAAAAATGTCTATATATAAAACAGTTGTGCTGCGTAATGGTTTTACATTTACATTTACGTTTAGTCATTTTGCAGACACTTTTATCCAAAGCGACTTACAATTGGGGAATACATAAAGCGATTCTTCTTAAAGAGGCAAACAGACACAGGAAGTGCTTGTAATACCAAGTTTTAGGCATTGTTAAAATAAGTACAAGCTAGAAAGGGAAGGAATAAATAAAGAGAAAGGCAAATTTTTTTTTTTTTTATTTAAGCTGAAATCCAGTAGCATTTAGAGATGAGTTTTCAGCTGTCGCTGTTTCAGCTGTTTTGTGGAAAACAGAATTCATTTGAAAAAAATTTCTAACAATGTAAAAGCCTTTACTGTCACTTTTGATCAATTGAATGCATCCTTGCTCAATAAAAGTATCTTTCAAAAAAAGGAAAAATCACATACTGACCCCAAACTTTTAAATGAAAATACCACATAATAAGCAAAAATGTCCCCCTTTGTTATAGACAGAACAGAGAAGAGAAAGGAAATGAATATTAAGGAAACAATATTATGAATATATATTTTATCATATTTTCTTTGTATAAATAGAATAAAATAAAAGTTACAAATGGTAAAATATATATATTTTTAAATATTATCCTTTGATGAATTGAACATTATTTTAAAAATATAAATCTTTTGTAAATGACTTTTGATCAATTTGTTATCATTGCTAAATAAAAGTATTAATTTCTTTCAAAAAAGAAAAGAAAAATGCACTGACTCAACTTTTAACCAGTATTGTGTATATATGTGTGTCTGTGCACACTACGAGCTCTGAGACACTGTGCAGAGCCGCAGCGCTCCCTCACACTCTGTCTGATAGTGCGCAAAGAACACCAGGCCAATCCCAAGAGAGTCTATGAAAAGCCAAAGAGAGGACGAGCGCTTTACTGCAGTGTTATGCTGAACTATAGTGGGGCAGCAGACAAAAGAAAGAGAAATAGTTCCAGAGAGAGAGAATGCGGAGTGGTAGACGGTTAGAGAATGGCTGCAGCAGAGTTTGATAGGAGCCGGCAGGGGGAGGTCTGCTCTGATAAGAGGGAGACAAGCAGGCTGGAGAGGGAAGCAGCAGCACTGATAGAACGAAGCCTCTCACACCCAGGCCAGTGTGGGCACAGTTTAGGGCTTAGTTATGGTTAGAGCTACAAACATGGTAATCCTTCGTGATCATTCAGAAGATGTAGTTTTGAATATGCTCCGGATTGTGATCTCATTCCCATCCCAAATAATTTCCTTTGTCTTCTCTGTTCTCTCCAAAACGAAGGGGGAAGCTTTGCTTTATATTTTGTATTTTCTTGTTGAAACACTATCGTTCAAATGTTCGGGTCAGTGTGTGTGTGTTTTTTTTTTTTTTTGAA
>NW_015552637.1:2458373-2461735 GCF_001515605.1 Sinocyclocheilus anshuiensis
TAATTTATTTAATACACGAGTTTCACAATTTGAGTTGAATTACTGAAATAAATGAACTTTTCCATGACATTCAAATTTATTGAGATGCATCTGTATATGATACTCTATAGGGGTTTTCAAAATTTTTGATGCCAAGGACCCAATATGATGATCATCTTATGAGGGACTCCCTTCCTAACGTATAAATAAAGCTTTATATTTTTTTAAGCATACCCATATATACCATGTGTAAAAAATAGTAAACAGGATGTTATAAAGACAACATGTTGTTTGATAAATTACTTGATTGTTTTTATATAGTTTTACATTATTTATATAAATACAGTTTAGTAAATTATTTTTCTAAAATATCTCAGAACATTATTATCTGGAAAATATTTTCTATAGTGTTATATGTATAAACCTGAAGAGAAACATTTTCAATTTAATTCCTATTTATATAAATATTTACTGCGACTAACGTGCACGGTGTAGTATTGATTTCATGCTAAAAACAACTTTATTTGATTCAATATACCACAAGATGGTATGCTGTTCATGTTTGAAAGAAGGATCTTATTCTCACCAAGGTCCATTTATTTTTTCAAAAATACAGTAAAATTGAAATATTATTACAGTTTAATTTTACTGTTTTTTTAGTGTAATTTATTCCTGAGTTGGTAAAGCTTAATTTTCAGCATCAGTAGTCCAGTGTTCAGTGTCACATGATCCTTCAGAAATCATTCTAATATGCTGATTTTGAATGTTGAAAACAGTTGTGCTGTTTAATATTTTTGTGGAAACAGTGATGCATTTTTCAGTGTTCTTTGATGAATATGAGGTTCAATGGAAAAGCATTTATTTAAAATAAAAATCTTTTGTAACATGAAAAGTGTTTTTGTCAATTTAATACAATTAAATACAATTTAATACAGTCATTTGATCAATTTAATACATCCCTGCTGAATTTCTTTAAAAAAAAATCTTGCTGACCTCAAACTTTTGAACATTATTGTACATTTATTTACTGTTTTTATAGTATCACACAACTACTATATATATATGTGTGTGTGTGTGAAGCAGGGTGGTCCGCAGACATGCACATCAGTTTGTTTCTCACACATTTGAAGTGCAGAGCAGAACAAAGCTCCCACACTCACGATGTGACGTAACACAGGAAGATGACAGCTCAGCGCTGAATGAACCGATGCATGGCAGCTCTCGTCTGTTGGCCGAGTTTGTTGAAGGGAGGGAATGTGGGTGGTCAGGGGACGTTGTGTGTCCTTTTGTGTGTTATGTGTGTGTAAGCAAAACCAAACCAGACTAGGTGAAATTCAAAAGGATCTCGTCACTCTGAAGGTATCCGTGGTGGAAGACCACACATTTCTGTCAGAGTGACCAAAACAATTTTGTCTGTTCAGTGACAAGAAATGAGATTGTTTTGGATTGGTTACAGAGTACTGATAAAGGCTCCTGCTAATGTTTATGGGGATGAAACATGTATTTGTTAAATAACGCTACTGGACTAGTTTGTAAATGTGTGGATAAGATGATATCCAGTGGTTTTAAAACTAGTTTGATGTTGCTCTTTGTTAGTATGTGTACTTGTATCATCATTTATGACATTAACACTAACATTTAAAAATTTGTGGTCGGTAAAATTTTATTCAAATATCTCTTCTGCTCAGCAAGGCTGCATTGATCAAAATACAGTAAAAACAGTGATTTTGTGAAACATTAAAATAACAGTGTCTATTTTAATCTTTTTTTTAATGTAATTTATTCCTTTATGCAAAGCTGAATTTTCAGCATCATTACTCCACTCTTCAGTGTCACATGATCCCTCAGAAATAATTTTAATATGTAAATATGTTTCTCAAGAAACATTTATTATTAGCCATGTTAAAACAGTTGAGCTGCTTAATATTTTTTGTGGAAACCAACATTTTTTTTTACTTTAAAAGAACATTAATAGAAACCTTTTGTTTTAAAAATGTCTATATATAAAACAGTTGTGCTGCGTAATGGTTTTACATTTACATTTACGTTTAGTCATTTTGCAGACACTTTTATCCAAAGCGACTTACAATTGGGGAATACATAAAGCGATTCTTCTTAAAGAGGCAAACAGACACAGGAAGTGCTTGTAATACCAAGTTTTAGGCATTGTTAAAATAAGTACAAGCTAGAAAGGGAAGGAATAAATAAAGAGAAAGGCAAATTTTTTTTTTTTTTATTTAAGCTGAAATCCAGTAGCATTTAGAGATGAGTTTTCAGCTGTCGCTGTTTCAGCTGTTTTGTGGAAAACAGAATTCATTTGAAAAAAATTTCTAACAATGTAAAAGCCTTTACTGTCACTTTTGATCAATTGAATGCATCCTTGCTCAATAAAAGTATCTTTCAAAAAAAGGAAAAATCACATACTGACCCCAAACTTTTAAATGAAAATACCACATAATAAGCAAAAATGTCCCCCTTTGTTATAGACAGAACAGAGAAGAGAAAGGAAATGAATATTAAGGAAACAATATTATGAATATATATTTTATCATATTTTCTTTGTATAAATAGAATAAAATAAAAGTTACAAATGGTAAAATATATATATTTTTAAATATTATCCTTTGATGAATTGAACATTATTTTAAAAATATAAATCTTTTGTAAATGACTTTTGATCAATTTGTTATCATTGCTAAATAAAAGTATTAATTTCTTTCAAAAAAGAAAAGAAAAATGCACTGACTCAACTTTTAACCAGTATTGTGTATATATGTGTGTCTGTGCACACTACGAGCTCTGAGACACTGTGCAGAGCCGCAGCGCTCCCTCACACTCTGTCTGATAGTGCGCAAAGAACACCAGGCCAATCCCAAGAGAGTCTATGAAAAGCCAAAGAGAGGACGAGCGCTTTACTGCAGTGTTATGCTGAACTATAGTGGGGCAGCAGACAAAAGAAAGAGAAATAGTTCCAGAGAGAGAGAATGCGGAGTGGTAGACGGTTAGAGAATGGCTGCAGCAGAGTTTGATAGGAGCCGGCAGGGGGAGGTCTGCTCTGATAAGAGGGAGACAAGCAGGCTGGAGAGGGAAGCAGCAGCACTGATAGAACGAAGCCTCTCACACCCAGGCCAGTGTGGGCACAGTTTAGGGCTTAGTTATGGTTAGAGCTACAAACATGGTAATCCTTCGTGATCATTCAGAAGATGTAGTTTTGAATATGCTCCGGATTGTGATCTCATTCCCATCCCAAATAATTTCCTTTGTCTTCTCTGTTCTCTCCAAAACGAAGGGGGAAGCTTTGCTTTATATTTTGTATTTTCTTGTTGAAACACTATCGTTCAAATGTTCGGGTCAGTGTGTGTGTGTTTTTTTTTTTTTTTGAA
>NW_015552637.1:2462088-2462885 GCF_001515605.1 Sinocyclocheilus anshuiensis
ATATATATTTTTTTTTCTCTATAATATATATATATATATATATATATATATATATATATATATATATACATGCACACCATATAATTATCATATTAGTGTGTCTGTGGCATCAAGAATTTTAATTCTCCTATCTTAGGCTATATGACCTGTCCTGTGACGGTATTGTTTGGCTTACTATTATTATATTATATTATGTTTTGCCATTTTTCTCACTTTCAATTCAAGTTTATTTGTATAGTGCTTTTCACGATACAAATCGTTGTAAAGCAGCTTTACAGGAAATTAAGTTTCTCTTGTAGGTAAGTAATAATATTTTGTTACTGATACGGAACTTAAGTAGCCACTGCAGAGACTGTAAAATTTGGGTAATATGATCATATTTTCTTGACCTGGTAAGGACTCTAGCCGCTGCATTTTGGACTACCTGTAGCTAACAGGTAACATGTTTTGCTAGCAGTGCATTACAATAGTCCAGTCTAGAGGTAATGAATTAATGAACTAACTTTTCTGCATCAGAAACAGGTAACATGTAGCTTGGCAATGTTTCTAAGATGGAACAATGCTGTTTTTGTAACATGGGAAATATGATTTTTCAAAAGACAAGTTGCTGTCTAATATAAGACCCAGATTTTTAACTGTAGAGGAAGTAACAGTACATCCGTCTAGTTGCAAATTGTAATCCAAGAGATTCTGTGTACTGTTTTTTGTCCAATAAGTAATATCTCTGTCTTATCCGAATTCAATAGGAGAAAATTATTGGTCATCCAATCTTTTACATTTTTAACACACTCTGTTAG
>NW_015552637.1:2463902-2464208 GCF_001515605.1 Sinocyclocheilus anshuiensis
TTTTAACACACTCTGTTAGCTTAGATAATTTAGAAGTTTCATCTAGTCTTGTTGAGATATATAGTTGAGTATCATCAGCATAACAATGGAAACTAATCTAATAATATTTACCAAGGGGCAACATGTATATTGAAAATAGCAGAGGACCTAGGACAGATCCTTGTGGCACTCCATACTTTACTGATGATAATTGAGATGACTCCCCGTTTAAATAAACAAAGTGGTAGAGATTGGACAGGTAGGATCTAAACCATCTTAAAGCCTGCCCTTGAATACCCGTATAGTTTTGTAATCGATCTATGAGTA
>NW_015552637.1:2464229-2470298 GCF_001515605.1 Sinocyclocheilus anshuiensis
GAAGCTGAAGTATTATACGCTGTAGAATCTACATTTGTTATTGTATTTCTGATGTTATCTATTTTATCAGTGAAGAAATTCATAAAGTCATTATTATTAAACTGTGAGGGAATATTTAGATCGGGTCACACTTCCAGTGTTAGCATAGTTATTGCTTTTTGGTGGAACTTTAAAAATATGTCCCTGTGCTTTTTACAAAAAGTAATCTGGGTAACACATATTGCTTGTAACAGGCTACAGCTAACACTGTATGATTGTGGCTTTTTCACAAAGCTGGATTTCATGAGGCCGTGTGAAGGTCATTCACTTTGTTTCGTCTCAGCTTCTCACATTCATCATCCTCTGGCATCTGTCAAGTCAGTCAAATTTCTCTTTATCTCCTCACATCATAGTGAAAGAGGCTTCAAGTGCTCCAATTCACCAAATTAGTCTGCAACTACAGATAAGGAATATGATGTGCGTATACTTGTGTGGGAGCATTTGTGCACCATAATGATCAACATTATGTCTGCTATTAGTATATCGATAGATAGATAGATAGATAGATAGACAGACAGACAGACAGACAGATAGATAGAAAACTGCAGATATAATATTTATCATATACAGGTGCATCTCAATAAATTAGAATGTCGTGGAAAAGTTAATTTATTTCAGTAATTCAACTCAAATTGTGAAACTCGTGTATTAAATAAATTCAATGCACACAGAAAATAAATGAACTTTTCCATGACATTCTAATTTATTGAGATGCACCTGTATATGATATTTACAGTTTTATATTACTAATATGCTAATTTTCTTTATTTCTGTGGGAAGTTTGTGGAGTGTTATTAAAGAGCTGTCATAGTCAATGAGGAGCCACCAATAGGAGATCTTAGACTGGGAAGTGAGGGGGAATCTGTAGTGGGAATTAGATTATAATGGCAGACAATGTTATATTAAGTAATTCACTAGATTTATGCTTAGCTGTAAACATGTTGGCTGCCATGAGCCTTTATTTTATCAATGCTGCCATGAGCATTATTGAATCAAATAAATTTATTTATTTAAAAAAACTCAAAGTTTTGAGTTGGATTAGATTAAAAAGGAATTCTAAAAAAAGATTTAAAGAAAACTATTAAATGAAAAAAAAAATAACTAATCATATTTGAAGAAGTGGGACATCTTATTGAACCTTTAAACAATAAAAACAATAAAAGTGTTTTTTGTTCAGGCTTTTATTGCTCATATAGTATGATATAAGAGAATATAGAGCTCATACTCAAGAAGGAAAAAACACCTGTTATTCAGAGGCCCAAACTGAGCAAAAATATGCATTTTGATGCAGTTGCTGATATTTATATGGTAAAAAAAAGAAATTCTGATATCTTGTAATGTAAATAAATTAGATGTAATAAGTTAATAACAGTATAGTTGACTACTTGCATACAATGCATATAAATATCAGTTGTCACTTTATATCTTCCAATATGTCTATGATGACATTTAAATGCTTAGCTTTATGATCAAAACTCTGTTGTTTATATTGTGGGGGCAAAATATATAATGCATAAATAAATAGTCTCAATAAGGTGTACAAATAAATGATCTTCAAAAGTCTGATGTATCATATTTGACGATCACATTTTAACATGTTTTAAATGATGCATTGATAATCAAGTAAATCGAAGGTTCTTCAGTCCAGTAAGTGTTCATCTTGAAATATTACCAACGTAAGATTTACAGCAAAAGAAGTGTACCTAATATATGTCTGGTACGGTTTAAGAATTACACTAAATTTCATTTACTTGCTAAAAAAAAAGTATAAACTGTTGATCAGGAGGCATGCAGTAGATTTTGTGCAACAGTTTTTTAATCATAGTTTTGGTAATTTAGAGGCCTTAGAAGTTTGTGTATCAAATATGATACAGTAGGATTAAATATGAAGTGTGCAATTTCTGCTCCACAAGCAGCATCATAAAGAATCAAGCAATCGCCTTTTGTCTGCCATTGCTTGTCAAACAAGTTTTCCTGTCCACACCAATGCCAAACCTAATCTGACTTAATTGGGCCAAACTAAGGGGTTGAAATTCTGTTCGGTACCTTTAATGAGCAGAAATGACTATGTTTAAAACATTTTTTGAATAAACAAACCTCCTGGAGTATTATGTGCTTTGCTCCAAATCAAACCGACCAACTTTGTGCTCACCAGCCCTGAGTTTTAGCTGCTGTGCCACACCACCTGTCTGATTTCTTGTTTTTCACATTTCCTTTTAATAATACATGACTGTTTCCTTCACTGGCCAAAACTGTTATCTCTTCTCTTTAACTGTTTAGCAATTAGTGAGTGGATAATGGGTCCACAGCCACACCAGACACTGCTGGTCCTCATACACACCAAGCCTGGTTCTGTCAATGACGCACAATCAGTAACCTCATCCTGTGTGTTTGTGCGGCTGCGGTGCAGACGGCTGGTTTGGAGAGCAGGTGCAGCTGTCATGGAGAGAGTTCTGCAAGAACCGGGTCTGCAAGTTTGTTTTGGACAGAGAGAGTGTCACGGCCCTTAGGGCTTCACTGTCCAATATCACAATCAACGGGTTTGTTTTGGACAGAGAGAGTGTCACGGCCCTTAGGGCTTCACTGTCCAATATCACAATCAACGGTGCTTTTGTTTAACCCAGGTCTGTTTTTAATTAAGATGTTTGGTGGGGACTTTGGGTATTATGGGGTATCTCCCTGCTGAAAAGAGCAGCAAATGCTTTGTGAATTAACAAGTGACGAAAGTGAAAGTGACGTGACATGTGGCCAAGTATGGTGACCCATACTAGGAATTAGTGCTCTGCATTTATCCCATCCTAAGTGCACACACACAACAGTGAACACACACACACACTGTGAACACACACCCAGAGCAGTGGGCAGCCATTTATGCTGCAGCGCCCAGGGAGCAGTTGGGGGTTCGGTGCCTTGCTCAAGGGCACCTCAGTCGTGGTATTGAAGGTGGGAGAGAGCGCTGTACATTCACTCCCCCCACCTACAATCCCTGCCGGACCTGAGACTCGAACTCGCAACCTTTGGGTTACGAGTCCGACTCTCTAACCATTAGGCCACGCCTTCCCCCTAACAAACGCTCAGTATATCACAACAAGTTGATGTTTCCGTGTTTAAATCAAAGCCATGTGCTGGAATAAGCTGGTCTTTTTAGGAGGATTGCTCTTAAGCAGGGCTTTTCAAACTGGGTTCCAGGGGCCATGAGGAGGTGACCCTGTAAAAAAAATAATAAAAAAATTAACAGATAATTATTATCAAATATTAGAAATATTATAAAATTATGTTTTATTTTATTTTATTTTATTTCAAGCCAAATTGGTAATCTTTCTAATTCATTCTGCTTTTTAAAGTTTGGTTGGAAATCGTGAAATTGTGATCATTTTGTTCTATTATTATTTGTTTTTGGGCCAGTGAAAATGTTGACTTGTAAAATGTTGAATTGTTGAAAATGTTAAATTGTAAATAATAATTGTAAGATTTAGAAGTATAAATGTAGATATAAGATTACAAATCTATATTTATAAACATTTTTAGTAGTATTTTTTTTTGTTTTAAATTATTTTTTTGTTTCAAAATAATATTTTAATAATTTGCTTAGTTAATTGTCACCATAAAAGACACCTTTAACAGTTTTTTTTAACAGAAAGTTATTTTTTTAATTCTGAAAGCAATTATTTAATTTAGTTATGATTTAGATTTAGTTATTATTAATTTAGACTTATTAGAGCAATTTTGGTTATATTTCTAATTCATAATTCTAATATTACATTCATAGTTTTTTTCTGTTGACAGCTCTGGATTTTACCATTAAAAAGTCTGCATATCCACATTTTTCATAATTTTGTTAAAACAGAAACTTAATAAAAATCACATTTTCCAGATAATATTTAAATTTTTAAGCAAAAATGACAATATAAAAGTTAATTAATTTTGAAAACAATTATTTGATTTAGTTTGACTATTGCGCTTTTTTTTTTAAATACAATATTTACAATATTACAGTATTTATCTCACAGAATCAATGTTTTAATATATTTAGGAAGGGGGTCATATTTGAGGGTCTTTGTTTGAAAGTTTGAAAACCCGTTTTAAAGAACATACAAATGTTGACAAAGGATTGGATCATTGACAGGAGAAGAATACATCGTCAGTCGTAATGATGGATAAAAGCCATCGTGATGATTTTTTTCTCTGCTCTGTGGTGCTACTGTGGTGAAAAGGCTTTGAGTTTGGAATGTCTTGTTTAGGTTTAGGGTGATTTAGGGCTATGGAGATGAGTGCTGAGGATGCTCTTTACTGCTCTGTCATATGTCAGTAGTAGAGGGAGAGAGAGAGAAGACCATGGTACATTACCTCTACCCAGCTCAACTTTAGAGATCCTGATGAGAGCCAGGGATTAACTTTGGCTCCTGACTCCAGATTCCACTGGCTGGGGGGTTGGAGGTCTGGGGTCACTGACTGATTGGATGAGACTTGGTGTCTGCTCTTGACCCATCTCTGGCATGGTAACACTAAAGGGTGAATTCACTAAAAAGAGCCGCTTTAAATGCATAGTATTTCAATGCAAAAACCCGTGCCTCATTTACTAACCATCTGAAAGTATTTTTTATTAAGTTATTGTCTGTTCTGCACAGTCACGTCTGCTTTTGTATGTAAATTATGTTTGTTACTTGTGTCATCATTTTTCCAGAAAGTGTTTATGGTTGTCCTGGAGTTTTATGAATAATGCATAATATATAATAAATAATTTCCAGCTATTTTTGCAAATTGTCAAGAGAAAATTTAACATTAGATGAAAAATGAGTGAAAATACATAATAAATAATATTTGAAAAATAATGTAAAAATACATTTTAAATAATAATTGTAAAATTTACAGGCATAAATGTAAATATACACTTTTATTTATTTATTTATTTATTATTATTATTATTATTATTGTTATTATGGGCCTGTGAAAATGTTGACAGGGCAAGTTGAAATCTGAACTAGCTCAAAAAATGTGTTGTGTTATTTACAATTTTAAATAAATTGTAAATAAAAATGTTAAGATTATGTAATAATTTACCAGTATAAATAAAATTATACAATTAAATTCATTAAAAAAAATTTAGTTTTGGGGCTTTTAAAAAAGTTGACAGGGACTGTATCTATTATTTATTCGTTTATTTTTATTAGTTTATAATTTAATTATTTACAAGTATAAATGTAAATATAACATCTTAAATTTAAATGCAAAAAAATGTTGAATGTATCTTTTTTTATTTTGGGGCCAGTTGACAGGGCAAGTAGAAATCTAGCAGATTTTTTTATTTGTTGAGCCCTCAAAATAACATCTACAAATATGTACATGTACTGTACATTTGTTATGCAGTTCATAAGTCATTTCATTTGCAGATACCAGATTTTCAAAAACCAGCAGGTCATGTCAGACAAAGTGGTGCGTTAAAAACATCTCTGTTCTTCTCTGACCTCTCTTTATGGGTCTCCATAATTTGCAGAAGGCCTCCTGACTCTGAACATCTTCCCGTACTATCACTCAGCAATGAGATCAAAAGAGCGAGCGGTGGTCATGATGAATGTAGGAGCGCTGCAGACTCTAATCCTGTCCAGCCTCTCTGTCCCCACAAATACCCTACACTGAAGGAGGAAGAAAAGCACAGGAGATGGAGAAAGTGGAAACAGGCCTGCTTTCCCAGACTGTGGCGATAGACTTATCTGCTACGGGACGGTCGGGCAGGCCTGGCCCAGCTTATAGGTTCTCATCAGGAGCGGCCAGCCAATAAAAAAGAAGTCTGAGAGGAGCCAGCCAATAAAAGATAAGACTGTGAGCATATCTGTGACTGACTCGCTGCAGATATTCATTATGTCACAAATACTCTTGTGCCACTAGTTTCGCCAAACAGACTTATCTCAGGTCCCATATACCTTCTTCCTTTTCCTAAAATACAGCTGGGAACCAAGAAGTGCTTCAAATTTTTTTGAACCTTTGTTCCTGTAAAGGATTTTTGTGTGTGATGCAGAAAAATATTATATA
>NW_015552637.1:2470326-2471354 GCF_001515605.1 Sinocyclocheilus anshuiensis
TATTATTTTTTTTTTATTTTATTTTTTTTTATTTTTTTACTTTGAATGTGCAACGCATCCACCCTGCTGGTTTAAGGTGGTTTAACATCTTAAACCAGCCTTAACTGGTTTCAACCAGCAAATCAGATTAAGTTGGTTGAAATGTGTTTTTTAGATTTTAGATCTGTAACTGTTACAGCGCAACCCGTCTAGTCCGGTTCACACACAAATGACTCCTATGAACAGATTATTTTTAGTGAATTAAACTCTTATTGCTTACAACTGTGACCAAGGGATGGTCTAAGCAAAAATAAAAATGCTGTTATAATTTCCTCACCCTCATGTCGTTCTATGATATATGGCCATGATATGCAGGGCTCCGTAGGTTGCCATTGACTTCCATTATATGGACAAAAATACCATGGAAGTCAAAGAGGACTGAAACCGTTTGTTTACCGACATTCTTCAAAATATCTTCTTTCATATTCCACAGAAAAAAGAAAGTTTTGTAACGACATAAGGGTGAGTTATGGCGCTTTTCCACTGCATGGTACGGCACGGTACGGCTCGGTACGGTTCACTTTTGGGGGGGTTTCCACTGGGTACAGTACCTGGTACCTGGTACTTTTTTTAGTACCACCTCGGTTGAGGTTCCAAGTGAACCGTACCGTTACCAAAACGTGACGTGTAAACTCTGCTGATCACGGATTGGCCGGAGAGAATCGTCACTACCTGTGTCACTGAACTTGCGACACAAACACAACAGAACCGCTAGATTTAAATCAGTACAGCCAGCGAAGGATCGAATGCAACTGTTTTGAATGAGCGCACCTTTTTTAACAACCAAAAAGTGGCTATTTTGTTGTCTGTTGAAGAAGTACAGACGTTCCTCTCGTTGATAGCAGAGAAGCGGACCCAGCAAGAGCTTGATGGGGCGACGCGGAATGAAAAAGTTTTTCAGGAGTCGCGCGGCAAGAGGCGGCGCAACTATAACGACATGTGAATAATCCCGCCCACTCTAAAGCGATACTAAACTGCAGTGGAAACGC
>NW_015552637.1:2471559-2479454 GCF_001515605.1 Sinocyclocheilus anshuiensis
ACTGAACTGCAGTGGAAACGCAAACCGAGCCGAGCCGTGCCGTGTCGTACCGTACTGAGACGTGCCGAGCCAAGTCGTACCACGCAGTGGAAAAGCGCCATAAATGAACTATCCCTTTAAATTTTTGTAATTACGAAATGTTATTCATGTGAAAACAGGTTTTGTCAGTAGTATTTTATAAAAATAAATGAATTAAATGTTACAACATTTTTGTTTAGCATTTTTGTTTGACATATTTAATGCCAATATATATATATATATATATATATATATCATTTTTAAAAAGCTAATTGTGACTTTTTAATCTCACAAGTCAGACTTTTCTGTTCATGTCTCACAATTTTGACTTTTTTCTCTAAGTTCTAAATGAACATCTTGCAATCCTGTTTTTTCTGCCACAGAATAAAAAGGCAATTGTGAGTTAAAAAGCTGAAGATTGTGAGATATAAACTAGCAATTCTGAAGGGGGAAAAAAAAACAGAATTGCGAGTTTAATTCTCTGAGAAAAAAGAAAAGGAAAAAGTCCTAATTGACATAAATCTTGTGAAAACTGTGAGATAAAAAGTTGCAAAACCTTTTTTATTTTTTACCCAGTGGTGGAAACAAGCTTCCATAATTACTGATTTGCATACATATATGCAGCCTCTAAAAAAATAAACCCTGTGAAAAGTCAATGAAACGTTAGTTTAAAAGAATGTTTTGATGAATATATGATAAAAATAATAAACATAGCAGTATAGTTTAGTTCCATAAAATGCACAGCTCTGTTAATCAGTCATTCTTGAGATATTTTTCTTTAAAATTCCTGTCAAATTGTGTTCGGATGATACAGTCTTGTTAGTCACATCCCCAGGGCAGGACTCCCTCTATTCAACATATGCACTGGGAATAGTTCTATCAGGTCACGGAGAGTCAATCCTGTTACAGATGAAAATGTAGCTCTTATTGATCCCGCAGACTTTTATTGATTTCGGTCTTTTCTTGTTTCGTCTTCCCCTCCTGCATGTTCTTCTCTTACCTTTTCCATTTTTTCCATTCTCCTGTCAGTCTGTCTATTGTCTAACTCTTGTCTGCTCATTCGGTCTCTCCCTCTCTTCTTCTCTTTTTATTTTCCTGTATGGATTCCTCAGTCAATTTGTTTACCGACCACTGTAACTACATCCATTAGTCTGACCCTAAGAGCTTGAGGACAGCCCTGTGACAGCCATCCAACTAATGCAGCTCTGACACAATAATTACACAATGACCTAAAGAAAGGGCCCTGCTGTCCCGTTGTATGCGCAGTAAGTAAACCTGGTTACCACAGCGTCTAAGGTTTTGACCACCGCCACCCCCATAACCCAGCAGCTCCAACAAAGCCACCCGGAGACGCATGTGTTTGTGTGACAAAGGAGAAATGAGGCTGTATGTTGATCGCTTCTTCCTGTTTTACTAAAAAGATTTATCAGATGACCTTATTAGTTTTACTCAAAGTTTTCAAAGTTGTTTCCTCTGTCATTGTATTGTTTCTAAAAATCTTTAAGTTTCAGTTCAGATTTAACTAGGATCAGTCGAATTCAGTGACGCTGGATTCAAGTCTATTATAATGAAGGCCTTGTGTGTCAGTGATTTTTAACGTAGTAATGAGATGTTGTTAACCACAACCCAAAGCAAAATTGCAATCATACTGTACATAAACTATTTTATAATAACCAAGTCCAAGTTTTCAACCCCAAAAATCCATTGGAGACTTGGATTACAAATTACTTAAATTAATAATATAATTAATATGTTTTTATAAATGAGATATTTACAAATGTTATTTATTTATTCAAAAAATTTACAGTTTCAATTATTAACCACACAAATGAGCCTTATTAATTTGTTTTTTTTTTCAACCTGTACAAAACCGTGCATTCATTTATTTTATTTTATTTTATTGCTTTTATAAAAATATAATGAATATGTTATTATAAATTAGATATTTACAAATGTTTATTTATAAAATAAAATTTTCTACTATTAATAACACAAACAAGCATTATCATTTTATACAATTTGTGTTTTATTATGAACAAAACCCCAGGTTTTATTTTATTTTATTTTATTTTTGCTTTCATAAAAAGACGGCATCAACAATGTAATAAAAATACCAGTGCCCATAAAATAATTACATTTATTATTAGTAATAATCAAAATATAATAAACACTTTTTCTACCGAACAATATAGTTATTGTTTATATATGCTGTGCTGTCACAGGTTTGTTTATCAGCTATTTTACAGTGACTTTGAATGTGCAACTCATCCACCCTGCTGTGAAAACATCTTGCTGTAAGAACATGCTGGTTTGTTGGCTGGTTTTAAACCAGCTTAGACCAGCAAACCAGGATGGTTAGGTTTTATATTAATTTCCATCTGTATATAAGTGACTGTAATTTAAATAATCATGAAACTTAAATGGTTTCATCGTATTTTTCAGCACTGAAAAATAGGGCGCAATGTACTGTGTTAATATGAATGAATTTTCTGTATTGATTTCTCAATTTCTGCATTGTGTTTTAGGGTTCAAGGAAATGTCTGTAAACTTAATGGATAGAGTCCTGGCAGAAAATGACTAGCACCTTTTCTTACAGTGTACAATATTCAAACATGTCCTTTGCGGTTCTGTTTTCACCTGCGTTTCTCCTTGTTCTCTGATCTCAGTCTTTACCTCTGCTATGAGGTATGAGCCCCTCTCAGCACTCGCTAATGACGGACAGCTGAAGGCACACTCTCAGGACTCCAATCAAATTTACAGCCTTCTAATTGGATTAGAGGAAGCCGGGGGGAGGGCTTTTATATCTGTGTCTTCCTTTCTCTTTTTGTCCTCTTGTTTGCGCTTTGGCCTGCGTGCCGGGGTGGCTTGCAGCAGTCTGAGTGATGGACAAAAGGAGGAGCTGTCAGCGGAGCTGGGGTTTCGAGCCGAGCCAACAAGGGCCAGATCCGCCGCTCTGCTGCAGAGGCATGGCTGCTGCAGTCAATTGTGATGGGTGACAGTGTTTTGTCTGCAGGCTGAGGATCTGTCCACAGACCGGATGAATGAGAGGATGCTTTCCACGGATAACACTGAGAGCGGAAAGCAAAAAGGCAGGGCAAAGAGTGAAACATCACTTAGCTCATTCCCGCACTGCCAGTGCATCCATTCTCCTGTAGCACGGGTTCAATGCCAGACAAAGCATGTCACTCCTTTTTTCTCTAGTGCAAACAGCAGAACTAAAAATAGAAACCAACATCAGCTGGGGCAGAAATTGTACATTAAGGGTGGTTGTACAATAGTACAATAGAAACTTTAGTGTATTAAAAAAGGGATTTTACAGCCATTTCATTATAAGTTGACAGCGCAAAATTTACACTATGGTTCAAAAGTTTTTTTTAAGTGATTAATACTTTTATTATATTCTGCAAGGACTAATTACATGGATCAAAAAGTGATAGTAAAGACATTTCTAATAAAAAAATATATATATTTTAAATAAATGCTGTTCTTTTGAACTTTATCCTCATCAAAGTATACTGAAAAAAAAAGAAAAAAAAATTAAGTAGCACAACTGTTTTCAACATTAATAACAATAATGAGAGGAAATGTTTCTTAAGTAGCAAATCAGCATTAAATGGTTTCTGAAAGATCATGTGACACTGAAGACTGGAGTAATGATGCTGAAAAATCAGGAATAAAATATATAATAATAGAATTTAAAATATATTACAATCAAAATAGTTCATTTAAATTTTAATTAAAAAAATCTGTAAAATACTTGAAAAGCCAAACCAGTGTAGAATGGTTAGGTTTTATATTCTATATATTTTTATACTCTTTTGTTGGTTTTGATTGCTTCTGTTTTCCTCATTTGTAAATTGCTTTGGATAAAAGCTTCTGCTAAATGACTAAATGTTAAATGTAAAAATGTATGTTTTTAAGTGAATATAAATAATAATGACATTTGAATATTTCATTTTTCATATTGAAATTTACTTTTTCAGCACTAAAAAATATGACACAATATACTGTTTTAACACGAATGTTATGTTCACTGACATTTCTTTTAACCCTAAAACAAAATGCAATGCATAATTCAAAATACAGGTAAAACCCCTGTAAAACAATCAATAGATCTTTCATATTAACACAGTACATTGTGAACTACTTTTCTTAGAGTCAATGTAATATTTCCCAATATTACTGTTTTTACTGTATTTTTGATCAAATAGACGGTGAACATGAGACTAAAACGTTAACCAACCTCAAACTTTTGAACAGTATTGTGTATTTGCAGAGTTCACAGGTGCTTTTTCTTAAAACGGCCTCTGGAAACACATACACATGCAATCGACTGGCCGCATGGTGACTGTCTTCCTGTCAGAGCTTTGTTCTGTTTCCTTCCAGGTTTTATGATCAAAGTGAGCAGAAAAGGCCATCAGCACCTCAATTAAATTAGTTTGAGAGGTTACATAGAACAGCCATTGGAGATCACAGCTACAGCGCTGCTGTGTATGTCTGTTCGAGCGTGTGCATGTAAACACACATGCGAGGGCCTTGCTTTGCCCCTGTAGAGGTGACAGCAAACACACTTGTCACTTTCTGTATTGTCAGCAGTGTTGCTGGCGTTCCTGTCACTCTAGCGTATGTTCTTTGGGCCGGTCCGTGGGAATGAGCAGGAATAGCTTCCTCTATCAGTTAGTTCACACAGGATCCTGTCACCTTCCTCATCACACACCTAACTGCTGCCATTCTTATCCCAGCAGGGCCCATGCTGATCGCTGCATGCCACTATATGGACACTGTCCATGCTGACCACAGGACCAGAAACCCAGAGCACCGCGAGGGCCACCATAAATAAGAAACTGCACTCTGCTGCCTCAATGTAAGTCATTGAAAACTTTAATGGTACTTTTGACATACAGGATGCTTAAATGGATGTACGTGCATAAAATGATTTTATTTTACATCAGGGTAGTCCATCAATAAATAAATAACCAGCTGTGGAATTAATTATTAATTGATATGAAAATTAATATATTTTACAAACCCCTGGGGTTAATAAAAAGCTAATAATTAATCAGCAAATTATTAAAAAAAAAAATGATTTAATTAAAAAATAATAAATAAGAAAATGTGTATTAAAACACTTACTAAAAAAAGAAATATTTTATTTGTTTACCTGTATTTCACATGACCAGCTGACTAAATAACCAGCTGTGGAATTAATTATTAATTGACATGAAAATGAATACATTTCACAAACCCCTACGGTGAATAAAATTATAATAATTTTACAAACCCAGTGGGGTTAATAAAATGCTAATCATTATTTATTAAATAATACAAATGATTTACATAAAATGATTTAATTAATTAAAAAAATAATAAATAATAAACAAATAAACTCTTACTAAAAAAAAGAAATATTTTATTTGTTTACCTGCATGTCACATGACCAGCTGACTAAATAACCAGCTGTGGAATGAATTATTAATTGACACGAAAATTAATACATTGAACAGACCCCTACTGTCAAAAAAATATAATAATTAATAAAATAAATGCTAATAATTAATTATTTAATAATACATATGAGTTAATAAAAAATGTTAATAGAGTAAATAATACAAATTATTTAATTAAATATAAATAATTTATAACATATTTAATCATTTATATATATTAACAATGTATAAAATAATTGTAAAAAAAAAATGTAAACAAATATTTTATTTGTTTATCTGCATGTCACATGACCAGATGATTAAATAAACAGCTGTGGAATAAATTAATAATTGACACAAAAATGAATAAATTTCCCAAACCCTTGGGGTTAATAAAAAGCTAATATTTAATTAGTAAATAATAAAAATGTATTAATTAATTGAAAATAAATTCATTAATGAAATAAATAATTAATAATAATAATAAATAATAATCAAACTAAAAGACACACACATACACACACACACACACACACACTATATATATATATATATTATCATCATCATCATCATTGTTATTATTATGATATTATCAGATACAATTATTGAAATATTAACTTAAAATATCAAATGGTACATCAAATAATTATATTAGGTCAGTATAAAGAGTCTAAAAAAGTCTAAAACCACTGTTTCATTGGTTGTTTAAGAAAAATAAGAAGCAGTGAATTTAAAATAGTCAACATTGTAATCCTGTTATGTGACTTTTCCTGAAAAAAAAAAATATGTAGAGCAGGACTTGATCATGAAGAGTGACAGGAAATATGACAGGATGACAGGAAATTATTTTTTGTTTTTACAAAAATGTTTGCAAAATTATTCTAATTTGTCAAAAAAAATCTATATTGACACATTTACAGTAAGACTGATAAGAAAGTAAATATGATCAGTATTTATTGCATGTTGACTTAAGGCTGAATTGTACATCACATATGAAGAGATATGAGCGTTTGAACCCTGAGCGTCTCTGCGTGTGAACCGCTGAGCTGTCTGCATACAGCTGAAAACAAACAGAGCATCGGAGCAGAACTCCTGTTGATAAACACTTCAGCAGCTGCCATTCTGCCATGTAGACCCTCAGACAGACTCAAGACAACTTAATCCTATCCCACTTATCTTCATCCCTCGCTTTCAATCTCTCTCTCCATTTAACTCCATCCCTCACTCTCCCGCTCTCCTCAGCATACTTAGCAGAGGTGCGTGAGTGAGTGCGAAGCGGGAGGGGGCTGTTTGTCTTCATGAAAATCACTCCAGGTAACCTCTGGAAACCTCCGTGCCACAAAAAGAGATGAGCGCATTAGCACCGGAGCACTTGTCTTACCTGCAGGGGTCAAATGACACCCTGACCGGTCCTTTATAATGTAGTCTCTGTGGCTGATTCAAAATAGCATACTACTGTATTCCTTGTAATATTTCTGACATATCTTTATGCTCTTACGAATTCAGCTGAAACTATCTTACAACTTACTGAATACTGCACACTTTATACTGTTTACTGCATAATGTTTCTTTTTAAAATAGCAAGTGAAACAGGAGTTATGTACATTATTGTACATTATATATATATATATATATATATATATATATATATATATATGGGGTCTTTGAGATTTTTGTAAATAAATTGTTACTTGTAATTTTTTACTTTCTGTTCATCAGAGAATCCTAAAAAAACACAAAAAATAGTAAGCAGCACAACTGTTTTTAAAATTGCTAATAACAAGAAATGTTTCTTGAGCATCAAATCAGCATATTAAAATGATTTCTAAAGAGTCATGTGACACTGAAGTCTTGAGTAATGATGCTGAAAATTCAGCTTTGCCATCACAGGAATAAATTACATTTAAAAATATATTCAAATAGAAAACACTGAAGACTGGAGTAATGATGCAGAAAATTCAGCTTCTCATCAATGGAAAAAAAATAAATTTTACAATATATTCAAATAGCAAAAAGTTATTTTAAATTATAAAAATATTTCACAGTATTTCTTTTTTACTGTCTTTTTTTGTATTAAATAAATGCAGCCTTGATGTGCATAGAAGACTTATTTCAAAAACACGTATATTGCAGACATAGTAAGAATAATATGCTTGTATGCTATTCCAAATGTAGCTCTCATCCCGATCCAGACCCTCTTATTCGATAGCAGAGCGGGATGCCTGAGGATTAGCGGCGAGTGCAGAGTGGCGGCTCTGTTTTCTGTCCCGAGCTCCCACCATCCACAGACATTTAAGTACCTGGGATCGTGCTGCTGGTAATAAATATGCGGAGGCTTTAGTGTAGTGTAAACACGTCCCTTGTACCAGAAGGTGTAAACCTCCTCTCAGTTCGTTATGTGGGGTGGGGGGGTGGGGGGGGGGGTTAAAAAGATGAAGTGCACTCGACGAG
>NW_015552637.1:2480011-2480715 GCF_001515605.1 Sinocyclocheilus anshuiensis
CACTCGACGAGAAGCCTTTCTCCACCTTGTTACTTTACGGTGTGTTTGTTAACCTGTGACGTCCATGCGCTTACACGAGCACCTTGACCTCTCTCAGGTGTTTATGTCTCTGCGTGAATGAATGTGAGTGTGAGCATTTCTGAGTGCACTTGAATGTTTTTCCCACATAGATCTTTGTGATTTAGCATTAGCTCATTGGTACTGCAGGCCATGGCGTGAGCAAAAGGCATTACGGGATGTAATAGGCCTTTTAACCCCTAACTTATCTCGTGCATAAATGCTGTGCATCACTCCACTGAATGGTGGTGATTGGAGGAGGCCATGACCAAGAGCAATGGCCATCCTTCTACTGGAATGTACCCTCGTCCTCATTCTGCCCATTAGCCGGGAATCAGTAGTCTGGTGCCCCTCAAATATGCTTGGGATTTGGCCAGGATTAGTCCGTTACAGTTTGTGATTCTGACTGATTCTCATTAGGCTGCTAATGGAGACAGGAGTCGAGCCTTTAGCATGACACGTTTTTACTTTAGTAAAGTTACTGTCGCCATTAACGTTCTTCCAGAAAGCATAATGCTTTCAGAAAGAATGTGGATTCAGGCAAACGTAACTATTACTGTTGCACATGCTTATGGTCAGTGTTGGGAAGGTTACTTTGGAAATGTAATAGGTTACAGATTACAAGTTACCCTATCTAAAATGTAATA
>NW_015552637.1:2483930-2488106 GCF_001515605.1 Sinocyclocheilus anshuiensis
GCACTCGACGAGAAGCCTTTCTCCACCTTGTTACTTTACGGTGTGTTTGTTAACCTGTGACGTCCATGCGCTTACACGAGCACCTTGACCTCTCTCAGGTGTTTATGTCTCTGCGTGAATGAATGTGAGTGTGAGCATTTCTGAGTGCACTTGAATGTTTTTCCCACATAGATCTTTGTGATTTAGCATTAGCTCATTGGTACTGCAGGCCATGGCGTGAGCAAAAGGCATTACGGGATGTAATAGGCCTTTTAACCCCTAACTTATCTCGTGCATAAATGCTGTGCATCACTCCACTGAATGGTGGTGATTGGAGGAGGCCATGACCAAGAGCAATGGCCATCCTTCTACTGGAATGTACCCTCGTCCTCATTCTGCCCATTAGCCGGGAATCAGTAGTCTGGTGCCCCTCAAATATGCTTGGGATTTGGCCAGGATTAGTCCGTTACAGTTTGTGATTCTGACTGATTCTCATTAGGCTGCTAATGGAGACAGGAGTCGAGCCTTTAGCATGACACGTTTTTACTTTAGTAAAGTTACTGTCGCCATTAACGTTCTTCCAGAAAGCATAATGCTTTCAGAAAGAATGTGGATTCAGGCAAACGTAACTATTACTGTTGCACATGCTTATGGTCAGTGTTGGGAAGGTTACTTTGGAAATGTAATAGGTTACAGATTACAAGTTACCCTATCTAAAATGTAATAAGTAGTGTAACTATTTCAATTACTTTATTAAAGTTATGTAACTGATTACATTTGATTACTTTTCTAAGTTTCTAATGTTTTCAACTGTTAATCATTTTGAAACATTTAAAGCAGGCAGGTAGTATTCAACACTGATTACTGTAACTTTCGAAATCCTTCATCACTTGAATTAAGATTATAATAATTTAATTTTAAAGCACAGCCACTTTGAGATCATTCTGAGGTTAAATACAGATTCAAAACCACAACAAGACATAGTTATAGCTATAATACTGTTTTTGAAATCAAATCTTTCCATATCTATGACAGGAAACACTGATAGTAACTGTAACTGATTACAATGACATTTATTTTGTAATTAAATTACGTAATTTTGTTACATGTAACTAGTTACTTCCTAACACTGCTTATGGTTATGGATTTGAACAAACCCCTAACCCTAAGCATTCAATTTGGCTCATAACTCAACCAGCACTGTTTGTGCTCTGAACACTCAAATCATGAGGTTTGCTGGGGAGACGTTCGCAATTACTTTTTTTTTCTTTTTTTTTTTTTGCATGGCAGACAATAAAACGGGCAAAAATATACATATAGTTACACTGAAGTAAGGATTCAATCCATATCTAAAGAACAGAATATCCCTTAGAATATATATCCTACCAACCACCCAGAACCCAAGTTTTTTTAATGTGCTTATGGTTTTGTTTTGACTGTACTAAAGCATAAAAATACCATAATATATTTGCAGATATTTAAGAAACATGCTAAGTTGCTGCCGACTTTATTTCAGTGTAGTGGCGTATTTCCAGCAGAAACTGAATATTGAAAAGAGGGCAGGGTTTCATGTTTGCGTTCCTCCTCTCTGTCTCTCACTCATAGCAATCTAACGGTTGGAGGGGATTGACTGTACTAAAGCATAAAAATACCATAATATATTTGCAGATATTTAGGAAACATGCTAAGTTTGCATATAATTTCTCTGAAAAACAAAGCTACAGCCAGTTATTCTATTTTGAAATGTGCATTCCGTGTCGGAATGTCTGTTTTTGTTTTGGTCTGTGTGATTCTGTCCTCTGCCAATTTATCCAATAGTATTTCAACACCCCAGGTTGCCAGTTGGTGGAAAACAACAGCGTATTGCAGCCATGGAAGCGAGCAAACTAACTGGCTCAGAGATCGTAGATTCTACCCGACCTAAAATGCCTTGGCATCCATCTAAAAAGCTCTATGAACAGAGGAATATTAAAGCAACCCGCTGAGGAGGAGGGGGCGGGAGAAAGAACTCTCTCCAATATTTTGAATTTGAACTGCAGTACACATTTCATTTTTTGTACATTTATTAAAATTGTAGTTCAAATGATTCATTATTAATTATTAAAATATCAAATTATATATTACATTAATAATTCAATTGATTGTATTTGAAGTTGACAGAACCATAAAATGACAGTTCAAAATATTTTTTAAATATTAGGCAGAAGTTTTCAGCAGGTGTGAACTTGACGTATTGAGTGTGTACGTGATGCATACCCTCTACCTCCCCTCTGTGAATCACTTCTGTCCCATTAGCGGCTTTTCTCTGCGCCGTTTTAATCAGATGAAAGTAGCAGATAATGCCCCCCTCCACAGTTCCATCAGTCTTGGCTGCCGGGTGGGATTTTAATTGGCCACAACTGGTCCGAGATTAACAGAGGAGACCTGCGGTCGCCCCCCTCTCCGATGGCTATCAGACATAATTACCTCTCCTCATGCAACACACTCTTTCCATAATTTCACATAATCTCCAGGTGTCAGCATTAAATCTCCTGAGCTTCTCACACAGGTAACATTGGGTTCTTGGCTTAAACACAAAGATCGGATACTCCTCACAACCTGAGGTGCGATTTTACAGTATGAATTTAGTCATGTAAGAATGCTCACAATTACGAGACCAAAGTGTCCAGATGGATCATCTCAAAGGTGAAGTTTCTTTGCCCTGTCCTGGGGGCCTTAGTGAGGAGAGGAAATTTAAACTGTGCTTTTGTGTGAGAAAGTGCAAAGAGAAGTGCAAAGTGTGCTTCATTATTGTCTCCAAATCCTCCCAAAGCTTCAGCTGTCATTACTCTGTTCCTATCTGTGTAAATGGCATAATTCCATACATCAAAGTCTTTGAATGGAAATGATGACAGTTGGAATCACGGGCAGCTTATGTTCTTACTGAATGTGAACGTGACCCCTGAGGCACAGCAGAAATGCGATTCATATAAGGACATTTGAAGTCTAATCTTTTCTTCCAGTACAACAAAGATGAATATGAAAGCAAAAGTTCATCTATTGTAACCATCAGAAATAAAATAAATGGGTTGCTTATATCCATCAATTAACACTTATGATCGGAGGTATCTGTTAAAAGCAACTAACATCCTGTCAGGAATGACTTTTTGTGGTTTCAGAGGTGTGCCGTGTTAGTAAAACTGTATTCTTGTCATAACACAGATTTCGAAGTCCTCAGGGCAGTGTGGAAAGCCAAATGCTACAATTACCCAGTAGCTTTCACTTATGTTATTTGGCAATTTAAAGACAATTTTTCCCTCTATCATTCAAAAACTTTATTGTGGTGAGTTTAGACTTCATTTAATTGGAAAATAATTTCTTAAAGAAATAGTTGACCAAAAAAAAGAGAAACATCTTCCATTATTAACTAATCCTTATGTCATTTCACACACATTGTAAAAACAAAGTTGTAAATAAAATAAAAGTTCAAATAAAATCAGAAAGTATTTCTGATTCCAAATTTCACATTTAATTCAATGTGTTACTTTACATTTATTATTATAATTAGTTGTGAAATTTAGTCATTTATGAGTGATTTTTTTCCTCTTTATTTTCAAAAGGAAACATTTTGAAAACTTTTCCATACTCTTTTCCATTTTTCATTACAATGAATGTGTATTCGAGCTTTAAAGCTTCTAAAAAGGTGCTGTAAAGTATTATTAAAGTGCTCTAAATGACTATATTCCACGTCTGATGCCATATGATATCTTTGTGTTAGTTCACAAAACCACTCTGAATGATTCGTTTAGGAATCAAACTGATCTGGTTCTTGAGTTAAACTCACTGACTCAATGTACCAGCTTCCTGGTCATTAAAGGAGACATATTATGCCCCTTTTAACAATATGTAATATAAGTCTCTGGTGTCCCCAGAATGTGTCTGTGAAGTTTCAGCTCAAAATACCCCACAGATCATTTATTATATCATTTTGAAAATGCCTATTTTGAGTGGAAGCAGAAACACGCTGTTTTTCGGGCCTGTCTCTTTAAATGCAAATGAGCTGCTGCTCCCCGCCCCCTTTTCCAGAATAGAGCTGCGCCGTTACAGCTCATACCTGTTAAAAACATCTGTTTTGGTTCAGATTATCATGTTTATCGTGCTGAAATCATGCGTTTTAAACCATATGAGTTTAAACTTCTGATATACGGTTTTCTGAGC
>NW_015552637.1:2488148-2488461 GCF_001515605.1 Sinocyclocheilus anshuiensis
ATGCGCTGCTGCTCCCCGCCCCCTTTTCCAGAATAGAGCTGCGCCGTTACAGCTCATACCTGTTAAAAACATCTGTTTTGGTTCAGATTATCATGTTTATCGTGCTGAAATCATGCGTTTTAAACCATATTAATTTAAACTTATGATATACGGTTTTCTGAGCTCACACATCCGAAGCACACGGACAGAAAGCAGCTGTCACAGCATGTAAGTACTAAACTAAGTTCTCATTCACACACAAGTTTAAGTTAAAAACACACGAGTTACAAAAACAGTCAGTTATGTCTGTGAAGGTAAACAGCTGGGAAATAAA
>NW_015552637.1:2489017-2491242 GCF_001515605.1 Sinocyclocheilus anshuiensis
TTAGCATGTTTTGCTCAAACCTTCACAATGGCATTAAAACTAGTACACCGTTGTCGCTTGCGAAACACAATGACGGCGCCGTGGGTGGAAACTTACAGATATTAAGGGGCGGTAATATCATAATGAGATCCCTTTGCCACATCACCAAGGGAGCGAAATCAGACGCACTCATTTTTTCAGACGCTTGCAGAAAAAGGCTTACCAAAACAAAGTTACTGGGTTAATCTTTTTCACGTTTCCTTGGTTGGTAGATGCACCGGGGACCTGATTATAGCACTTAAAACCTGGAAAAGTCCGATTTTCATGATTTGTCACCTTTAAAGGAGTAAAATTATCAGTGAATAACAATTTGTCTGTTTCTCACACAAAGCTATCATATTAGTCAGATGAACCACTTTTACACTTATGATACTTTTATGGTGCTTTGCTGTCATTTTTTGAAGCTTGTAATCTTCAGTCTCCATTTATTGTAACTGCATAGAAAAGGACAACCAGCATTCATAAGCTGTAATGACATGAGGGTGTATAAACGATGACAAAATTTACATTTTTGCATAAACACTTTTTTTTTTAAATTCTTTTCAGTGATTATCCTGCCAGTGGAAAGCAGCCTGCTCTTTTCCCATTGAGGAACAGCAAATTTTGCTCCTGGCCATTTAGTTGAGGAACTGTCAAGTTCAGAACAAAAGAGAGCACTAAGAAGGTTATTGACACAGGGCACTTTCTGTTCCTTAGCAAAACAGTGTTGCCAAAAGGTTTAAGGCAACACTCACAAACATTAAGTAGCAATTAAAAGCAGCAGCCTTTTCATTCATACTCTGGGAAATCGGATGTTGTATTTTACTTAGAGGTTATTTTCATGTCAGCCTGGGTATTCACAGCATTTTTCCTCCAGCCTGGCATGGGGCTCTAGTTCATGAACTAGCATAGGTTTGAGAAGAGTTATGTCTCACATAAACAAATGCATAAACTATTTTTGCCTATTGAGTGCACAAATGGCATATAAAACTCTCCTTTACACCACACTGTTATTTGTCATTCTTTTTCTTGTTAAAAGGATAGTTGTCACTTCAGTGATCGTGTCACTACAGAACATTTGGAATATACCAGTCAAATTGTGTGGATTAATTTCTTTAAAGGGGTCATATGATGCGATTTCAATTTTTCCTTTCTCTTTGGAGTGTTACAAGCTCTATCACAACACATTGGATAGCTGGCCAATCAGAGCACACCTCGCTTTTCAGACCGATCAGCTTTGTAAAAATCGACGTGTTTCAGAAAGACGGGGCATAGAGGAGAAACAATAATGTACAGTATGTGGAAAATAATGTGTTTTTTGAACCTTAAACCACATAAACACATTTCATTACACCAAATACACAAAATAATGTTCTTTTTAGCAGCATCATATGACCCCTTTAAGTCTTTTCAGAGCTTGAATGTTTTGAAGACAGAAAATCAAGAAAAGGCAGAAAAGTGTTTTATATGCACTAAGGCTGAATTTATTTGGTCAAAAATACTGTAGAGACATAAATATTGTGAAAAATTATTACAATGTAAAATAATGGTTTTCTATTTTAATATATTTAAGTTAATTTATTTCTGTGTTGGCAAAGCTGAATTTTCAGCATCATTACTCCAGTCTTAAGTGCCACATGATCCTTCAGAAATCATTCTAATAAGCTTTGATTTTGAGCAGATTTGCTGCTCAAGAAACATTATTATCAATGTTGAAACCAGTTGTGCTGCTTAATATTTTTTTAATGTAAACTGAGATACATTCTTTGATGAATAGAAAGTTCTAAAGAACAGCATTTATTTAAAATATGTAATATGTTATTTTAAATATGTCTTTACTGTCAGTTTTGATCAAGTTAAGTCATTTTTGCTATTAATTTCTTTAAAAAAAAATCTTACATAGTCTAAATGATGACAATTGTTTTTTTTTTGTTTTTTTTTTTGGAACTATTACTTTAATAAGTGCACCATATTGCAGATATGATGGTTATTTTACAAATAGCTTGTCTGTGTTGTGCGATTCATTTGGAGTGTTTGGCAGCCATATATAGTTAATAACTAAATAAAACAAGCTGCAATGCAGTAAGAAGTACTTTAAAGGGGTCATATGATGTTGCTAAAAAGAACATTATTTTGTGTATTTGGTGTAATGAAATGTGTTTATGTGGTTTAAGGTTCAAAAAACACATTATTTTCCACATACTGTA
>NW_015552637.1:2494394-2494585 GCF_001515605.1 Sinocyclocheilus anshuiensis
AACTTAACCACTGATTTCTAGTCGTGTCCTCTTTTGGAAGACCAAACAAAGTAGTTTCGCTCTCACAACGAAACACATGGCGGCCTAGAGTGAGGAACGGCCGGCGGGCTAGAGTTAGCGGCGGTGGGCTTGCGGCAACCACATGTGATGACCCCGGGCTGGACTCCGCTTCGTCCACGGTGAAAGCCGAT
>NW_015552637.1:2495101-2497141 GCF_001515605.1 Sinocyclocheilus anshuiensis
AAGGCCAAACAAAGTAGTTTCGCTTTCACAAGAAACACACAGCGTCTCGACATGGCGGCAGCAACAATACTACAGCGAGAATAAAAGTTACGCCTTCTTTCTTTGCGTGAACATTTGGGCGGCGTTATGCAAATCTTCCCACATCGTGACGTAGACATGTGGGGGTGTGTTAGTACGAGCCGTTTTAGGTAGGCGTGGTTGACTCTTAACTTTTATAAAGAATATCTCTTTGGATTTGAGACTTTAGTCTTTGCAACTTTACAGATCTTCTTTATGCACCAAGAGCTTGTAACACTCCAAAGAGAAAGGAAAAATTGAAATCGTATCATATGACCCCTTTAATATATGTACATAGGTGTGTAATATGAAGGTTTTCTAAAATAAGTCAAATGTTACCGTTTGATTTTCATAGCCCAACATTTGTAATTTATCTATTATGCTAAGATTGCCATTTATATTCCACTGTCACCACTTATTAAAGTTACGTGCAAGAAACAACGACTTAAAATGGAAAATTTATGTTTCACTACTGTCAATCTTTCTAATGTATCAGTACTGTATGACTGTTGCATGTGTGTGTTGTAGCGTGAGTGTTTAAGCATGGTAGGAGGCACTGAGAGATGTGAGGAATGCAAACAGACAGTCAGTTTTATAACTCTTTGGCTCCAGCTCTTATCTGCCCTCCTTTGAATTTACCCCAGCGTAGCAGGGCCAGAGAAGCATGCAGTCCGAGTATGTGAGCAGGGTTAGGGTTCATATTCTGACCATCAGCCTGATGCTCTCGTTCTTCCGTGTCTGGCTTTTGCACCCTTGCAGGGGTCCTTGGCCTGTAGAATGCTGAAGAACTCTGGATGACGTAACACAAGTTACGTCATTCATTCGTTGTAATGCATTCAAATGCATTACAACAACCCAACATTTCTGATGACTAGGACCTGTTGCAGTGCCATAAATCGTAGACAGTGTTTTTTGCACCAGGACTGTAGGTTCTTTTCCCATGCCGATTCTTTGCATATGGACTCTCATTCTTCTTCCGCTCAAGATGATGTCACCAGAGAAGGCCTTCCAGTGTGAGTCATCTGGGAGCGGCTGTTTGCTCCTCAGAAGGTGGATTTGGATCCCAGGTCCAGCTGACCTCTGGAGCTTCTCACCCAAACTGTTTGTGGAGCCAGACTTGAGATTAGAGCAGCTGTGTTTCTCTGCTCTCTTGACTTGCTTTCTTTTCTTTCTGCTGAACTTGTCCGTCGCCCCTTCCTCCCTCCCACAGTTCATGTTTTCCAGACATGTCACTCCAACAGGATATAAAGTACTTGAATAATTGTACTTTATTTTTTAATTTATGTGTTTTAGGGGGATTTGTACTTAGCTTGATTCCTACTGAAAGTGAATTATACTTCTGTTGAATCATATTTCTGTTTAAAAATTATTTTTTTTATTATTATTTATTTATTTTTTGATGCTTTCAGGTGCATCTAAAACCACCTGCTTCTGGATTGTATGCACATTTATTTATTTACCTACCAATGAAATCCATTTCAAAATTACAACATTTATTTAATTTATTTACTTTCACTCAAATATGTTTTTGGCTGGATATTTTACTTCCATTAATTTCTCAGACTTGTGTGCCAAGGACACAAAGGCTGTAGTAATTAGATTTTCTGTGGCTCCAACCAAACATATGTTTAAAAGAGAAAGTGTCTGTGTGTGTGTGTGTGTGTGTGTGTGTGTGTGTTGGCCTGTAAATGCCTCTGTTGGCTTAATTAAAAGAAGTGAGATTTTGTGGTGTTAACTTGTGCGCACCTCTGTCCTCAAATAAGTGGTTGTGTTGATTTTTACCATCATTGTGGTTTGTGTTAGATATCAGTAATCCTGCATGCCGGGTTAACAAATTATATCTGCAGAGGCAAATTAGTATTTCCTATTAATTATCAAACACTGTTCCCAGCAATGTGACGTATGTTTCCAGTGTTTGACTGTCATTGGTGCAAGAGAAAAGTGATATAGCTGTTTGTGTGTGTGTGTGTGTGTGTGTGTGTG
>NW_015552637.1:2497599-2507049 GCF_001515605.1 Sinocyclocheilus anshuiensis
TGTGTGTGTGTGTGAGAGCGAATGACTAGGATAAGAAGAGGGTCTTGGCGCCACTGTGGTGATCTTTTTGTTCGGTCTTTCCTGACACCCTCCCTTCTGTAATGCCAATATCTAAGTACTATACAACAGCTCTTACAACTTCGTTCCCGTTTTTAGTGGGCACAGCTTCAAAGCTTTCCCATGCTGACATACCAGTTCAAGAGACCACATATCTTCAAACACAAAAAAACGACTCACTCATGGCTGTCTGGATACGAGAGCTTGCAATGGTAACCTGGCAAGGAAGTTAATTTTCCCTAATACGCCACACAAATCAACTCGTTGGTGCTTAAAGCACTAGACAGCACTGGATACCGGCCGTTTGAGAATCAACACGGATAATCACCATGACAGCGAGCACGTGGAGAGCACAATCTTGGAGCTCACACCAAGGTCACACCGTGACATGCAAACAAGCCTCGGCATTCCCGTCTCGCATGCTAAGTAGCCGTGACTGCTACTTGGGAGATGTTTGTCTCTCGGGAAAGGCATCGCAGTGCCATTGTTTGTGAAATCTAATAGGCTTGTGTTGTGATCGCTCGCTTTATGCTGAGCAGTGAGTTTTATTCCCTCATCGCTTCAGCAGCCTGTTTGTCCATTAATGCTCCATTAGGGAAATTAGTGCTGTAATTGGGGAGGCGAGAAGAGATCAGGAGACGTGACTGTAAGTCTTAAAAGGCTGCTGGATGTGGTGTGAGCAGAACCTGTGAGATTTTTGAGGGATCTAACAAATTGAAAATGTCCATTGATTTACTCTGAAGCTGACACTGAATGTTAGAGGAACGTTGAGGAAATGTAATAACAAAAGCTGCATCTCTAGAGCCATGATCTTAAGATCACATTTGGCTTAAAAAATACTCTGCATTATACACAAAATATAAGATGCAAGTGGCCACAAAAAGTATTTGGACATGCAAGGCACACTTGAAATATATGAATGTCATTGCTAACAATATCAAATCTAATAGCATTTAATTTAAAGAAAGATAACACACGTTTCAAGTTAGGTTTTAAAGGTAAAATATACAGTTTTATGTCTTTACGTTAATTGTGGTTAGCTTTGAGACATTTACATACTAGTGCAGTAGTATTTTTTTTCTTTTTGCAGATAAAAAAATACATTCTAAAAATGTATGAATTTTAAAATATACAAGCTATTATCAAGTAATTTTATGGGGTTTTGGATGGCTCAGGAAAATTGATGCCACTTAATATTTTGTTATCTAATTCAATAATATTCATACATTATTAAATTACTGTTCAAAGGTTTTGGGGAAGAATTTTTAAAATAATATTATGTATCAGCATGATCAAAAGTGACTGTAAAGACTTTTGTTGAAAAAAAATTGTCCCATCACAGGAATCAATTAAATTTTAAAATATATTCAAATAGAAAACAGAAACTGTTTTACTATGCTTAATACCAACCCCAAACTTTTGAACGGTAGTGTAAGTCTCCAGTCGTGAAGTAAATATTCATTTATGATAAGGAAGCTATGTTTATTTAACAAAACAGAGGAGGCAGAGGGAAGGAGGCAGTATAGCGTGTATATGTGTGTGCGTGTTTCAGGGTGTCTGTTTGTGTGAACTTGCCTGAAATTCTCCAGGTCTGACCTCTTTGTTATAAGTGTTCCTAAAGTAGTTGGCAGAAAAGTGCTCTTTTTGATAAGCTGCAAATTACTGAAAGCTAGCTTATAGTAATCCCCACTTATAGATGTTGGGATATTTGCTGTAGCAACATAAATTCTGAAACCTGAGTTTGATAAATTTAAGCTTTGGGAGAGCAACATCATTTTCAATATCACCTTTTTCTGTCTATTAATACTGCAAACACTCTTAAAAATAATGGTTCCAAATGGTTTTTTTTTTCGTAGGAATGCAATAGAAGAACCATTCTGGGTTCCACAAAGAACCTTTCAGAGAACAGTTCTTAAAAGAACCATTTTTATTAGTGTGAAGTGTGATATTTTAATAACTGTTTTTTGCACTATTAAGTACATTTAATGGAAAAGCTCCGCACGGTTTTCACACGGTTCTCCAGGTTTTTTGTCTTATTCATTAGAGAACAGCAGAAAAATTCTCCTGTTTTGTATTCCATGGAAGAAAATGGATGTCAGTAAATTATGAATTTTAAATTTTTGTGTGAACATTTTGGGTGCTAACCATGCGCTTATGAGGTAAATGAAGGTTGTTGACTAATTCAAACGTACTATCGCTGATATGATATGATTCTCTCAGGTCACTGCTCGCTGCCTGGTAGCCATTACTGTGTGAAAGGGAGTCGGACCCCCGTGGCTTCCTGCCAGACTAATTTCCTCAGGCTCTTCCTGAACAAGACATCACTAGCACATTTGAAATGAAATACAACCGCTTCTTCCTTTGCCTGGTGGTGGCATGCTTAAAATAGCACATCTGGTGACACCAGTTTGTCCCGCCACCCTTGTGCAAGGCCAAAACCCCCGTACATGATGATTCATGTTCTGTTTTCTCTCGAAACAGCTCAGCATCCTGGCATTGTGAGGACGGCCTAAACCTCGGCTCGACAGAAGCATGAAGACCGTGGATATGGATTTTCCCTGGTGGTCGAGGAGTCTGTCTGTCACCATGCTAGAAAATGATTTCTGCTCGTGACAACTCATTTCTACTGTTTATTTGTTCTACTGTTTTTTTTTTTTTGCTAGGTATTTTACCCCAGATCGGTGCTCCTAAAGTTAACTGACCCCCCTTTCACCTGTCTTGTCCCGGGGACTTTTAACACCTCAGACTTCAAGCTTTTCCTCACATCTGAAAGCTATTGATGAGCCACTAAAGGGATTAGTAGCATAAAGGGCAACTGTATTCACATATGATTATTCCCGAGCAGGACCTGCAGGATTGAGACGTGTCAAGTCAAATCGTTCGATAAGGCCTCCGTTAATCCCCCTTCATAGACAGCAGCATAATCAGACCAACTCATGTCTTGAAAACAAGTCATTTGAATGCACATCTCCTCATCATCTTTCCTTTGTTAATAGATGCTGCACGTACTATGACTTTATAATGACTTTTAATTCATTTTTATTTTAACAGGTTTACTATAGAATATGCACTCTAACATGTGCAACTATATACAATAAATAAATAAATTAACTTAGAAATATATATATATATACTGTATATAAAATAATTAATTATAATAAATAATAAATTGAGTTGTAAATCACTTTGGACAAATACAACGTACATCTCAAAAATAAAAACACTAGCTATTTTATTATTTTTTTTTTTTTATATATAGATTATAATTTAATTAAATAAAAAATCTGAATATAATATAAAGGAAATTCTATTTTATTATTGTGTTAAATAATATGCGGTTGCTAGGTTGTTGCTAGGTGGTTGCTTTTTGGCCCAATTCTCTTTAATATTCTGATCTCTACTTTTGGCTCTGGTCCCTCTTTCAGTGTAAGTTTATGGGAAATGGTCACATTGGTCTTTGCCGAGTGATGTTTTTAAAATGGAGAGGGGGAGTTTGGGAAAGGCCCTGCCACTTTGATTCCATTAGATGATGACAAAAGGGATTATGTGTTAAGAGGAGTGCCATTGGAAGGATATCAGCCATTAGACCCTTTTCACTTTTACTGTCCAGTTTGCTGATTCTCTGAAATGCTATTAGGGTGTTTGGTGGCAACACTCACCACACGGGTCTTCACTAAACTGTATGAGGGCAACAGAGCTGTAATTACGGGTGTGAATAGGGAGATTATTCCATACCTGACCTTTTTATGAGATGGGGAAAAATTATAGGAGCCTTTCTGAGGTCAGAGTTTAGGTAAAGGATAAAGGATTTGTCTGATTTCTATGGAAGATTGTTTTCAACATGGAATTTTTAAAAATTGTGACTTTTTATCGAAAACTTCAGACTTTTTTCTTTACAAGACTAAATGTATATATTAAAAAAGTCTGAATTGTGCAATAAAAAGTTGTAATTACCTTTTCAATTTTTTATTTCATGACAGAAACAAACTTGTGAATTCTGACTTTTTTTTCCTCCATAATTGCACGTTTATATCTTACAACTTTTCAACTATCTGTAACTTTTCTTCTCAGAAAATCAACTTGAAATAAGAATTTCTTTCTCTGAATTGCAAGTTAACATCTCTCAATTCTGACGTTTTACCTCAGGACTGAAAGTTAATGTCTCACAATTGACACTTTTTCTTAGAATTGTGAGAAAAAAATGAATTGTGAGATATAAATTCAGTATTGCAAGGACAATAGTCAAAATTGTGAGATTTTATTTTATTTTATTTTATGGCAGTTATAAGTTTCCATAGATTTCAGCATTACACATATTGTTATAAAATGTGAAATTGCAACAATTTATTCATACAATAGAAAGATGCAATTGTTTCACACAATTTATGCACAGATCACCAGTTATTGTGATTAACCTTTTCTATTAATACTAGCAGCATGGTAAATATAAAAGTCTTCCTCTGTTTCACGAGAGCTTAAAGTCCATTTTGATTTCATGTTGACTTTTAAGACATGTAACGTTTATTTTCATTTATCATCCAGATTCCCGTGCTATTGACAACATCACCATTCCATTCCAGACAAATGGAGGATGGCTGTGATCCCAGATGTGCTGCACTCATAAGGATAAAGGTGCAATTCAGCCATGCTCTTGTAATAGAATAACTCAATCCCTATAAAAGCAATTGTAAGGTTATTATCTTCTTAGGGTCCCATTTGGTAACGACTAGCACTTAGGGAAGGAGAGCTGGAGTCTAATCTCATAGTTGGGTTTCTTAGTCATCAGATTTACCTTCTGCCAGCCACAGTGAATGTCATTGTGGTTCTCATCCATCGCTGATTTTAGTAGAACGTTAGTGATAGTGGGAAGGTGAACAGTAGTGGATGACCCCGCCGAGGTGTGAAGGTGTGGTGTGTTTGGATGTGTGTGGGAATTTCTTTCTGCTTACAACATTTTAAATTCATTAAGTTGCACCACTTTGCATTTCATTCTTAGCGAACTTCATCTGCTCACACAGACAGTGATTTGCAATGACATAGCAGCCAGGCATCAGTAATGTTTCAATGAGAGAATTGCTGATCTCCCGCAATGCAGGGGCGTGTCTACGTGGTGGCCAGGGGTGGCACCGGCCCCCCCTGAAATTTGGCTGGCCACCCCAGGTGCCCCCCATACCAGATGTCTTGCCATAGGCTTGTTTTTAGTAAATGTCTAATTTTAGGCGGTTTCTATAGTGTGATCTTAATGACAATGTCGAGAGTGCATAATGTTACGCGATCCATGTGCGCGAGGACGAATCTCTCCACTCCCAAGCGGATTTCCTTCACTCACACAAAACTGGACGTGTGCTCTTAACATACATCGTTCCGCAAACACAACCCATACCATAAAAATTATAAAAATATGCTATGGACAATCAGTCATAAATTTTAATTTAATCATTCATTTATTCATTCATTAAATGTAGATTAAAAATGTATAAATAAAATAAATTAAATTAAAATAAATATTGAATTTTGAATTTAAATTGGCAATTAAGTAAAATTTTTCAATTTTAGTGGAAAGTAGATTCTTTTTTATTTGTTTGTTTGATTATAAAGTTTTAAAATATTTAAATTTATTTAAAATAATTAAATTTCTAATTAAAATATAAATCTAAACATATTACAACAGAAAATATTATATTTATTAAAGGTAATACATTTTAAGAATAAGGATAAAATGGCTAGAGATTGACTTTTTTTCTGAAGAAAATATAAAACAAGTTTGGAAACCAAGTAAATTGCGCATGGCTCCTCATCTTTTATTTGGAAATAGATATATACTACTTAGGAACGTACTAAGAATTGTTCTTATTATTTTTATTATTAATAATAATAATAATAAAACTTTATTTATATAGCACCTTTCAAGCATAAAATGCGACTCAAAGTGCTTTACATAATCAAGAATACACAGTTAAATAAGCAACTACATTACATCCAATAAAACAAATACATCAAGCATAAAGATAAAAAAAGACCTACATACAACACATTCAATAGAAAACAAACATACATTTACAAAATAAACAGTTTACAAAATAAACATTTACATTTACAAACTAAACAATAAACAAATTAAAAAGTAAAAAACAAAATAAGCTTCCTTTTAAAAATACTGAGTGTACTAGCTTCCCTAATATCTGATGGTAATGTATTCCATAATTTTGGAACATAATTTGCAAAGGCTGCATCACCAATTTTTTTCCTTCTAGAACTGGATACCTCCAATAAACCTGTATTAGATGATCTTAATGTTCTTGATGGAGTATAATTTACAAGAGGACTGGTAATGTAATTAGGTCCTTGCCCATTACATGCTTTTACGTAATAAGAAGGACTTTATAATCTATTCTAAATTTTATAGGAAGCCAGTGCAGTGTAGCTAAAACAGGTGTAATATGCTCTCTTTTCTTAGTTCTAGTCAATAGCCGAGCTGCCAAATATTGGATAAGCTGAAGTCTATTCATTGATTTTTGTGAAAGACCTATAAAAAGTGCATTGCAGTAGTCAAGTCTACTTGAGATGAAAGCATAAATAAATTTTTCTGCATCTTTCTGGTTTAAAAAAGGTCGAATTTTAGCAATGTTCCTTAAATGAAAAAATGATGTTTTTATCACCTTATTAATATGAGAATTAAAACTTAGATCTGAGTCTAGAATTACACCTAGACAATTTCTTATACACCATTTCTCTTTTAGTCTTATAGGGCCAACCAATAGAATATCAGTTGTATCCTCATTTAACTAAAATTGTTACTCATCCAATTATTCACTGCCATAAGGCAGGATGTGATGGAGTTAATAGCTACAGTGTCATTTGGCTCAACAGAAATGTATAGCTGTGTATCATCAGCATAACTGTGAAAACTTACATTGTTTTTTCTGATGATGTCACCAAGTGGCAACATATATAATGAAAATAATAAAGGCCCAAGACAGCTTCCTTGTGGAACTCCATAATGGGATTTATGTTTCTCAGACACATAATTTCCAATCTGAACAGAGAAATTTCTCCCCTTAATATGTTTTAAACAGGTTTTACCACAGCGGTTTTAAAGACATCAGGAAAATAGCCTGTATGCAAGGATGTATTTATAAAATATAAAATGTGACTTGAGACACAATCAAACACCCGTTTAAAAAAAAAGCTGTAGGTACAGGGTCAATGCATGAAGTAGTAGAATTACATTCGTTGACAGCCTTCCGAAGTTCTGTTAATGTTATACAAGTAAATTGTCCCATAGTTTCATTGGATTTATTAACTATATTTACATCAGCAACAATACTAGTTCTTATTGATGATATTTTGCTATCAAAAAACAATGCAAGTTCTTCACATTTTGATGCTGATTGCTGTTGCGAAGCAGGGGCAGCGTTTACTAAATGGTCGATTATGGAGAATAATATTCTGGAATTACCAGAATTCTCTGTAATAATTTTGGAAAAATAATCCTTTCTTGCTGTATATAGTGCTTTATTATAAGCAACCAATGCTTCCTTATATATGTTATAATGAACTATTAACCGTGTTTTCCTCCATTTTCTTTCAGCAGCCCGACAACTTTTCTTAGCTTCTTTCACATTATTCATATTTAACCATGGAGAGATTCTAACAGAAGACCCCTTTTTCTTCTTAAGTGGAGCAACAACATTTACAACAGATGACAACATTATAAATATTAAACATTTATTTTAATTAAATATTTATTTATTTATTTTAATTTTAGTGCGTTTTAGAGTAGGAATGCTTATACCAACAAAGCAACACCGCAAATACGATTTAATCATTTGTTAGTATTAGTGGGGCTTTATGCTCTGAAATTTTGTGTCCATACAAGTACTTTACATTTACATGTTTATAGCTTTATAAATATATATATATTAATATAAGTTTTTAAAAAAGTACAAAAACACATTATTATTTGGGCATGTTGCCACGTTTGTCATGTGGAAGAACTGGAAATGTTATTAAGCAATATTCCATTATTTTTCCTTTAACTGAAAATGTTAATTTCCTATTAATTCTGCTTTTTATTTCCTGTTTATAATGTGCTGTTTTAATTGAACTCACTGCTTGTATCTTGTAATCCTGTGTTCTGCTCTTAAGGACTGGGGCCGTCACAGGGGCTTTTACAGACGATGGATGTCACAAGTGTCAGACTAAATAAACGGAGGGCAGCGCTGCTTATATGTATGGCGTTAACAGGCGCGCAAAACCCCAAAGAGCCACGAAAGAGCCGGGCCGCCACCCAACAAGCAGGTAAGCATGGGAGATGGCCAATTCCCACACACAGAAGAATTCGCTGGCAAAATATACAGCGGACAAACGCGCACCCACACATACACGCGTTTTAGCAAATAAAAAAGGCCCATGAGCGGGCCAGCTCATATTGATCTTTTAACATAGGATTATACAGTCTGGCTCTATGGGCTTACCCGCTTTAATTCCCTAACAAAATAGATAGACTGACTTTGGCTCTATACATATATGGATCAATGCAAATGTACTTATGGCCCCATGGTTCAATTTTAAACGAATTCCATTAGCCATAAGTAAAAGTTTTCTAGGGTAATGTGATTAGGGTCCCCTTCACCAACAGACTTTCTACTCTGCAAGCGGTGAAATGTTTCTCTTTTTTTTCCCTCGCGCCAGGAGCAATATCCCTCTGACGGACGCTCCTGTGATTGCGGTAGTAGCGGTGTAAACGCCACCTGTCTCCTCTTCTCTCTCTTCCTCTTTTTGAAACACCACTTCCACTCAGTCTCACAGGCTCTCCGGTGTCCTCTTCGCTTATTCCCCAATCAGACTTCCCTGACGGCATCATCTAATAAAAGCTACCGGGGTGCAACCTCTCTCCTTCCCTAAAAACTAGACTTCATTATTAGATTTATTGCATGAGTTGGATGTCAGCTGGCATCTTTGCCTTCATCTTAAATGCTAAAACACTGAGCTGGTGTGACAAGTGAGACACCGAGCAAAGCTCGATCTAACTATGGAAATGGCTGTGCACGTTTTATATCTAGAGTGTATTTCTAATCTTGTAGGGCTATATTTATTGGTGTTTTTAATTGATTTTAGCAGAGAGGAAATACTAGTATATAAAATCTAAGTTGGTCTAAGAATACCTAATTTAACTTTTTTGTTTAATTTTTAGTACAGAGGAAATATTAGCATTATAAAATTTAAGTAGATCTAAGAAAATCTTACTTAAAAAGTCTCCAAATTACAGTATTTGTTTGTTTACATTTCTATTTAAATGTATTTATTTTATTACATTTTATTAAAGGGATAGTTCACCCAAAAATGAAAATTTTATGTTTATCTGCTTACCCCCAGGGCATCCAAGATGTC
>NW_015552637.1:2507138-2518909 GCF_001515605.1 Sinocyclocheilus anshuiensis
CTAAAGACACGAAACGATCGGTCTGTGCAAGAAACTCAACAGTATTTATATAATTTTTACCTCTGATTCACCACAATGTCCTAACTGTCCTGAGCGCGTTCGCGTCTTCTTCTTGCTTTATGGCAGTTCACAGACTTATAAGTGCATTACTGCCACCTATCTCTCAAATGGACCATTGACACTCCTAATTGAGATTGTAGATAGAGTGATCCCCATTCACTTCCATTATATGACTGACAGACTGCAACGGCTGGAGTTAAAAATCATCATTTGTGTTCTACTGAAGAAACAAAGTCACCTACATCTTGGATGCTCTGGGGGTAAGCAGATAAACATCAAATTTTATTTTGGGGTGAACTATCCCTTTAAGTAGTTGTTGTTGTTTTTTTCAGATGTATTTATTTGAATTTTTTATTTAATTTTTTATTTATTTTTTTCTTGTCTTTTATTAGGCTCTGTTTATTAGTGTTTTCTATTGATTTCAGCAGATAGGAAATAATGCCAACATAAAATCTAACTTAGTCATGTTTTTTACATTTCTTTTATTAGTATTAAAACCTTGTCATAAAACCTCTCCAAAATATTTATTTATAGTTTGTTTGTTTATTCAAATTTATTTACTTACATTTACTATTTTTATTTATTTTCTATGCATTTAGATCCCCCCCCCCCTTATTTTTAGGCGTTTATGACCAATTTCAGCAGACAGGAAATCTTGCCAACATTAAAAAACTTAATCATAAAACCTTCTCAAAATATGTATTTGTTTAAACCTACATTTATTAATTTATTTTTTTCATTACTTTTATTAGTGTTCTTGAATAATATTAATTTATTGCCCATAATTACACACATTTATTTATTTTTTCTGTTGCTTTCTGCTCCTGCCTGCATTTGCTTTATTTTTTACATAACTTCATCTTGATAATTTCACATAATGAATTATATCTGACAGACTTGTTACTTATCTATTGCTGATTAGATCACACAGTGTCTTTTCCCATATGAAAGTGTTGATCATTATGGACCCGATTATGATCAGTTCAATCACGAATACATCATCAATGCGTTACTCGCACGCTTAACCCTAATCCTGTCATGACATCAGATGAGTGGCTTGTTTAACAGCAGCTGCCAAGGCATACAACTAACCACTGTTCGTTGTCCCCGGCAACTCCGCAAATTAAAATAAACAGTCCAGAGGGAAGCTCTCCCACCCTCCCGGCCCCGGGCCCTCGGCCTGACCCGGAGCGAGAGATGCAGAGAGACTGAGAGAGAGAGAGGCTGACCATGAGATGGAGAGAGAGAGTGATGCTGCGGATGATGATGATGATGGCTGAGGCCGCTCTGTAATAAGAGCTACTGTGCTCTGCAACATACAGGCCTGCAAAAAAGCTCATTGTCATCGCCAGAAAAACAGGAGACTGCCATTCAGTTGTAAAAATTTGCTGACAAGGAACATTGTCTTCGTTTGAGTAGAGAGGATAAATGTGAAGACGGATTCAAGTCATTAGGCTCAAGATAATCAAATCACTTTTGGCAATTCATAGCTCCTCGGGCTTCTTGAGTGATGCAGACAATTGAAAATAATTTTCTCCCTACATCAAACGCATGCCAAATTGTTAAAAGGAATGAAGAATAATTTTCGCCTTTTTACTAAATTAATCCACACCACGACATTTTCTCCCTCTTTTGACACACAATCAAGTCTTTCTTTTTCTGCAGTGAATATCAGAGTGAGAAACATGCCCATTTTTTACACTAAAGCACTGTATAGTCACTCATACATGAGACGTTTATAGCATAGTTTGTCTTTTATTATGCCGTTACGGTCATTGTTTTTGTTGGTCTGGTCTGGAGTTAAACATCACTTGTAAAGAAATGGAAGAAACTGGCTCATTCCAGTGATTCAGCACATTTTTGTCACATATATCTTAATATACTGGATGAAATATTAAACTCAGTTTATAATGAATAGTTCTTTTATCCCAATATCACAATTAAATAGGCATTAATGGTTCAGTTTTATATAATTTCACTACTTTGGTTTGAGCATGTTGCGATTTTTGGCATGTTCCTGGGTGCTGTACTGCACTAACATCTAGCATGAAAATGGTCAATTTATTAAAATTATTCCTAGTGTTTCTTTATTGATTCAAAAAAGAAAAAAATATCTTTAATGTAATTTTCTGTTAGTCATTTGTAAAATCGCTTGCTAACAAAAGCCATTTTCTTAATGGCATTATTTTCCAGGACCTGATGTTGTTTTGTTTTGTTTTTTTGTTTGTTTTGTTTTGTTTGTTTTGTTTTGTTTTGTTTTGTTTTGTTTTGTTTTGTTTTGTTGAACAACAGTATAAATATTAGTGAAAACTATAATGATTTTTTAAATAGTCATGTTGTAGTTGTTTTTTGTTTTAGTTTGCTTGTCTCACTTTTAAATCATTCCATTCTGTTTAATTAAAATTCAAAAATCACTTTGATAAGTTCAGAATTTCAAAAGATGAATGAATGAATGAGGCATTTGAATGAACCCTCTATAAATGATATCCATCTATCTAAAATGTCATCTTAAGCTATATAACTGAAATATGAAGCAATATTCAGCCGACTTGATTTTGTGCTCTACCTCTTTTTCCGTTTTGTTTTCTCTTGTTCAGTCCACAGTATCTGAGTCCAGTGTGAGAGCAGTCTCCACCCAGAGTTACTGGCATTTCTCTGCAATATAAACACCACACTAACCCAAACACCACATCGCCTAGTGATTCTGTTCACTAATGTTCATTACTATTTATATTAGCCATTTATCTCCTAACATATACTTTTGTCTTGCATGCATCCCTGCAGTTTTTGGCTGCATACAATTTTTCCTTTTCACCAAACATATATGTGTCTCTGCAAGATTTAGAATCAGCAATTGTGCAAAAACGCACACACAATGACCCACAAAACACCACGTCCAAATGTGACCATACCAGGCCAGAGGTTTATGTGGCTGAAGACGTATACCCGTAATTGTGATGTTGTGTGTGTTTCTGAGAAAGGTGCAGGTCCAGCTGCGGGTGTTTGTTTGTCTTTGGTCTGTGTGACCCAGGACGCTGACAGACGGCTGAGGTTGGTGGACGCCCGTGTGCTGCGGTCATGAGAGATATATGGTTTTGTGAACTCGGGTTCACAGCGAGCCCCTCTGGGTTCGGACCAGCGCATGTGTTCGTCAGCGCGTCAGGTTTCCGCACAGTGTAGCCAAGGTGTGAGTGTGTATTATTTTTTCCTCATTGCTCATGACATTTACAGTCTCTGTGAAATGCTGGCATTTTATGATGCCATTGTTCAGGTTTCTGTGAACCTGGGAAGTGGGAAGTGACTGTTGTTGACTGTTGCATATTGACAATCAAACGCACAGAATAGTGTACAGTATATCGAACCGCAGCAGTTTTGGCCTCGTATTTCAAACTGTCAGAAGTACACAATAGATCCTACTATGCCAAAAATCACCGGTTCTGCCACAAAACAACCAGGAAGAGTAAAAGCTTGGTGTTTTGAAAAACTTTTCACTATATTAGATTAGATTATGTAATATACTTAACATTATAAATGTATATATCTTTACTAAGAGGCTAAATTACCATTGAAAAGAAAATATTTCATTGTAGTAATATTGTAATATACGTTTTTATATTCAGGTAGTTCGTTATATCTGTATTTTATAGTATGATATTGTATTTATACATTCATTTTCACATGTTTCTTTTTGTCAAAAAACAGCCAGTTACATATACACATACATAGTAATTTAAATATGTTTTTTTTTATATATATATATATTTTAATATATGTAGTATTGTTGAAGAGATTAAAAGTTATATATGAGTGTATGTGTGCATGTGTGTGTATACATACGTATAATTAAAAATGAAAATTTTAATCTCTTCAGCTAAAGCAGCCCTCTTGATTTAACCTTGATGAATGGTCCGGCCAGGTGTTTTCAATAACGACAATAAGCACTGCAAGCCACAGGCCCACTGATACTGGTATAATGCATTATTAGACCATTAGAGGCTGGGGATGGGAGACCACTTACGCGCTGCCCTATCAATAATGCTGTGTCCCAGTCTGCATTTAGGCCCGGGGAATTAGTCATACTGATATTCTATTTAATAAAAAATCACGAGAAGACGCATAAAGAATCTCATTACATTTTAACAGGGTTACAGTAACCCGGGAGGACCGCAAGTTTAATTTTCATAAGAGCATCCATTCTTGCATTATGTCAAGCAGAGAAAATGTAAATGGTAAATGGAATGCTAACAATATCTCTACAAGCGCATTGGCAGATAGAAGCCCAGGGTTCGGACGGAGAGGGACGGTGTGTGCGTCTGTGTATGTGTTTATGTGAACGTATTTCAGAGAGAGGACGGAGAAGTGCATCGCTTGCATCAGAACACACTGTTTTTAGTACAGTTAGAGACTAAACATGAAAAGAATAGCATGCAAGAAAGGTGTTCAGTTGTTTCAGATGCCAGCGACGGTGTAAGTGAGAGGTGTCAGTCCCTTAATTCGAAGCATGACAGCGTTTACCCCCGAAGTGTCAGTAGCAGTATTGGCATGTGGCTATCAGCGCCCGGTGCTGTGGGGCCTCTGCAATAATAAACTGCTAATTGAAAGGCGCACTCAGAGCAGGCCTGTTAGCGGGGAGCCAAGCTGCTGAAAGATTACTGCAGCACGCCGCCTCGCTTAGGTGCTGAAAGAGGCTATTACGCCTCTGCTCTCTACCTGTGAGGAGTGTTAATACAAACCTGTGCTCTCACTTTCTCACTTCTTTTAGAGGGGACCAACGAGTGAGTCTAGTGTCAGGATGGAATCTGGGAGTAATGTGGCATCGGTTTCATACACAGATTTATGCTGAGACTCAAACACGTGCTGACACTAATATTTTTAGTACACATGAGTATAAACACATTAGTATAGTTAGTTCAGAGATTTCTGTTGCTTTTATGACTTGAATCTTATGGGTTTATATGTACAAAACCTATTCATATGTAGGAGTAGTTTTTCACACCAAAATCTGAACATTTTTTGAAAATAAAATGTATAATTTATTTTTATAAATTCTTACCAGTATTATTTGTCGTCTATTTCTTTTTAGGGAAAAAATTCAGACAATTCATAGTTTTAGGTTTGTGACATTTTCAATTCATTTTCAATTAAACACCTTTTTCCATAAATACAATTAGATAATTACAGACAAGCTAAAAATTATAACATTATCTTAAAAATGTATAGATTATTTGTTAAAATTAATGAATTGTATATATGTATATATATATATATATATAGGTAGAGAGAAAAAAAGAGAATTATTGTTGCTATATATGTTGTTGAAATAATATTATTTTCGAACAATTTAGATTTTTAGCTTTGTGACATTATTGTCATGGCAATTAAGCACCTAAGTACCTAAGTATTTATAAAAATAAATATAATTATACATATATATATACACACAATATACACAGTGTGAGTGTGTGTGTATATATATAAATATAATTTGATTTATTTCAGATTTTAGATTTATGTAGATTTATTTTATTTTATAGGTTTTTTAGTGTTTAATAAATATCGCCTTTGTGGTGATTTCAAACAAATTATAATTTAATAATTGTATTATTTTTAAACCATGATTTGAAAAGATAGGACTAACAAAAACAAAAAATTGAATTAAAAAAAAAAAACTTGTGCTTAACTGAAAATAACATCAAAAATAGAAATAATTGTAATGGTCATAAAACGGCCTTCATTCTCTTTATTCAAAATATAATTTCTAATTTTTGTGACCAGAGCATATTTCTGTGTGATACTCTCACATTCTAGCCACCTGAATTCGAACTCAAAGCCCGGTCACCCGCCTCGCCTGGGCCTCCTCCGCATGTGCCGGGGCCTTTAGAAAGCTGCAAAACAAGGGACTGTGTGCCGTCAAGCCATGCAGAAAGCTCATAATCTTTTAATACGCACTGAGGAAGGAAAGATTAAAACATTTGGGTGTTGACAAGTGACGGGAGTCTCTTCTAGTGTGTAAAGCATTCCAAAGGCCTCACACACCAAGGGGTTCAAGATCATCCCAGGCCCTCAACTTTAATTAAAGTAATTGGCTTTCCACATTTCTATCTATAGACGATCAGGTATACCTTTGACCAAGAGGCTTAAAACGAAAATATTTCGCATAATTAACTGCTATGCGCAGCAGGACGCCATCGGCTGGATCATATGTCAGACAAATGTTTGATTTCAAATCGAAATCTTCTCTCAACCTGCTGCGTCTGCGCCATCCAGCTACTTAACAGTTTGTTCTCTTTATTAACTAAAGAGGAGCAGCTGCGACTTTGTAGAAAACCTTCTGTGTATTGTGTCGGGTTTGAATGAAAAGACATCTTGTAGGAGTAATTGCATTACAGGCCCAGTGTGTCTCAGCTGTGGTGCCATGTGTGTTTCTGTGTGTGTAGGGAGGAGGTTCTGTGCTATTTCAACAAATAATATTGTCGTAGGCTGCTGACAGAAATATCTTTGCTTTTGCGGCATCAGGCCCAATGTTAATATCTTCTGGTAAATTATGTTGGGTTTTTACTGCTCTCTCCCAGTAATTACCCTGTCTCTCGCAAAGCCTGTTGCAGTTCATTTCTCTTTATGCTCACACCCACTGACGGCCTGTGGCATAAGCCCATCACATGACGGCATGTTCTGCACATCGGTCTAATCATATGGAAGAGATGATCACAGGGCAGGAAATCGCTGAACGGGGCCAAAGGAAACAATCTTTCTGCACTGGACTAAGCCAATCATGTCCTCTCCAACCTCCAGCCTCATCTTACCCACAAAGTGCTTTTGATACATCTCTGATTAAATGCTCGACTGAAAGCGGCCTGCATTTATCACCACAATGTGTTTATTCATCAGAATTTTTGATGTAAAAATTGTTTTGCAAAACACAAAAGGTGTGTGTCTATGTATTTATGTGTGTGTGTGTGTCTATATATTGTATATGTAAAATAATAATAATAATAAAATGTAATACTTAAAAAAAAATGTAATTGCTATATTATGGTAATCAAAATCATTAGTAAAAATAATAGGACTAACAAAAAACCTCATTAATGATAAAGTTTCACCTAAAATCATTTTCAGAATCATTTATTCCCACGTCATTTCAAAACAACACTTACCCCTAAAAAAATGTATTAATTTAAAAAATATAGATTATCTAATAAAGTTAGAGATTATTTGATATATTGCCTTAATGTTTTTTTTTTATTATTTCATTTTTTTAAATAAGATTTTAATAATTTAAAAAAATGATTGCTATATTATGGTAGTGAGGCTAATTATTAAAAATAATAGGACTAACAAAAAACCTATGAAAGATCATTTAAGTTTTACCCAAAAGTCATTTTCAAAATCATTCATTCCCCCATTCCAAAACAACTCTGACCCCTAAAAAAATATATTATTAAAAATTATAAATAAATGGAAATATAGATCATCAGTTAAAGATTGTTTTAGTATTTGACATATTGCCTTAATGTTGATTTTTTTAAATGATTTTATTTTTTAATAAGATTTTAATCATTCAAAAAATAAATAATTACTGTATTAGTGAGTTGTGAGAATCGCTATTAAAAATAATAGGACTAACAAAAAAATAATTTAAATGGGCTTTCATAGTAGACAAAAAACACAAAAATTGTTTTAGTTATATATATTTTTAATAAGATTTTAATAATTAAAAAAAATAATTAATGGTAGTGAGAATCATTATGAAAAAATTTGGAACTGACACATTTAAATTGACTTCATTCATTGTATAGACAAATAAAGACATCATTTTTTTTGTGATCTGTAGAAATCAATATATGAATGGCTTATTTATATTTATCTATGCATACAAAGAAGGGATAGGTGGAAGTATGGTAGCATTTGAAAAAAAATACACACTCCAAACCTATAAGATGATAACAATGTCAATGTCTTCTCAAATAGACACAGTTTGAAAGTTATGCATTTGTGTATTTTAGCTAAACCTTTATGCTGATTTGAAGAACATGAAACCACCATAAGGACAAGCTGCTTTACAGAACAGAAAAGCCCATAATAGTCATCATGATATGTATCTTGGGGATAAAGCAGGGACTGCAGCAGGTGACTGTAAGATAGTGAGAGGAGAGAGCAGCTGTAATACTGAGAGCGCTGGATCGGGATTAAAGCAAGGTCTGCAGCTTTACGGCACTCTGAGCAGGTGTGTCTGTACAGACCAGAGCAGATAGAGACCTTAAAGGAATAGTTCATGCAAAAATGATCATGCTGTCATTATTTATTCACAAAAGGATCACTTTTGAAGATCATAGTTTAATAATCAAATGAATAATACATAAAGCATGTCGTAAAGGGAATTAGGCACAGACACACTTTTCTTGTGCTTTGCTCAGACAGCTGATAAACTCTCAGTGTGATTGATGCTCTGTTCTCTCAGATAAATGGCATCTGTGGGGCCCAGGAGGGCTCTAATTGAATTGGTTTCCAGAGAATACTAATGGGGCGTAATGTTGAGATAACTGAAGCCCTAAGAATAAGTGATCATTGACAGCATGTGTTTCTTGCCAGTAATAAACATGTCACACAGACGGGCAGTCAGTAGCTGCAACGCAATTACCTCACTGCACCACACACACACACACACACAGATACACTGCGCTCCAAACACAAAGATCTTATAGAGAATCATCACCAAAAGTGTGCAAAAATAGTTTGGAGTCAATAAGGTTTGTTATGTTTTTGAAGAAAGCCTCTTATGCTCACCAAGGCTACATTTATTTGATCAGAAGTAAAGTAATAAAATGAATATTGGGAAATATTATTATGCAGATTTATGCTCAACAAACATTTACTGATTTCTTTATCAATGCTGAAAACAGTGCTGCTTAATATTTTGATATTTTCTGCTTTCATGTTAGTTTTATTTAAAGTTTTAGCATTTTTGTTTTGTGGCTTTGTCATTTTAATTAGATTTAGTTGTTTTTAAATATTTCTATATAGTTTTTTATTCATTTTGAATTTATAAATTTTTTTAGTTTCTTATATTTCATTTTTAGATTTTTTTTAACATTTATTGTAATTTCAAGTAACCAAACTGTTTTTTATGGTTTTAGTATATAACCACATATATATATATATATATATATATATAGAATAAGACTAAGCGTGTGTCATTTTTTGTCATGTCTATATAGCTTTTATTCATTTTTATTTAAGTTTTATATATGTATGTATATATATATATATATATATATATATATATAACACACAGTATATTCACACATTTTATGGTAACTTTACAACATTTCTTTTGTGTTATTCCATAGTTTTTATTACCTGAATTTGATTGTACTCATGCATTATACTCTTTTGACACTCACATTCATACTTATAAACTTAGCTCAGCGAGCGAGTGAGAGAAAGTGAGCCAATTTTCACTGTCCCATGATTATACTGGCACGTCTTTAGCCCATCTGGGAGATATTTGTGTAGCGTTTTGGGGAACCTTCAGGGCACAGAAAACCCTTTACATAAACACTGATCCCTGATTCACACTTCAGCCAGCCAGGCCTTTCATACATGTGGTCAGTGGGTGGCTTTGCTGAATCTCCTTTTGATAATAGTACATTTTATGATCAGACTGAACTCAAATGTTGTGTCATCACCTTTTGGGGGTGTTTTAACAGAACAGAATAGAAGGAGAGGGTTATTTGGTGTTGTATATTGAAAAATAACATTAGCAAATACAACGATTTGTCATGCATTTAATTATCCATCACTTTTCAATCTAACACAAAAATGTGAATAAATAGCCTCTCATCCAACATGCCTTCCTTCCAAGTGATTTCATGATGGGCCAAGTGTACTGGCAACCCGAGCGGCTGGACAGGAGGTGTCATCAGCTAACAGCAGAACCTACGCTCTCACCCTCCAAACGGCCAGATCTCAGCTATGTTTGGCGAAAAAACAAATTCCCTCAGTGTGGCCACAAGCTGTGCTAACACCACAGACATTTCAGTGGCACCCCTAACCATAACTTTCAAGATGGGCACTGAGTCTCGTTATTGTATTTAGGTTATGTCTAGCACCAATGATTCACTCAGAGGCCATGAAGGGCCGTGGTGGAATCAGTACAACAGCAGAAAACAATTCATCGCTTGGCACCTGAGACCATCATTGTACAGGACTGTCTGCACCAGCTCATGCATTATTATGTGAATTAGACTAGACTCAATCTGATCATTATCATCTAGCGGTATGTGAGATAAAAAAGCCAAAAAGTCGAGCCAAAGAGATTAAAAAATTAAGTAATCTGAAATATATATATGTTTTTTATAAATTAATGATTAATAATTATACATTATATATAGACACACAGTAATACTGTTAAATTGGATAATATAGTTTTTAATGATCTAAAATTATTTTAATAAAGTTTTATATTTGAATAAAGTAATTAGCAATTATTATTTCTAATAACTATAACAATATATAATTATTATATGTGACCCTGGACCACAAAACCAGTCTTAAGTCGCTTTGGTATATTTTTAGCAATAGCCAAAAAAAACATTGTACGGGTCAAAATTATTGATTTTTCTTTTATGCCAAAAATCATTAGGATTTTAAGTAAAGATCATGTTCCATGAAGTTATTTTGTAAATTTCCTACCGTAAATATATCAAAACTTAATTTTTGATTAGTAATATGCATTGCTAAGAACTTCATTTGGATAAGTTTAAAGGTGATTTTCTCAATATGTTTTATTTTTTTGCACCCTCAGATTCCAGATTTTCAAATAGTTGTATCTCGGCCAAATATTGTCCTATGCTAACAAAAATACATCAGTAGAAAGCTTATTTATTCAGCTTTCAGATGATGTATAAATCTCAATTTCGAGAAATTGACCCTTATGACTGGTTTTGTGGTCCATATATATATGATTATATATTACATATATGTTATTTATAAAAACAGGTATTATAATATAAAACATATTCTATTTTAGATCATCTATAATTTATACATACAAGTTTTTTTCTTCTATGCGAAGCAGACAAACTGTGTAGTCATTGTATCTGTCAGGTTCTCATGCATGATTTCCAGTGAAAGTAAAGCTTCTCTCCCAAGGCCTAGAAGTAAAAAGGAACAGTGAAAACAAACTGTTCCCCCTTCAGATGCCCTGTTGAGAAGTGTGCTCTGGCCTTGTTTCTTGAGATGAAGAGAAACGGTTGTGATGTCACAGCCCTAATTCTCAGCATGTTCCAAACCAAACAGATTCCTGTTGCTTTAGTTCCATCAGATCCTTGCCCACTTCAAGAACTCTATCCAACTTATTGTGGTACCATCAAAAATGACACAGTAAACCCACCACTTATTATGGGAGCATACACTTTTCACACAAAGTATTTGGACACTTCAGCCACACTTAAAATGTGTGTATTTTAATGAATTAAAAATAAATGGCCAAATGAAACCAAATGGCACCTGTAAACAAATGATTAGACATTTTCTCAGAGCTAAATGTACTTTTATAAGCCATTTTACAATTACAAAAACTGGACCCAAAATAATTTTAGTGGCTGTAGACTGTAAATTTATTGTTTTTTGGTCATTTAAAAACCAACACACATCTTATGTGAAATAATTAATGCATTTTAAGTGTGCAACTTTAATTGTCTCAATACGTT
>NW_015552637.1:2518957-2521101 GCF_001515605.1 Sinocyclocheilus anshuiensis
GTCTACAGCCACTAAAATGATTTTGGGTCCAGTTTTTGTAATTGTAAAATGGCTTATAAAAGTACATTTAGCTCGGAGAAAATGTCTAATCATTTGTTTACAGGTGCCATTTGGTTTCATTTGGCCATTTATTTTTAATTCATTAAAATACACACATTTTATGTGTGTGTGTGTGTGTGTATATGTGTGTATATATATATATATATATATATATATATATATTAGTACTTTGCGTTTCAACAAGTTAACTATAAATTCCTATTAAATAAATTACTTATATAGCCTACTTTCAAAGTGTGTTACGGTCGTCAGGCTCACAGCGACATCATGCGGTTGCTCTCATCTGAACACATGGCTTCGTAGAAGAGGCAGTATTCGGATTCCGAACAAATGACTCTTATGAGGTGGATCTTTTTAGTGAATCGAAACATGCAACGCGAACACTATAGTCCGATTCAGGAACGAATGTCTTGTATGAGCCGGTTCATTTTAGTGAATCCAAAAATCTACAGCGCGAGCACTTGTGTAGTTCGATTTTCGAACTGATGACGACTCTTTTGATCCAGTTCTTTAATGAATGAGTTAATGAATTCGTATTCTCCTATCATATTTTTATATAGAAAAAATTGTAAGATTAGTAAGACAGAATGCTATTCCGAATTCAGCCATTTATTGTTTGTTTAGTATTTATTTAATATATAGTTAGGGCCAATTATTGGATTACTTTTATGCAGCCTATAAAAAGTTTTTTAAATCTCTTTAAACGTCTATGTAAACCTGCTTTTGGCGAACGATATTATTTGGTAAAAGACTGAAGAATGTATTAAATGCAATAGTAATTTCATTTCTTAATTTCTTCATATAGTTCTCAAAAAGACTAAAAGATTCGTGAATGGAAGTGTTAAGGAACCGTAATGAATCATTAAAATCCTTACGATTCCCTATAATATACCAGTTTATGTATGTGAAGATTATTTAAAGCGTCATCATGGTCATCTACAGGTATTCTTTTTCGCGGTTACAGAAGTTCTTTAACATGGTAACGGGCTAGTTTAACACGTTGTCATGGTTACTCGTCAAGCGGACAGTTGAGCGCCGCGTCCAGACGGGGGCGATGGCCGCTTCATTCAACAGATCAGTGAAGTCCCTCAGCACTCAAACTGTGCAGGACCACAGATGTGAGGCGCTCGGAAGAGTCAAACAGCTGGTTTTTATCGCGTATCTACGCTCCTGTCGCTCCCCTGTTACAGACAGAAATATGAAAACATGGTAGTTAAAACCAGAAAATCAAATGCCAAGGACCAGAGCGGCGAGAAGGACAGGAGTCAGTCCGCGTTGGGGAAAAGCAAGCGTGCCAAAGATGGGAAGGGCTCGGCTTCTCAGAGTAAAAACGGATATTTTGCAGGGTTCATTAGAAGCAAATTAGGTTTGAGCCCGTCCGCTTTTGCAAGAGGAATATCAGTGTTGGTTCTCGGTAAGGCTTTGTTTCTTAGCCGCTAGGTAGCTAACGGTTATTCACATGATTAGCATCTAGCATGTTCTCAGTATCAGTATTATAGAAACTCGCTTGTAAACAACAAAGTTGTGTAGAGCTCATATTTCCTTGATCGATTTTATTCCTTAACAACTCCAAATTACCTTCATAATCTTCAGGTTTTTGGTGAATGCTCGCATGTTAATTCTAGTTAGCAACCAATCGAATTTCATTCATTACACTCCAGTTATTAGCCAATGATTCACTTACCATACATTAACGCATTTTATGGGTTGTCAGTACATGTAAACTATCCACAGACGTGAATTGATTAAAATTGATACAGGCGACTTCTGTATGGTCAGATAAGAGTCCTTCAGTGTGGCCACGTAGCGATCTGTCTCTGGGCAAAGTCACCTAACCTGATGTGTTTATTTCCACAGCTCTTATTGTGGGATTTTTACACTGGTAAGTAGCTTTAGATCTTTAAGACATGAACATGATGTTCCTCTTATTGTGACTAAATAAACTATCCTGTGTTTCTCAGGTATCATCTCTCACATCTGTTTGAAAATGACAGGCATTTTTCACACATGTCGTCTTTGGAAAAGGAGATGGCGTTTCGAACAGAGATGGTTATTATTGCTTTCCCCCCCCCCCAACACGAATG
>NW_015552637.1:2521120-2547264 GCF_001515605.1 Sinocyclocheilus anshuiensis
ATTGCTTTTCCCCCCCCCCCAATATGATTACTACATAATTTACTGTGTCTGTCCAGAGAGGGTAAATTGGGAGACTTTTTGCTATTATTTTGTTATAATCCTGAGTTTACTCCATATATAGCTCTCCTTCACCTTGCAACTCATTTTGTTAAATACTAAGCTTGAACTTTAATTGACATCTTGCTGATTTAGATAATCGTCTCACAGTGGCATATGCTATTTTGTCTTTTAAGGGACTGTATTACTCATACTTCAAGACCATCATTAAGGCTCCTTCTTTCATGGACGGTCTTTATATGATCATGAACGATCGTCTCACTGAATATCCTCTGGTGATAAACACTCTAAAGAGGTTTAACTTGTACCCTGAGGTGAGATTGCCTCTTTGGCATCTTCTGAATATCAGTGAAATCTCTTTATTCCACACTGTTTGATTGAGCTCTGAAGTTAATCATCATTTTTTGCTCTCTTGTACTGCAGGTGGTCTTGGCCAGCTGGTACAGAGCATACGCTAGCACAATGGATTTTTTGGGGATCCCTACCAAGATGTGTTGGACCATCAACAGAGGGGAGGGTCTAGACCCAGTGGAGAGTTGTGAAGGTATTGGAGAAGCCAAACATCAAATAAGTATCCATTGTTTGGCCCACACATTTATTTGTTGTTTCATTTTAGAGCATTTGCAGTACAGTACATTGTAAATAACTGTAGAGCCCCACACATGACATTCAAACGACTTGTTTTAGTTAAATTGTGGCCCATGAATTAAGTATTTATGACTTAATTCATTCCCTTGTTATTTCTATATAAGTCACCTTTAATTTGTCTTGCTGTTTTAGAAAAGTTTTCTACATGGTAGTTGTAATTAAAAATGCATGCTTTAGAAATAACTCTTGAACCTCTTTTTTGTACTTGCTGATTTTTTGCAATTTTCACTTCTGCTAACACACTCCTTATGAGGGAAGATTTATTTTTGTAAAGTGTTGTTGAGGTGGAGAAAAAAAAATGCTGTTTCATTCACTGTGTGACTGACAGCCAAGTGTTCTTCATTTCACAAAGATGTTTTACTTACTTGAGTGGCTTTTCCACAGGTCTGGGGGATCCTGCTTACTTTTATGTCACATTTGTGTTCCTGTTAAATGGGGCAATGATGAGCCTCTTCTTCATTTATGGAACTTATCTGAGGTAATCCAGCCTAGAATAAACATCTCAGAGGAAGAGTCCTTTAATCGATACCAAAGAAAGTGCAACTTTGAGTTTATACTTTTTAATTGCAAATGGGTTGATCCTAAAAGCTTCATTTCAAACGTTAGCGCATAACATAAACTTTATTTTTTGGCTGTTCTTATAGTGGCAGTCGACTGGGCGGCACTGTTACAGTTCTGTGTTTCTTCTTTAATCATGGAGAGGTAAAGCAGATTGTTTTCTTAAGCATCTTGGAGATTTTTTTTTTCTTTCGCTACAGTCTTCTAGTACTTAAAGATTTTGTCTCTCTTTTGAACCCTTGAATCCCAGAGTACTCGGGTCATGTGGACACCACCTCTGAGAGAGAGCTTCTCCTACCCCTTCCTGGTTCTGCAGATGCTTCTGCTCACTTACATCCTCCGGTAACTTGCTTTCTTACCTAAGTTTGCAACCCAAATCATAGCAATTTAATGTTTATATTCAACCTTTCATACACATGTTCACTCTTTTTGTTCATACTTTGAGATGACTTAAATCTTTTAAGTATTATGTGGTCACCGGACACATTTAAGCAATGTTTTGTGTATTTAGGTGGCTTATGTGTACATTGTTTATGATTATACACACAATGTTGGGTTATTCTGTGCAATTAAAATGTATTTTGTTGGATATTTTTGATTTTGTAAGGACAAGGAACCCAAGCAAGAATACCATGATGGCTCTGGGGATCTCCAATATTTTCTTCATGCTGCCGTGGCAGTTTGCTCAGTTTGTCTTGCTTACCCAGGTGAGTGATGTAAGAGAAAACACGATCATAAACATGCTGACCCAAACACTTGTTTAATGCGGATATTTGAAGGAAGTAGAGAAAGCAGCTAAATGTAACATCCACATTAACAGGGTGAAATATTTTTACAATTTAAAGTGAAAGTGACAGTGAAAGTGACGTGACATGTGGCCAAGTATGGTTACCCATACTAGGAATTAGTGCTCTGCATTTAACCCATCCTAAGTGCACAAACACAGCAGTGAACACACACACACCGTGAACACACACCTGGAGCAGTGGGCAGCCATTTATGCTGCGGTGCCCGGGTAGCAGTTGGGGGTTCGGTGGCTTGCTCAAGGGCACGTCAGTCGTGGTATTGAAGGTGGAAGAGAGCGCTGTACATTCACTCCCTCCACCTAACCATTAGGCCACGACTTCCCCAAATAATGATAATAATAATTTAAAATAATGTTTCTATCATAATGTTTTAAAACGTAAACCACAAAACCAGTCATAAGGGTCAGTTTTTTGAAATTGAGATTTATACATCATCTGAGAGCTGAATAAATAAATATGTTAGGATAAGACAATATTTGGCCGAGATACAACTATTTGAATATCTGGAATCTGAGGGTGCAAAAAAATCCAAATACTGAGAAAATCGCCTTTAAAGTTGTCCAAATGAAGTACTTAGCAATGCATATTACTAATCAAAAATTAAGTTTTGATATATTTACAGTAGGAAATTTACAAAATATCTTCATGGAACATGATCTTTACTTAACATCCTAATGATTTTTGGCATAAAAGAAAAATCGATAATTTTGACCCATACAATGTTTTTTTGGCTATTGCTACAAATATACCCAAGCGAGTTAAGACTTAAGGTTTTGTGGTCCAGAGTCACAATTTATTCCTGCAATGGCAAAGTTGATTTTCAGATTTTCAACAGAAATTACAGATCATTCGAATATGCTGATTTATGGCGCTTTTCCACTGCATGGTACGGCTCGGTACTGTTCTCTTTTGGGGGGTTTTCCACTGGGTACAGTACCTGGTACCTGGTACTTTTTTTAGTACCACTTCGGTTGGGGTTCCAAGTGAACCGTACCGTTACCAAAACGTGACGTGTAAACTCTGCTGATCAACGCAAACCGTGCCGAGCCGAACCGTGCCGTGCCGTACCGAGCCGAGTCGTACCACGCAGTGGAAAAGCGCCATTAGTCCCTTAGAAAATATTCTCAGTGTTGAAAGAAAATATTCTCAGTTTTGAAAACAGTTGTGCTGCTTAATATTTTTGTGGAAACTGTGATACATCATTTTTTTCAGAAGTCTTATACCAATAGAAAGTTCAAAATAAGAGTTTATTTGGAATAGAAATCTTTGTTCTGTTTTCACTGTTACTTTTGATTAATGTAATAATGCATTCTTGCTGAATGAAAGTATTCACTTCTTTCAAAACAAAAAAACCTTACTGACCTCAAACTTTTGAACAATGTTGACAGTTTCCTAATAGAAACGTAATGCAGTTCCCCTCCAGAGTCAGAGTCATTTGTAATGATATTTTGCCTGAAGAAGACCTAGATAAGTCTAACATGATTGCATGCCTCAGGAATATTGTGCAATCCAGTTTTAAATTTTTGCTGTTATGAGAAAATTGTTTTGCAGCAAGAAAGAAAAAAGAATGTTTGTGTGTTTTGCAGGTGGCATCCCTTTTTGCTTCATATATCCTGGGATATCTGAGTCCGGCAAAAATGCAGTCTGTCTTAGTAACTCACATGGTAATGTAAAGACTTTATTAATAGAGCTACAATATTGCTCATGTTGTCTTTCTGATTCACTGATGAACTGACTGCTCCTCACAGATCTCCTTGGCCGTCTGTTTTCTTCTAATGTTCGGGAACTCGATGCTGTTGACATCCTTCTACGCCTCTTCACTGGTCTCCATCTGGGTGAGTTGGACAGTGTGAAGGCTCATTGCTGCACTCATTAGCTATTTGCTCCGGAAAGCACACAGTGCGGTATAGTCGGTTCCTAGGACACCAGAAGCTGATGTGTTTAATCTTGTCTTGTGTAGAAAATGACCAAATAAGTATCCATGACTAAGTACAAAGTACATACAAATATATGACCTCAAACACAAACATACTGTGAAGAAACATGCCAGATTTACTGGTTGGTCTGCTTTCATTTCAGGGTATAATTGCACTCAGGGATTGGTTGGTTGGTATATTCAAACCTGGACTCTTCACATGGGTAAGAGCACAAGCAGTACTGAGTACTGACTGATGCAGCAGTAAAATGTGCCTGAATTGACTTAAAAAAATAGTTGTGTTTTTGTTAGGTCATGCAGTGCCTTGCATGGGTGGTCTCCACTGTCATTCTGAAGTTCATGCTCTCAGTGATCTTTGGGGCATCAGATGATGTGAGTAAAAAGGAGAGCAGTGCTGTGAACATCAGTTAGCTTTAGATTTAGGGGTCCGTTGAACACTTTGCAGGGCTTTTGCAATTTTAATTTTGTTTTGAATTATAGGCCCACATCAGCAGTCTGATCAAATCCAAGTTCTCAAGCTACAAAGACTTTGACACGATGATGTACACGTGTGCTGCTGAGTTTGACTTCATCGAAACAGAGGTGGGTAATGTGATCTATTTCCTTGCAGTCAGTCATCAGTTTCCCCTTAAAGCTCTTTTTTTATTGGACTTAATGTGTTTGCAGACTCTCATCCGGTACATCAAAACCATGCTGCTTCCAATTAACGTGCTGATTGTGGGTTTTATTGCTGGAAGGGTGAGTTGTTTTCACTTCGATAATGGATGATTTACCCCGCCTACATTTTGGTATGTGTGTCCTGCTTTTATCTATTTGCAACAATATTTGTTTATCAGTTGGTTTAGAGTTTAGCCTTTTCTCATAAGCATTTTTGTCGAAGTAATCGACACACTAAAGTTCCCTCTATATGCTTCCTCCTTTTGCTTCCCGAGTTTAGACTATACAGGACATTATTGTGTTTCTCAGAAATAAGACGACAGAAAAGTCAGAGGATGATGAAATGGAGCAGTAAGTATTCTATATATCTACAGCACTTTACTGGCATGATTGTTGTGAACAAGAACAGTGAGCAGAGGGTATGTGAAAAATGTTACATAAAAGAAAATAAAAGGACACAAATAAATGTATAAATTATATTTAATCAATTGTATTATTTATGTATAGAATAAAAAAGATACACTATGGTTCAAAAGTATGTACTTTTTTGCTTTGTTTTTTTTTTAAGTCTCTTAGGTTCACCAAGGCTGAATTTATTTAGTAATATTTAGATATTTTAATATCTTATTTATTCCTGTGATGGCAAAGCTGAATTTTCTACAGCCATTACTCCAGTCTTCAGAGTCACATGATCCTTCAGAAATATTTTAGCTGTTTGGCTGCTCAAGAAACATTTCTAGTTATCAACACTGAAAATAGTTGTACTGCTTAATATTTTTTGGAAACCATTTTTTTTTTTCGGGATTCTTTGATGAATAGAAAGTTCAAAAGAACAGTATTTATTTGAAATACAATCTTTTGTAACATTTATATGTGTCTTTTCAGTTTTAAATAATTTATGTCCTTGCAAAATTATTGCAGTAATGATTTTTCTTTTTTTTTCTTTCTTTCAATCAAAAAAAAAATAATCTTACTGACCCCTAACTAATAAATAGTAAAATATATTTACATTTCTTTGGATAATAATGGCTACTATTTCCTAAATTTTGTTCTTCATTTTTCAGGAGCCAGATGCTGGCAAAGGGAGTGGTAAGTTTCTGTCATTTTATGTGTAGCTTCTTATGATTCTGTAATTTTATGTGTAGCTTCTTATGATTCAAGCTTTTTTTCCCCTTAATTGATGTATATAAAGCGATGTACAGTGTATTCAGATCCCCTTCACTTTTTTCAATTTTATGTTGCAGCCTGATTCTACAATCGTTTAAATCGTTTTTTTTTTTCATTAATCTACACTCTGTACCTCATAAAAAAAGAAAATTTTAGAAATGTGTAAATTTATTAAAAAGAAAAAAATGAAATATCACATTTACATAAGTATTCAGACCCTTTGCAACAACACTTGAAATTTAGCTCAGGTACCTCCCCTTTCTCTTGATCACTGCTGAGATGTTTCTACACCTTGATTGGAGTCCACCTGTGGTAAAATAAATTGATTGGACATGATTTGGAAAGGCACACACCTCTCTATAAAAGGCCTTAGAGCTGATAATGCATATCAGAGCGAAAGCCAAGCCCTGAGGTCAAAGTAACTGCCTGCAGAGCTCAGAGACAGGATTGTATCGAGGCACAGATCTGGGGAAGGCTACAAAAAAATTCTGCTGCACTGAAGGTTCCCAAGAGCCCAGTGGCTTCCATAATTCTCAAATGGAAGAGGTTTGGCACAACCCGGACTCTTCCAAGAGCTGGTCGCCCAGCCAAACTGAGCAATTGATGGAGAAGGGCCTTGTCTAGACTGGTGACCAAGAAGCTGCTGGTCACTCTAGTTGAGCTCCATGATCATATATGCAGATGAGAGAAACCTAGAGAAGGACAAACATCACTGCAACACTCCAACGAACTGAGCTTTATGGCGGTGTGGCCAAACTCAGTCCTCTCCTCAGTAAAGACACATGAAAACACACTTGGAATTTGCAAAACAGCACCTAAAGCACCCTCAGACTGAGAGAAACAAGATTCTCTGGTCTGATGAAATATATTTACATTTCTTTGGATAATAATGGCTACTATTTCCTAAATTTTGTTCTTCATTTTTCAGGAGCCAGATGCTGGCAAAGGGAGTGGTAAGTTTCTGTCATTTTATGTGTAGCTTCTTATGATTCTGTAATTTTATGTGTAGCTTCTTATGATTCAAGCTTTTTTTCCCCTTAATTGATGTATATAAAGCGATGTACAGTGTATTCAGATCCCCTTCACTTTTTTCAATTTTATGTTGCAGCCTGATTCTACAATCGTTTAAATCGTTTTTTTTTTTCATTAATCTACACTCTGTACCTCATAAAAAAAGAAAATTTTAGAAATGTGTAAATTTATTAAAAAGAAAAAAATGAAATATCACATTTACATAAGTATTCAGACCCTTTGCAACAACACTTGAAATTTAGCTCAGGTACCTCCCCTTTCTCTTGATCACTGCTGAGATGTTTCTACACCTTGATTGGAGTCCACCTGTGGTAAAATAAATTGATTGGACATGATTTGGAAAGGCACACACCTCTCTATAAAAGGCCTTAGAGCTGATAATGCATATCAGAGCGAAAGCCAAGCCCTGAGGTCAAAGTAACTGCCTGCAGAGCTCAGAGACAGGATTGTATCGAGGCACAGATCTGGGGAAGGCTACAAAAAAATTCTGCTGCACTGAAGGTTCCCAAGAGCCCAGTGGCTTCCATAATTCTCAAATGGAAGAGGTTTGGCACAACCCGGACTCTTCCAAGAGCTGGTCGCCCAGCCAAACTGAGCAATTGATGGAGAAGGGCCTTGTCTAGACTGGTGACCAAGACGTTGATGGTCACTCTAGTTGAGCTCCTTGATCATATATGCAGATGGGAGAAACCTACAGAAGGATAAACATCACTGCAACACTCCACCGATCTGGGCTTTATGCTGGTGTGGCCAGACTCAATCTTCTCCTCAGTGAAGACACATGAAAACACACTTGAAATTTGCCAAAAAGCACCTAAAGAACTCTGACTTTGAGAAACAAGATTCTCTGGTATGATGAACCTCAATTCCAAGTATCATGTTTGAAGGAAACCAGGCACTGTTCATCACCTCATGCTGTGGGGCTGTTTTTCAGGGGCAGGGACTGAAGGACTCGTCAGAGTAGAAGAAAAGCTCAATATGCACCAAAATATTGAGATTAATGAAAACCCAGTTCAGAGCATTCAGAACCTCTAGTTGAGCTCCATGATCATATATGCAGATGAGAGAAACCTAGAGAAGGACAAACATCACTGCAACACTCCAACGAACTGAGCTTTATGGCGGTGTGGCCAAACTCAGTCCTCTCCTCAGTAAAGACACATGAAAACACACTTGGAATTTGCAAAACAGCACCTAAAGCACCCTCAGACTGAGAGAAACAAGATTCTCTGGTCTGATGAACCTCAATTCCAAGCATCATGTTTGAAGAAAACCAAGCACTGCTCATCACCTGCAGAGTACCATCCTAAAAGTAAAGTGTGCTGGTAGCAGCCTCATGCTGTGGGGCTGTTTTTCAGCGGCAGGGACTGAGGGACTCAGTGTAGAAGAAAAGCTCAATGCACCAAAATATAGAGATAGCCTTAATGAAAAACTAGTCCAGTAGCTTCATGAGAAAAAAAGAAGAAGAATTTAAACAATTGTAGTATCAGGCTGCAACATAACAAAATTGAAAAAAGTGAAGGAGTTCTGAATACTTTCTGAATGCAACGTATGTGACCCATGGCGTACAAGTTAATATCCAGAGGCTGTTTTTATCTTGTGATGTTTGTCTAGCTGGTGTATCACAGTCTGCAGCTGGTGGCGTTTGCAGTGCTGGCTGTGCTCATCATGAGACTGAAGCTCTTCCTCACTCCTCACATGTGCATCATGTCCTGTTTGATCTGCTCCAGACAGGTGACCCAACTATTCATTCTCCATAACTCGCCCCAAAATGTCCATAATGCAAGGAAGCTGATTTGAGCAAAAGCTTTTCAAATGTGGTGTGACTAATGTTTTGATTTCATCTGCAGCTGTTTGGCTGGGTAGGAGAGAAGTTTAAACTCCAGCTGACAGCCGTGGGAATATTATCCATCATGGCAGTCCAAGGAGTCACCAACCTGCAGAGTCAATGGGACATCATAGGAGAATTCAGTAACTTCCCTCAAGAAGAGCTCCTGGAGTGGATCAAAGACAACACAAGCCCTAGTGAGAAACTTTTGCTGTTCAACGGCACAAAATGAAGCATCTCACTTCCTGTGACCAGTGTCTGACTCCTGCATCCATGCAATGTTCCTGTAGATGCTGTGTTTGCTGGTGCAATGCCCACCATGGCGAGTGTGAAACTGTCCACAGGAAGAGCCATAGTGAACCACCCGCACTATGAAGACGCAGGATTGAGGCACACATGATTTAACATACGCTTCATCTCTACAGTGTTTAATTCTCATATTTTTTTGTCAATGTAAAGTGTTTGATTTAATTTGTCCTTATTCAGAGAAAGAACAAAGATGGTGTATGCCATGTACAGCCGAAAGCCAGCTGAGGTAGTGAAGCGAAACTTAATAAAGCTGCAGGTGGACTATTTCATCCTTGAGGACTCGTGGTGCACCAGACGCTCCAAGTAAATTCTGCATACTTTGAATTGATACCGCTGTCTGATCAGTTCTTTCATCTCACGTGTTTCTTCTTCTTCTCCAGGCCCGGTTGCAGCATGCCTGAGATCTGGGACGTGGAGGATGCACAAAATGCAGGAAAAGTGCCACTTTGCACTCTCATGTGGAGGGATTCACGTCCTCACTTCTCCACTATCTTTCACAACAACATTTACAAAGTCCTTCGAGTTCCCAAAACAGTGAGAGATATGAGATAACAGCAGTTTTCCCCTCACCTTACTGTTTTCCTGTCTTTGTTATGTGTGTGTATGTACACAGCAATGATTATTTTTGTAAAGGTCAGATGTGTTTTTCTTGAGCCCTGCACTTTTGGTGTCCGTTTTGTTTTGATAAGCTGTAAGAGATGTTTAAACCGCTGTGAGAGAGTCAATCGGTATTGAATCACCCCTTTTCACTTAAAGGAATAGTTCACCCAAAAATGAAATTTGCTGAAAATGTACTCCATCTAAGATGTAGATGAGTTTGTTTCTTCATCAGAACAGATTTAGTCCATGAAGACTTTTATTATTTCTGACGGCACTCATTCACTGCAGAGGAAACATTGGTGAGCAAGTGATGTAATGCTTAATTTCTCCAAATCTGTTCTGATGAAGAAACGAACTCATCTACACCTTGGATGGCTTGAGGGTGAGTCAATTTTAAGCATATTAAAGTTTTTTTTTTTTGATGAACTATTCCTTTAACCATCTGTTCTCATGCTTGTTAAAATGTCTTTTATTAGGATGACTGTGATTTTTGTCTTCAGTGGTGCTGCTGTTTGCCTGATGCATGTGGTCCAGACAATTGTTTACTTAAATAGTTTCACTTTTTGTGCATAAAATATTTTATGCAGTCCCTTTTGGATTTTCAACCTGTGACGTTTTGTGAAACACTTTTTGTGTATAGTTTTAAAATTTACATTTGTTTTGGGCAGATGCTCTTACCAAAGTGACCTACAAAAAATTATATAGTTTGAGGGAGGATTATGATAGTCTATAGTGTTATTTTTTTTAAATCTGCAAACTTAATTTTATTAGTCAATGGTTGTAAATAAACTGCTTGTTACTCTTTTGTGTGTGTGGAAATCTTGATCCGTGTTATGTATTAGAGTAGCTATCTTAAGTATTTTCTCTCTTTTAATGTTTTAAATGTATTGTCATTTGGATCATGTCGGTTTCTGTACTGAAGTTTACCAGTGCTAGTGTTGTGCTCATTTCCCAAGATTAAGGAAATGGCAACAGACAAGTTTTTGTCCCAGTTCCTTTCTTGATGTCATGTAGTAATAATAATAGTACTTTAAAACCCAAGCTGAAGGACTGTAATCACTGCCATAGTATTATTAAAGATATCAATTTGTAGCATGTGTATTGTTGTAATTCAGAAGTATCCTTTACATTTCATTTGACATGCATGTGAAGTGTTTAAGAACTCTTTTTTTTTTTTTTTTTTCAAATGTGAGGAACTGTTTTTATTTGACCAATTAAATGTTATTTGAGTCAATCATTGAAACTTTTTGTTGTTTTTAAGTATAATGTTCATGTGACTTTTAAGGCACAATGTATGTTTTCATCAACTGAACTGGACAGTATGGTCATTTAGCTGGTGAAGTATTTTTGTGTTTGTAAATTGCTAATAAGAGTATACATAACTTTAATTTTCTTTTAATCGTCCCCATTCACACTCAGAAAAAAAGATTATTTGGTTAGTGTGCCTTAAAAGTTTATTAAAAAAAATTAATGATTTGAAACATCCACTTTAAAGTATGTAACATTTGGCCCTCTAGCGGTTAAAAATAAACCTGCATGAGTCATACTGAAGATGTTTGCTCTTCGTGTATGAATGTGGATCGAGGCACCGGTGAACGCATGGTTGGTTCATTTTATCAGAACAGGTTTGAAATTAACCGTTTTTAATGATCTATAGTTGATTTTTCTCGTTCGTTGCGACACTTTCAGATTTATGCTACCCAAACGTTTCTCTGTGTACGGACATGACGTATGCATGAAATCCGTCCCGACAGCTCTAAAATAAACCTATAATTATTTATAGCCAATAAACTTGTATTTGGCTAAAATAAAGACAGTTTGGAAAATTATGTTAGCCTGCTATATATATATAGAGAGAGAGAGAGAGAGAGACAGAGCATGCATTTTTGTTAGTGTAGCATTAATATTCAGGAAAAAAAATCCCACAAAATAAAAACCAAGACAAACATTAGATTAAAGACATCAGACATTTCTTTTTTTTTTCCCTTTAATAACTTCAACATTACAAAAGACAGCTCTCTCCCCTGTGTTTATATTGTACAAATTCAAAACTTTATGTCCTACATTTTCTTAAATCTTGATTTGGCCAGTTCACAAGGGAAACATCTGTCTGAACTAGGGCAGAATTCTGTAAAAGTACATGTTTAATACATTGTGCAGACAGAAGCTCCGAACACCACGGCAGCAATACTTGTTCAGAGTCTCACTGTGAGGCTAATAAAGCAAGATACTAACCACATATGACTGAAAACCATCTTCCGGATATTCAATTTCATTCCCACCCACAGACTCCAGCATTTATTGATCACATTTAACAAGCAACTTGCTGCGAGCGTGAAAGTGTACAGAATGAACGTAGTGATTTACAAATCAAAGAGTGCTTTCATATACAGTATAGTTGTCAGAGGTATTTCATTGTCACTGTGGGATCTATGAAGCGCCGTGTGAGCATGAGGGCAGTAAGCTAGCTTACTACTGCAAACAAATGACTCAATTCAAATGAACTATACTTGGCAACTCCTAAAGCTATAGAAGTTTCCACCACAAAATTAAAAAAAACAAATAAGGTCATTCTGAGTTTACATCTCACAATTCAGATCCCCCCCCCTCCGAATCGCAAGGGAAAAAAAGACTTTTGTGAAATAAAAAGCCACAATTACCTTTTTTATTTTTTATCCCATAGTGGAAATAAACTTCCAAACAGTATAAACCAGGTCAAATAAATTTTATAACCAATAAAATAAAATAACTGACAATTGCGCTGTTGGAGTATTAGAAATATTGCAAAAAAAGGTCAACATCTATAGTAAAAAAAATTTCAGCATGAACAAAATGGCATAAAAAGGCAACTTTTTTGTCCAGTGTAAAATTAAAAGACATTTCTAATAAAATGAAAAGCAAAAAGGAGGACATGTGATTTTTTTTTTCCAAACATAAAAAAAGTAGTGTGGGGAAAGAGTGCAAAAAAGGAGTTTCCTGACACTGCTCTAGATTAAATAAGTTGTTGTCAGGCCTACAGCCGCGATGGCAAGCCTACCTAAAGTGCACATTAACACCAGTAACAGAAGAGGAAAGAAATGACAGGCCAACAACACTGCAGCAGTCCTTCTGCCCCATCATGCCTGTGTCGTCTATTTAACCATTAAATGACCGTTAATAAATTAGTTGATTAACACATTATAAAAATCATACGTACTAACAATAGAAAATTCTATTTTATAACACTAACAAAGAGAAACAATGTAAACACATGAATGAATGTGGGGGAAAACTCTTTAACACAATCTGGAGCAATTTACATTACTCAAGTATGAATTTTTCTTGCTATTTATTTCAGAGTGACTGCAAGAATTGATCTGTTTGTTCTCCTCCTTCTGTTTTGTTTTAATATAGTATTTGTACATAAATCAAATAATCTGTCAGACCACCATTGGGAATTACATTTTTACAAGTACAATAATAATAATAATTTACTTTGTATTTAGGTTTAATATGTCCTTCATGTGACATTTTGAAGTGTTCGCTTTGCACGCTTTTTTTTCCAGTAGTTTGGAAAGTCAGTCATGCAGCCTAATGTCACCACCTTTGGTCTCAACGAGACATTTTCTCATATATGCATTTATTTTTATTTTTTAAAAGCAGCACTCTGCAACAAACAGCATTTTTATATACTGAAAGTAAAATATCTTAGGTGATGATCTGAAAACTGTGGTACCGTGAGAAACAGGATTTTAGCGTGTTAAGCTAATCCTAAAAGACTTTGTCTTCATTATCTTGACAAAAATAAAATAAATAAAATAAAATAAAAATATGAAACCTAAGAGTCTGAAGAGTTCTTCATAACATACCCTAAATGTCTGAAATCATGGTGCTTTATTCATATTAAAAACAAATTGTACAAAATAAAAAAGGGTTTGTTGGTGTGATTAAAAATAGAAACTTCGATAAATATACCTGGAAGCCATATCTCAGCCCTCTATCGGGCGTCTCTACCTTTGGCAGGTTGGAAGGGCACACAGAACAGAGCAACACCGTTCCAGACTAGAGGACTCTGGGAAGGGCCCTGCACGTGTCCACAGTGAGCTCTCAAAGTCTGTCTCTCATAATGACGTCTCTGTATCCACACATTTATCCCCCTGCTCATCCTCCACACTGATCTTAATACTAGCCATCTTCTCTTCACTGTAAAACAAAGAGAAAAGATGAAGGAAAAATGAACTCAAAGCAGGTGCCCAGCAAAATGTTTCTAAATGTTAATATCACCATACTTGCAACACACAATATCAGATTCAATGAAGCACAAACATGATATATGCAAAAGCAAATCCAGCGCACACACACTTTTCACAGGCACTGGTTTTAAACAACGGATAAAGGCCTGGTCACATGAAGATAAATGAAAAACGCAAACTAATAACTTTTATAAAATCTTAATTTTGTATATAAAAATACTTTTCTAAAATAAATAAACAATATTATATATTATTTTTTTAATATTAATGTTTTCTTTATGCTAGAAATAAAACAATTATTATATTAACATGTATTTGCATGTATATATTTATATTCATAGAATTTATATTATACATAAATATATTTAAAATATAAACAATATTTTTCTTAAATATATACATGCATGTGTGTGTGTGTATTTATATATACAAATTTGTATTATACAAAGTATATTATTTTTTACAAAAATATACTTTTATAAAATACAAACAATTATATATATATATATATAATTGATCATTTATTTCTCATAATTATTTATGTATTTGGATGTGATTAATCGTTTGACAGCACTCATTTATATAAATTAATATATAAAATAGTACATTGGGACTCATTTGCAATTATTAACTTTACTTATGTAAGACTGTGTTTATGAATAATTTGTTGCACTGAATCAAATTGAACAATATACATTCAAATGAAAACTCGGACAAACAGGCCTTTACTGGTTAAAATCTACAGTTCGTCTGTACAGCTTTACATCTATGCAGGAAAAACAGGCTGTGCGTTGAAGCAGTGAGAGGAAACAGTGCTATGAAAAACAGGGATGAGGTTAGAGGAACAAGGCTACCTGGCACTAGGTTTCAATACTTTGGCACTGTCAGAGCTCATGGCAACAGCTCTCCACACAGCAGTTTTGGCCATCTCATCAGATATGTTAACCACAGAGGGGTCAGTGCTGCAGAAAAGACACATCAGAGCACTTATAGCTGGTCGCCCACACTTTAACACACTCACTTCTCTTCCTGTTCACCAGCACAGTGCTTGATGGCCATTTGATTAATAAAGCATGAAAATCACATCAGATGAACCAAAGACAAACCTTCCCAGTGCAGACCCTGTGTGTTATTTCAGAGGTGAGCATTTAATGTTGTTCATGAGTAATATGTCATGTTAGTAATCAAAGCAGCTTTGAGTCAGATAGACAAAGTTTTACTTGCTCCCTTGCTGAAAGCTAAACATCAACCTTATGGAACTGTTTTTCTTCTATAAGACCATTCTAGATAAGATAAAGTAACCGTGAAATGGACACGAAGCAGATATGAGACAAAACGGACCAAACTTGCCAAACAAGAACAACAACAAAATCAATCCTTGAACTCCCAAAACAAAATCCACATTCACAGGGCAACCTATAACTAAAGAAGTGGTTAAAAAAAATAACAAAATTGAGGTCGGTAAGATTTTTTACAACATTTTTGAAATAAGTCTTATCAAGGCTGCATTTATTTGATAAAAAAATACAGTAATGTAAACACCGTAATAATACAGTAAACGGTAGTAATATTGTTAAAGATTATAACAATTTAAAAAAATGTTTTCTGTTTAGTATCTTTTTAAAATATAATTTATTTCTCTGGTAGCAAAGCTGAACAATATATTTAAAACAGCTATGCTGCTTAATATTTTTTGTGGAAACTGTGACTTTTCCTAGGATTATTTAATGAATAGAAAGTTCAAAATAACAGCATTTATTTGAAAAAGTAAAGCCATTAAAACCTTAAAAATGATTTCTGTCACTTTGGATTAATTTATTTCATCCTTGCCAAATAAATTGTAATTTCTTCTTAATGTGAAATTCTTCTTACTGACCAGGCACATGCAGAGGGGGGTGCGATGGGTGCTTGAGCACCTGCCCCTTTTCCCCTTGATACCCAAAGTGCACTTTTGTCAAGGCAATTTTTATTTATTTTTTTGTAATTAAACGCCATTTTGTGAAGGCCTGCCCAATCTATTAGTAAAATGAATGAATAATAATTTAGTCGTAAATAAAATTATCCACATGATGATGACCTTTCACCTGACGATCTCATCAGGGATTATCCCTCACGTTCAGACACCTTTAATGTAGCGCACTGATGCCTTCATAAAGTCCACGGCTGCCGGTAAGTGCAGCTCTCAGTCGAGCGGTGTGCTTGTATACTTATATTATTAAATTATTATTATTATTATTATACAAGAACTGCCTGAAGAGAGCATGCACAGCTGTTGTTTATATTGCTGTTTGTAGCCTGTGGAAGTAAGGTTACCTGCAGCAAGGGGCTATAATATTTTTGTTCAATATTTTCCTGATGACAATTTTATGATCGGTTTATAAAGGCTACTATGAGCACCTTTTCCCCATTTTTTTTTATCACAGAATAAGGCAGGAAATGTATAGTTTCTATAGGCTACTAAATGATATGTCAATCAGTACTGCATTATTCATAAAGTTTATTTATTACCTGGAGATAACTTGAAAAACACACATAAACCATATATTTTTGCAATCGTGTGTTTATTGTCTTCACGTTTCATCAGTAAACACATTTCTGCTTTGGGGTGCTTTTGTCCATATTAGGGTTTCCTGCAGTCATAAGTCATTCCTTCTATGAGTCTGTTTTGGACTTTCTGCACGAGAACGCCCTCCAGCTTCGAGTATGAATTAAACATACACTGCATGAGAGTGTTATTGCTGTTGAGCGCTCCAGATATTCACTTCTCCTCATTTTGGATATGAATAAAACGCCAGGTCATGCATAGACTATCGATACTGTCTCTTTGAATTTAAATCTAGAAACCTCTACGTGAACACACCTGCCCGAATAAAGTGCGGGGGACGAAATTACATTTCTTTAAAATTAAATATTAAAAATGCAGCTAACGTTCTACACACAGCAATATAAACAAAGGTGCCTGTTGTCTTTCGTTCTTGCTGTTTGATTGGGAAAAGTTTAAAGGGCGTCGAGGAGTCTTGTCTTTATGTTATCTGACTAAAAAACTATTACTTTGAACTTTTTTATTACAGTATTTCTTTTTAAAACGTAGAGTGCCTTAAAAATAATCACAATAACACTGATAAAACAGGCTTATACTGATTTTCTCATCCTCCAATTTATAGACTACTTATCCATCCTGTTTTTATCATTATTATAATTTAAAAAAATAATAAATTCAGAACAGGATTATAATATAATTCTATTTTAAATAAGACAGAAATATTTTTTCTACAACAACAGTAGTGTTTACAACAGCAAAACCACCATACCCTGTAAACTCAATAATAATAATAGGCCTAATTTAATTCTGTTTCTATTTTCAGAGTGATTAAGAGGTGCAAAGAAATATTTATTTAACTTTTAAACTTAAAATGGTCTTTTCTGTTATGTGTTTCTTTTTCAAAACTGCGTCACGGCATTTGCTGCTATCAATACAGAAGCATCCGTTTCGATACATTTCTCAGCAAGGAGCACAACCCTATTAAAAGCCGTGCTCCATGTGCCCCTTTTATACTTTGAGCACCTGTCCCTCCAAAGGTCTCTGCACGGCCCTGTTACTGACCCTAAACTTTTTAACAGTAATGTATGTCTAAATCGAGTATAATCATCATGGTGAAAACAACAACTGGTCTGAGCACATTTCTGAGATAGATACGATTAATAATGATTAATCCTGTTGTGTAATTATATAAAATATCCGACCACATAAATGCACAACTGACCACAATTCCAGAGAGCCATTAATAATGTGGATTACACTGGCCTTGAGGCAAGGAAATTTAAAGAAATTGTCTTCAGCTGTCATTTAAAGGATAAATGAGTCACTGCTGTAATATTAATGCCCCTTATATTAATGTAATGAGAGATGGCGCTCCAAAAATGCTCTTGTAACCTGTTAGTGAAGCCTAACAAGTGTACAGGTCAATGACACAGCTGTCTGTCAATGAGATGGCCCTGGTTAATTTATTTAGATAATACTGAGCTCTGGTTTACACATGAACTGTCAATTACCAGACATACAAGGTAAATCATGAGCAACAATCATCATCTGAAGCTGTTCTGCATTGGGAAAGGATGAGTTGAATGAGGTGCATCAATAGCTTTAACCAATTTAACCAGCTGTCAGAGAAATGCACTCAAATCGTGATGTGCAAAATACTCAGCGTTAAATAAACGTAAGTGAGGATTAATAGCTGTAAAGAGGGAGTATGCGGTAACCAGAACTCAAGCAGGCCTGAGAGTAGACAAAAGACCAACCACTCCGCTTGTGTCTTCCTCGTATGAGGTGTCGGAGACTACGCTGTCAGATCTGTCTCAAAAGAAACAGGTCAAAACATACTGAATGAGCCCTTGAATGAGGCCGCCAACACAGGGTGCTTAATAAGAGAAACCCACATGAAGAAATGCCTTAGCTCATACAGGGTTAGATTTCACAGGATGTCTTGTATACTGCAGCTATGAACTTTCACCAACCTGACTTTAAGGGTCTTCACAGGGATTTCTAGGTGGTCCCCATTATCATAAGGGATCTCCATTCCTCCTTCAGCCTCCATCATGCGTTGTGCTTCCTGGGTAGACAGATAGTGACATAAAAGGAGGTTGGTCAAAAATTCGGACCCAGATGATAGAAGAAGAAATGTGTGTTGATAGAAATATTCAAAGTCTATATATTATCAAGAGAAGATAAACAAAGCATCATATTGATGTTAAATGCCTATAAAGAGGTACAGGAGAACCATCTTTAAAATTTCAGTTCACATCCTGAAGAAGTACCTCTTTTGCCTTTTTCTTTTTGTCGTCTTCCTTTTTCTTCTTGCTTTCTGGTATTAGGTCATCCAACCAGCTAAGCTCCCTCTTCGTGAAGCAGAAATCCAGAAGCTTCCTCACAAATACCAGAGCAAGAACCTACAGAAGGCAAATACAAGACCTGAGTAAAAATACATGCAACAATGGATGATGAGCAGGACAATCTGAATAAAGATAAAAAAAAAAAAAAATGAATAAATATATATTTTCTAAATGTAATCTACGAGCATACAGAGACAGAAACTAATTTTTGTGCAAAATTTTGGGGATAATTTGCAGTAAAGATAAACTGCAGATAAACAGAGAGATAAACAGAGCAGATTGCACTCCAAGTACATAATACATTTTCTTTAAATTGTATTTTTTATTTTTTTGATTAAAAAAGCTACACAAATAATATGCAATAATAAAGGTTATGCTGCAAACAGTCATATACTGTACATCACTTTGATGGAGACATTCTTGGTATTTTTTCTTGCAATGTGAAAAAGACATTTAATCAACAATATTGTAGGATTTTTCTGGATTACACTTTAAATCCAATTTTTCTACCCAAAAAGAACTCTTTTAAACCTTTTCTCGACTTCCCAATCCATATTAACATTCTTTAAATTGTTTGTAAAGAAAAAAAATGCAAGATATGACAAAGTATTATTTCTAAATGTTTTGAATATCGGTCAGTGTTTGAAAATTCAGAAAATGTTTCAATTAATGCAACATCTGAAATTTGTGCAGGTAAGCATGATCCAATCATACTGGAGACACATTAGAATTAAGGTGCAAATGCAGTTCGGCTAAAAAAAACATCAAATACACAAAATGCATGTTAATGCCAGGTGTAAAGGGGACCTATGAGATTTTATGGTGAATTTTAAACGTACCATCATAGGGAAGACCACCGCGGCAGCAGACACTTTGATGACCCACAGCAGCACCAGGCAGGTGAGCTGAACTACTGTGAATATGTGAACCTTCCACAGCGGCACGTATCTCAGGTAGATCAGGTCAGGCTGGTGCTTTGCCGGCATCCCGAACAGCTTAATACGGTCAAAGAACTGCAGTGCAATGAATACACAAAAACAACATGACCACACATCCATCATAGCCTTAGTTTGGCCTGCATGTATAAACAAGACATAAATCAATCCTGTAATTAGATCAAATATTGTGAAAATGAAAGTGTGCTAACCTGTATGCCTTTGAGTGAGGAGACACCCATGTAGAGGAACACTCCATACAACACAGGCATTGGGATAAACTATAGAGAAAAATGTAAATTAAAATTAAGAAACAGAACAATTACAATTAAAAACACAGTTAACACTGTAAAGCCAGACATGTGGTCTTTTTATAATTTTTTTAAATGCATTTTATTTATTTATTTATTTATTTATTGCAATGGAAGTGTTTACTGAACCTTTAGACAAAATATAAAACAATGAAAATTGCATATTTGTTTTATTTTTATTGGGAACCTTTTTTGATGCATCATGTTCTATAGATGTTCTATAGCTCGTATAGCATGATCTAGTAGAATATGGAGCTCATACTCCAAGAGGAAAAAAAACTCCTCAGTTTTCAGAGGCCCTAACCAAGTTAAATATGTTACATTTTATATTTATAAATATTTACATGGCCAAAAAGTAAGATCAAATTCTGATAGCTTGAAAAGTAAATCAGTGTAATCTCCATGAAGACATATCAGACGACTTAAAATTGTATACATTTTAACATGATTTTTCTGAGGAGAAAAAAAAAGATGTAAGGACAATTAAGCAAACCAAAATTGCTTTAGTCCAATTGGTGTTTATCTTGAAATATTGGCATAAGAATATAAAATGTATTCTTATGTTTACTTCATAAAAATCAGTGAAGATTTTACAGCAAATAGACACATGTAACACAACCTGAACATGGATGTATTTAGAATGATACTTAAAAACATTTACTTGCTAAAAAGTATAAATTATCAATCAGACAATAGAAATTATGTCGTAGCAAAACAGGTTTTTCAACCAATTTTTGATCATGTAGACAATTAAGAGGCCTTAGAAATGTGCATATCAAATGATACAGTAGATTTATATGGTTAATAATTATATATTTTATTTTATTTTTTGCACTACAAACTGAGCCATACCTTTAGAATAGATGTCATGAAGACAGACAGACCCATAAGCACAAAGATCATGAGCCCAGTAACCCTCTGCTCACGAATGCCCAAAAACTTGGGCTGCTCTCCCGGGGCTGAGCACTCCGACTCCACCTTCAAACTGTTGACGTGGGAGATGGAGAGGACTGTGGCAGCAACGAACCAGGGCAAGCCCATCACAGAACACACGCCAAGCATCACAGCCACCACCAGGAGGTCAAGATGATACCCACAGCCTTTCTGCAGAAGAACAGAATCATGAGCCCCAGGACCGCCGCAGTGCTCTGACAGACTGGATCAACTGTCGAACTGACCTTGAGCTTGTGTTCTTTACGGTTGATGATGACAGCGGTGATCTGCTGATCCATGAAGATGAGGATGGTGCACAGGAGGGCAGGGATGGCTGCTGCAAACAACGTCCATGTGGGGTTATCACCCAGAGGTGAGATCAGCCAGCCACGGTTCTTAGAGGTGGGCTATTGGACAGAAGAAATACACTTTAAATTATAATAAACATAAAATTTGATTTATTGGGGATGAACAATTTTTGTGCCATATCACTTTTCAGTCTATATTAGAGAGTGCTTAATTTATTGGTATCTGTATTGTATTGTCGATATTGTACATTCTTATTTCTCCTATTTTTACATTTAGATCACCTTTGCCATTATCTAATGCTCAAATAAAGTTAATTAATAAAAACACACAATTTAATAACACTTAAACATAATCTTTCGCAATCTCAAAATTAATATTCATATTTCATACTGTACATTATAATGTTGTGATGCCCTAAATTCACTTGCAGCATTTGACTGATTTTAGTTGTAAGTTTTTAATTTCAACACATTTAGACAAAATAGTATAGAATTGTAATACCAGTCATCGGTGCATCCCTTTACAAAAGGAATTTACAAAAGAAATGAATGATTTAGAGTCACCAAAGCCAAAATAAACAGCATCCAAGAAGCACATACTGTACAATACAGCTAAAACGTTTAGGGTTGGTATGATATTTTTAAAGTATTTTGTTTTTAAGAAGAATTTTTGCATTGATTTGATCAAAAATACAACAAAAACAAAATTAGTGTGAAATATTCAGTGTCACTGATTTGTTGCTCAAGAAACATTTCTTATTAATATCAATGTTGAAAATAATTCTGCTGCTTTTTGTGGAAACCGTGATGCTTTTTTTTTTAGGATTGTTTGATGAATAGAAAGTTCAAACGAACAGCATTTATTTGAAATTGAACCAGCTTTTGTAACTTATTTCACTTTTAATCAATTTAATGTGTCCTAACTGAATAAAAGTTCAAATTTCTTACATTTCAAACATTAAAAAAATTATTACACTTTTGAGCATTACTGATGAATGGCAATACTTGCATAAGAGTGTAGCACCTGGTTCTTAGGCTTTATAGAAAAACAGTTAAAGAAGAGAGGGTTAAATCAATAGTCAAAGCCCAGCAGGATAACAGAAAACCGAAACAGCTGGAGTGGTTTAAAGTCAACTAAACCCTGCTAAGTGTGTTTTCTGTTTATTTTGGACTATTTACCACAAAGTTCTCTCCATTCACATGATGATACACTCATTTTAACTGTTTTTGAAGATATAAAGCTGTGCAAGTTAAGTGCTCTGAGAAATACTGATTCCAAATTTTTCTTTGTAAATTAACTTTTGGCCAAATTTAGAAGAGTGGAAACCAAAGGTCAAAGGTCCAGAAACCCTAAAACCAGCCAAACATGATCTGTTGAATCTAGCTTAAGAACTAACAAGATGAACAAACACAAATTAATAATAGAAAACGACATTTATAGTACCTCAAAGGTATCTGGGACGTGTAGTTTAGGAGAGGGGATGCCCACCAAGTAATCAACCAAGACCATAATCATGATGGTTAGAAAAACTGCAAAGTCACTGATTGAAGAGCGGACCTGGAGGACAGAAACTAAATGTTAGAGCAAATAACACTATCAGCATATGATCAGCGCATGACTCTAGTGAGTGAAGTGAAGTGACGTGACATGTGGCCAAGTATGGTGACCCATACTCGGAATTAGTGCTCTAACCTCTACTGACCTTAGTGGGGAAATAGCGCTTGGTCTTGAACTGCTTGAGGAAGGATGACAGGAAGAAAGTGGTGAAGAACAGAATGACAGACCAGAACAATACATCAGGGATGTACGGGCCATTATGTCCACAAGCAGGACCCACAAACTCGCCATGGAGTTTCTTGCAATCCTTTAAAAAGAAAGGGGGGAAAAAAGCAAGTAATAATTAAAGATATTTTATATATTTTATATGGATACAAGTGCAACTAAAAATTACTTTAAAAAATAAAAGATTTTACATGTTAAGCTTTGATGATAAAGAAATCAACAGAACAAGAAAAAATATATATTTTACTTTTGTTAAAAGTTCCATATGCATTTGATTCAGAAATATGCCGTTAAGAAGTTGTTTCTTTATCATTTACTGTCTATCAACTATAGTCTGGCAACTGGACACCTTTGATGCTGCCCTTATTCTGACTGTCCACCTTATTCTGATGTCTTTTGAAATTGGACATAAAAAATTAAACTATTAAAATGTTAAGCTAATGTGTAATACCATTAATCCTGTTTCTCCTATTAATGTTAACTTTGGCAGCACTATTTAAAAACACATTTTAACTGTAGTGTGAAGAAAGAAATGCTTACTGGCACATCAAGGTCACTCCAGTTTATGGTCTCAGGATTAAAACCTGACTGATTCCATGCCTGTACCATCTTCTCTGTGATATTAGACGGAGATGAACACTGACATCTAAGAAAAAGATAAATAAATACACTTATAATAAACAACATATAAACAACAAGGTGAATATTTCCTTACGTGTAAGATGTGAGGTTATCCAAATTGTCGTGCATGTTGAAAGGGAACATCTCCCCCAGCTGGAAGAGTTTCTCCAAGGCCTCATAGATGAAAATGATGCAGATGAGAGCAGCGAAGGCTTCCTCTGTGAATCTCGTTATATAGCACACTAGAGAGCTGGCATCTGTAGCAACCAACACGATACATAAGAAGGCTGTCCACAGGCCAATGCTAGTGCGCAGAGAGAGGTAGGACAGACCGTAATCACTGAGGAGAGACAAACAGACATGTTATATATCACAACATACCTGGATAAAATCATCTGCTAAATGAACAAACTTAAACATCTGTGTGTTTCATATAATCAGCCATGTGTTTTTGTATAGAGAACGGATAAACAGACTTTTGAAACCAAGCAATTTTTATATTTGCACTGCTGCACAAAAACATATAGACACTGATGGTTTTGGATAGCTGCACAAAGTAGGATTAAAATGAGGCTGAACTTAAAATGTGTGTTGTATTTTTCAGAGCGCTGCACCAGTAGATGGCGCTATGGTACTTACAGCTTAAAAATCAATCTTTCACAAGAGGAAACAATCAGAATTGTATTTCACTTTTTAAACTGTAGTTGGGTTGTGGCTAGAAGGGATACAGCAAAAACCGGAAGCTAACAATAAATTGAATTTTCTACCAAGTAGATTGTGTTTTATTAACGTCTACACCTACCCCAACCGTAAACCTACCCCTTACAATAATGCAAAATTAGTCATTATTGTTGTACAGTGTGAGAAAAATTACACTATATTGATGTGCGCAAAAAAATGCCTTCTAGCCTTAAACCTGTAGTTGACATGAAATGTCAAGCATTGCCTGGAATATGACATGTTATACTTCAATTTTATATACTTCAACTTTTTAAAATAATTGTTAGTTATAAGCAAATAATTTGACTGGACTAACAGCATTACAGGAGTGCTGATATTTCATAAAATATCAGGGTAAAGAACTCAACATTCATTCATCTATAAGTTTGCACACAAAATAAAATAAAGGATTCAATTAATCACAATGATTTTCATTAGCTTTTTATTTGCCCATTAAGTTGGTACTGTAAGTTTGATTCAGTTCTCTGAACTCAGTTCAAACTGTTCATTTTAATGAATCAAATCTATTTTAGTCTTAATGAATCAAATATATTTTTTATAAAAAATAAATAGTCACAAACTGCCCCAGTTTCTCAGCACAATTTCTAAAATGTGAAAATGCATGAGGGAGAGGATGAGGAACATTGTGACACTCTACTGAAAGTGAGTCTCCCTCACCTGCAGAACTTGAAAAGAATCTTCTCAAAAACTAGAACTGGCCCAGTGCTGCCCAGGATAGTGAGAGGCTGACCAGAAAACAGAGAGAAGGCCACACCGGTCAGCGACGCTCCAAACAGAGACTCAATAGCACTCTAAAACAAACACAGACAAAAGAGATGTTATCAACAATGTGGGAGAGTTTCAAACAAATAATAAACACATTCTGTGGAAGCAGAAATTATATCTTTTAAAGCATAAGGAAAGACTATGCTTAATAAACACTCTTGATTCCAGTGAATCTGAATCATATTCAGACTGTTCCACTCAAGAGATTTAATCCGCCATTATTCTTTCCAAACAGAGCTAAGTCTACAAGTCTGACTCACTATGTTGTTTTTTGTGGTTTCCCCCAGAAGGCCACCGAAGGTGATGACGGGGGACATGCAGGCGCAATAGAGGAAAAGGATAGAGGCCAAGCACTGCAGGCTAAGAGCGTCCCGCACATCGCTCCAGTAAAACGGAGCTTTCCGCTTAACGTCTAGCACCAGTCCACCAAATATCCTGTGATGAAGGAAGAAAATAAAAGGATCAATTCTATCAGGACATACTCACAAAAGCAATCCAATTTAGAGTTAAATAATTTGCAGAGGTTAACTAATAATAATAATAATAATAATACTATTGCTGTTATATATTTGGTATTAACATCCACGTTTTCTAATAAAATAGAAATTATGAATGACTGTTGGGTATAACAGTGAAGTTAACCATGTAAAGTCCCTACATTAATGGAAATAAAATTAGCAAATGCATTTGGAAATGATATTATAAGGGCTTCTCATTTTGTCCTAATGGCTGCTTAGGGTGTGTTGTATTTTCAGAGTGCTCTGGGGCTCTTAAAACACATCTTAATGGACGGCTCTCTTACACAACTGTCTCCAGCCGGCCATTTTAAGCTACACATCAAAGGATAGGCGCCACTGTTAAATATACCGCCTTTATTCAATACCTCCAACATGAAAGGCTCACAAAATAAAAACATTTTTACCCCCCTCCATTTAATGCATGTTTAATAAGGTCCTCCTTCATCAAAAGAGACTTAAGTAAATCCGACATCACCCCCTTCTCTCTCTCACTAACACTGTGTTCAGCA
>NW_015552637.1:2547304-2559062 GCF_001515605.1 Sinocyclocheilus anshuiensis
GTTCAGCTTTGATACATATTTATATAGGTCCTTAAAGTCCAGACAACGTAATGGCTTAATGCAAGAGCACAACATGTCTAAGTATGTCATGTATATAATCCCATCAGCCATATTTAGGGCATGATATAATAGAATCTCTCGGTTTTAATATATGCTCTGCTTTGCATATCTCTACCTACTTTTATAGACCAACTCAACAATAATATGGTTGAGGTATGCAAAAAAAAAAGTATGCAACAAATAAATGGTGGAGGTTAGACTAGCTCTGACCGTCCTGTCCTCTGGAGTTCAGGTCCAGCGTGGTGTTCCTCTTCTTTGATAATGTCTGATGGTGGAGCAGAACCATTAGGCATGGAAGGCATCTTCCTCTTCTCCTGCAGACATAAAAAATGTCAACAAAAAAAACCTGTTAACCCAGTGGCTCATGGCTGGCTTTTTGCAGAGACTGAACCAGCAAACTTCTGGTTACCACTATCTCTGTGGCGATGATTACCTGAGACGGGACGCTCTTTGGCGGCTCGATTCGTATCGTGGGGTCCCATTCTCCAGGAGGCAGCACTGTCACCTGGTCCAAGAACTCGTCTATGCCAGACAGAAGGTCGTTCCTGTCTTTGGCTTTGTATGCTACATCATGAAAGATCTGTCATGGTGTTAGAGAAGACATGAAACTGAAAATGTAGTTATGCAAATGGAACTGCTGCAATCTTAAAATTAGGATTATGAGTAAAGACAAGCTGAGCTTCCTTCAATGTCGTCTTTACAATACCATTCAAAAGTTTGGGGTCGGTGAAATTTTTTAATGTTTCTGAAGTCTCTTTTGCTCATTAATGCTGCATTTATATCAAAAAATATAGTCAAAACAGTAATATTGTGAACATTTTTTACAATTGAAAATAGATGTTTGATAGATGTTAAAAATATGTTTTAAAATATTTATTCCTTTGATGCAAAGCTGAATTCTTAGTATCATTACCGCAGTCTTCAGTGTCACATGATCCTTCAGAAATTGTTCTAAATTGCTGATTTGGTGCTCAACAAACATTTCTTATTATTATCAATGTTGACTTTTATCTTTGTGTAAACTGACCATTTTTTAGGATTCAGGATTCTTTGATGAAAGTTCAAAAGAACTTGCTCTACTGTTTGAGCTATAGGCACACTAGACTAGTAAATACAGCCTTATTCAAAGTGGATGCCTCACCTCATCTGTCATTAAAGTAGCTATCGACCTGCCAATCTCATGGTATTGGCCCCCTTTCCCGAAAGGCCCCAACAGCAAGAAGAGAAACCTGTAAAAAAAAAAATTTTAAAAAAAGATTGAGGAAATAAAACTTCAGGAAATAGTTGCATAAAAGGCTTCACATACAATGCCAGCCATAAGAGACCTACTGAAGCCATTTATGTGCATTTATGTAAAAGCAAGACATGCTTTTTTAGGGGTGCCTGAGTGCTACCTTGTTGGAACAGGCACTTCAGTCAGTCCAGTGAGAAGAACAGCAGGTGAGAGACGGATAAAGGCAATGATTGGACACTCAAGGAAATCAACCTCTCCCACCAAAACATTTGAAGCCTCTGCGCCCGGAGGAATTTTCTTCATGAAATTCATGTCCACCTTAAGTGCACAGATAAGTAGAATATCAGGTAAGCAGTGCCACTTTAGATGTTTATGAACCTCAAGAATGGTGTATTGGTTTACCGGGAGTATGTAGTTGAAGTTAAACCACATTCCACAGTATTACAAAACCCGGAAATCAAACTAGTCTATTAGCAAATCTGTGCAGGACATTTGATGTTTTTTTTTTTCTATTTATGGTAATCATGCATTAATTAAAACAGGTTTCAAGACTGCAGGAACTCAATTTCGGCAAAACTCAGGTTAAGCCAGTTTAATATGGTGATCAACGATCTTTACATGAACTATAAAACACACAAAAATATAAATCATGGGAAACAATTCTATGATAAATCATTGACAATGAAAAAAAGCAACAGTTGCACAACCACATAACACACCAAACCACTGACACATGAGAGAGGAGTGATATTTCACAATCCACAGGACAGCAGAATCTAGACCAGTTTGGTCTGGAGAAATGTTTTTCCTCTTAGCGAGTTACATTTTTCTAACCAGGATCAGGATTCGTGGGAAGATGTCACTTAACTCCTAACAAAATAAGACTTAATCTGAAGTTCAGGATCAATTGCAGTATCAAAACAAACTATCAAATTGAACCAAGTAAAGAACACTGTCCATGTTCTACAAGTGATTTAATTCATCCAGAACCAGGTAGACATTTGTTGGAAAACAGGAAAAAAAATTTGTCTAGAGTTTCTGTTTTATTTTAAAACAAAGCGGTCATAAAATAAAAAAACATAAAACTGTGAGAATTTGTTCAAACCAATACTTCACTGTTTCAACAAAAACTAACCTGTGATAGCATCTCACTAGAATACAGCAGAAAGAAAGACTGTCTGATATGCCATTATGAACGCAATATTGCCTAGCTTGTCAGTGAACTACGGCTCTGTGTAGTAAATGCCACTCCATCTGAAAGCAGATGATGGCGATTTACTACCAATCACGGAACTGGCTTTACTGACGAGATGCGCATGACAATCACATGCAATTAATTGCACAGCCCTACTGTCTGATGATCTCATATTAAGGACACAGATTTAGAAATATTGTGAAGTACTGCAACATCGAAAAAGGAACATTGTTCCTTCTCCCAAGACACTTCAAACATCATTTAATCACAACACACAATACAATAATCAAAACATGGTTAAGCACTCAAGACATCACAGAAGACCAAAGTCACAAACACAACCTCATGAAACACTCAATGACGACACACTGGAAGACAGGTTATAAGTTATAACAGTGTAGAGACTTACAGTAGGCCTTTTGCCGCCCCCTCCCAGAGAGCCGCAACTACAGTGAAAAGGGGATTGGCTGTCCTGATACCAACCAGACAGACACAGAGTGTGTTCAATGTTTGGAATATATCTGCCATCTTGCCATGAGACTTTTATGGTCAGAACAATCTCGCGCCAGTAATTAAACCGGTCATTTGATCCACTTACAATGTTAGTGTTTAGCACCAAAAACAGTCATAATCTCCAATTTAAATTTTTACTCTATCGTTTACTTACAATCTGCTTGCAAAACCTGAATTACATTATGACATGTTTACAAAACAGTTGGTGGTGAAAACAATGCTTCCAAAGCAGTTTTTAATTAATTATTTATATTTTAAACCATTTTCTGAGACTGATTACAGAAACAAAACCTAGGGCCGAACTTGTGGAACTGAAAAGAATCTCTCTCCCTCTCCCTCTATTTATAAAAATCTAAATATATACAGTATATATAAAAAAGTGCTTAAAATTACAAGAATCATGCACAAAATTAATTTAAAATAAATGTTTTAAACAGGTAAAGCAAACATTCTTATCTCACAATTATTTAACAAACTGGCCTACTATGAAGCACTGGAATACAGAAATGCTACATGCGTGATGGCCAGTTTTCTTTTATAAGAGCTAAATGACAAATGGTAGATGAACCTCATCTACATGTGCTCAACAATGTAGGGTCCCTTGATTATTTGGGAATCATTATAATCATATGGATCATTTTTATATTGTGTAATATAAAATCTTTAACAGTGTTTTTCTTCTTTTTTGTAGCTTGACAGTTCCTGGTCAATGTTAACTTTATTTGTATGAAAAAACAGCATCACTGCTCACTAAAGATGCCTGATCTTTACTACGTTTCAATGCCAAGAAAGAGAAATTAATGAGAAAATGACACAAAAGTCATTTTTGTGGATCTATTCCTTTAAGTGATAACCATCAACAATATTTACAACAGGACATGATGTAGAGGGAGCTCACCTTGCTAAAGTCTACAGTGCTGTTTTCCCTGCTGCCACCAGCGCCGTTCATACGGCTTTCACTGAGCTTACTGTTCTCCAGGCCCCCCGGGGCCGACTGGGGGGACGCAAGAAGACCTGTTAGGATGAGAAATGAGGAAAGTTGTGGAGGAAGACAGTGGTTAGATGTATAATTATGATTCAAAGCTTTGATATACAGGGAAGGTTAACTGCACACTCATTGTGTGGTCTGGAGTGTGGACATGCAGAGTAGGTCACATGCTTTCTGGATAACATCACACTACAGTGTGTACATTCATAAATGTTTTGCTGTAAGGTTGAATTTTAAATATTTAGAAAGTGATATTCCCAGAGAATTTGAGAATTCCCATTGCACAACAAACTGTTCCTGGCTTCTGCGTGAGGATTTTTGCTTCACACAGCACAGCGATCAAAAACCATCTCCCGATATCCTTAAAGAGGCACTGTAAAACTGTGTAGGCCTGGGATGACATTTCGTGGAAACAAGCTCTCCTGCTATCTGAGCCTGCCGCTTGACGTCAAGCAAACTTAAAAATAAAGGGAGCAAAAAGACCCTCCTTCTATGGTCTTCCCTGTAAACTCACGGAACAGACAAATCAGCCACTGCAATTGTTTAATGTCAGTCGCTAGAGCCTGGTCAGGTTTGCAAGCACACAAGCTGCACGCTCTGCCAACACGAATGCAGCAAAGTACAACATGGAGCAACCCCTATGACATCACCCACTCCCATTTCAACGGGCTCAGTTTTCACCTGTGGAGTTAAGTGTATTCCAAGAGGCCAATGACCTAAAGCGTCACGGGAAGCTTTCTGATCCTTAGCATGACATCATTTATTAGCACCTGTGAGGTACTACCACCCTTCGTAGTGTGGTTAATTTGTGGTGATTCATTTTATTGACCTGATTTCTGGTGTGCATGTGCTCCAATAGCTAGAGTAGCAACCTGTGATCTCATTGAGTTTAGAAGATGTTTAACAGACCCAGACAGTAAAATTCTAAATCAAAGTGAAGTTCCCATAAGTTTGTTTGATACAGAATTGTATGCAAGTGATACAGTGGTTCCAAAATTTTATGCTAGAGATGCTAATTCAAATACTTTGAGGTCACTGTACATAACAGCATTGATTATGGCAACAGAATGCTTACATGTCAAGTCTAAAAAAGCCGCACACTAATATCTGAACATTACAGGTGCTATGTATGTTTCTGGATGTTCTGTATGTATTCTCAGAGAAGGATAAAATGATAAAACAGTGCCAAGTTGAAATGTCTCTTATCAACAGCCAAGATCTCATGGAAGCTCTCGTGAAAACTTCTGATGGATTGGTCATGGTGAAACTCAAGGAAAACAAGTGGGGACACAGTGAGACAAAAAGACATTCAAATACTGTTCAGGGTGACAGAGGGCAGGGTGTGAAAGAGAAAGGAGAGAATGTGACCAACAATGTTGGAGGTATTGCATTGAAAGTAGCACGCGTTACATAATAAGATTGTTTAAGATGTGTTATTTTTCTATTTATTAAAATCCTTTTCATGTATAACTAAAGGTTTGTTTTTGTAATTAATGAAAATAATTTTAAATAAATATTTTATGGTTAAATTTTAATGCATAAACATACACTTACACTATCCTACTGAAGTCTTAGCTTAGCAAGTTGTTGGTGAGAGATCTCAGGTTTACATATGAAATATATAAAATATTGCAAAATCATATTTTTTGTTCCAAATATTTGTTGTTACATTATCCTATTTTAAAACCATTATAAGGAAATGTAAACAAAAATAGTTTGGGGTCGGAAAGATTTTGTAAAGCTTTTGAAAGAAGTCTCTCATGTTCACCAAGGCTGCATTTATTTGATTAAAAATGCAGTAAAAACAGTAATACTGTGAAATATTATTATAATTTAAATTACTCCCATCTTCAATGTAATTTGAAGATCCTTCAGAAATCATTTTAATATGCGGATTTGTTTCTCAATAAACATTTCTTATTATCATCAGTGTTAAAACAGTTGTGCTGTATGATTTTTTTGTTGAAACAGTGATATTTTCAGGATTTTTTGATGAATAGAAAGTTCAAAAGAACAGCAATTTTTTGAAGTACAATTTTTTTGTAAAATTCAAAAAGTCTTTAATGTCACATTTGATCAATTTAATGCAACCTTGTTGAATACAAGTATTAATTTCTTTAAAAATATATAATTTTTTGAAAACTAATGTAATTGGTGACTTTTTCTGGGTTCAAAGACTCATGACAAACATAGTGAGAGGCCGAGCAAATGTTTCATGCAGGTGACACATCATGCTGATGGGCTGGATATTTGCCTGACTGCGGTGGGGGCAAGAGCTGTGCCAGCCTGCCCGGGTCATGTGCCACCTGCTCTTCCTGAGGGTCGGAAAACAGTGAGTGCGGTTCCTCCTCCTCCTCGGGTGGGAACACCACAACCTCTGGAATGTCCTCTCTCAATCCCCGTGCCACCAGCAGCTCGGGTCCCTGCTGAGAGGGTCCTGGGGAGCGGAGAGATGATGAAGCGCGGTGGACGGTGGGGGGCGTGTTTTGAGGGGTGGCGAAAGGGGAGGCATTGGGGGAGGCGGAAGGGGATGAGTTGGCGCTCGGCAGAAGCTGGTTAAGAAAGATGGAGGAACGGGAACTGCGGGACTCTCTGGAGGGACGGCGTGATCTGGGGGGACTGGAGGTGGAGGAGGTACGTCTAAGGAGGGACAGACGGGAGGCTGAGAGACCCTCCCCTGATGGGACCAGAGCAGGAGGTCAGGAAAGGATGAGGGAAAAGTACGAAGAGAGGAAAAGAAAGTAAACAGACTGCAGATGGAATAAAATAACATTGATGATTAAAATAAAAAGCAAATATGTTGTGATGAGAGCTGGGAGTGTTAGAATGAAGTGAGGAGGTGAGATGGTGGCAAAGAACGGACAGTGCAAATCAGTCACATGATTCAACACCCAAAGACATGACCATCACACACTGATCGTTAACATTTTAATTAACTTTGCTAGCTTGTTTTTTGTTGTAAACCATCACAGAACCTTCAATCATCTCAGGGTTAGGCCTGTTTCACAGATGTTTCTGAATGGGGCCTATTTTTGCAACTCAACAAACTCTGAATCAAGCAGAAAACATTTGTTGAAATTAGTGGTCGACTGATATATCGCCAAGGCCGATAAGTTTTTCTGTTTGGCCGATGCGTTCGTGGCGCCGGACTTTTATTTTGACGGTGCTGAGAACGTCAGCGCCTGAACACACAGTGCTCACATTCTCCCTCTTGTTCGCTGTCGTCGTTAACAGTTCTCTCCACGGACAGAAGTCTGTCTAATAATCAGATAGGACTGTTAAACAAAGGAATTAAAATGTATACAAAAAAAATATTATAACGATGGCTTTTATATTGTTAGTAATAGAAAGGCAAACATTATAATACTTTCTTGTTTGCCGTAAGCATAAAGCAAATACGCATTTATATAATTTAAACAAATCTTTGAATGACTAATGAACATCTGATTTCAAAAACCTTGCAAACTTAGTCAAATCCAGCTGTGAGATCTTATGAAGTGTGCATTTGTATCCCGCATGATCGCATGTTCTCTGCGTGACAGTCGGTCCGTGTGAATTGAATACAGACAGGAGGAGAGTTCAGCTTCACTGGAGACACGTGATCGACAAACTTTAAACTCGTGATTTCAAATTATGCTGCGCTTCATGCTTTTGCCCAATGTCATATTCATGTCATTTTCACTGTGTGCTGTATGTAAAATGAGTGTTACATTGGCTTTATTTGAAAAAATATGATTCCCAATGCACACAAACTTCCCAGAATACTGAGTGCCCTGCTGGTTACAGTGTTTACTTCCTTTTTAATTATATTTTTATTAAATATTTGTGAAAAATACTTTGTCATTTAAAGTATAAGCATGTTTATTTTACACATTTATTTTTTTAATCCATTTTCAAATGATTTCAAATTTCTTAAATATTAAATAAAATAACTAAAATTATTTTATATTTTACTTTATATCAGTCATCAGCCACCCTGCTTTCCAAGATATCGGCATCGGCTGTCAAAAAAACAATATCGGTCGACCACTAGTTGAAATTGCTTTAAAAATGGTTTATCAACACAATCTTTTGCTATATATAAGTTTTCCTATGAAGTAAAATAACAAATGGAGAAAAACACATAAAACTGTTTGCTTGGTTTGAAGAAAGTTTAACATGCAGTGACCTGAACATGCAGCATTTTCCATTCTGTAAATCTGTCTGAATCTAGGTGATTCAAGCTAGATTTTGGGATCTGAGTTTCAATCAATGTAGATTAATCGGTTAAAAAATTTCCCATGCGTGCCATGTGAAACAGGCCTTAGGCACGCAATGACAACACCATGACTTCAGCTCTTCCTTAAAGGGTTAGTTCACCCAAAAATGAAAATTAGGCTGCGTTTTACTCACCCCCGAGGCATCCTAGGAGTATATGACTTTCTTCTTTCAGACGAATCCAGTCGGAGTTATATTAAAAATTGTCTTTGAAAAATATCCATATTCAAAACGTAATAATCACTTTAATCTAGCTTGCGCCAGCAGTTGTATACAGAAGCAGTTCCGGGAGCATGACGTATGAGTTCAGAGTTGCGCATGCGCTGGTGATTCTCGTGAAAACCAACGTTTGTTTACAGGATCAAAAGCAGCAAAGTTTCCTTACTTTAGCAAAGGAAAACAAGTCTCCTCTTGGCTTATATTGAAATCCTCTGACATTCTTCTTTACAAATCCTCGCTTTGTACTTCTAATTAGTGTTTTGTTTTGATCTCTCCGCGTGCGTCACTTCTGAGCGGCGCATGTGCAAAGCTGACCTCATACGTAATTACCCCGGAACTGCTTCCATTTTACAACAGTAAGCGCAAGCTAGATTCAAGTGATTATTACGTTTTTAATATGGATATTTTTTGGATATTTTTCTTACAAAAATGCATCGATTCGCTACAGGAGGCCTTTGTTCACCCCCTAGAGCCGTGTGAGACACTTTTTTTTATGGAAAGGTGCTTTTTATTTCACGTCTTTTGGACAGAAGCAATGCAACACCCGCTGAGTGCAACGATAGAGCTTGAAAGAGCAAAGACAATTTTTTATATAACTCCGACTGGATTCGTCTGAAAGAAGAAAGTCATATACACCTAGGATGCATCGGGGGTGAGTAAAACACAGCCTAATTTTCATTTGTGGGTGAACTAACCCTTTAAGGACGTTGTGGTGCGAGTAAAGACAGGAAATGCAACCAACACAGCACACCGCAATGGCCTGAAATCAGTCAATGAAACGTGCCATGCACTTGTCAAATACGCTGAAAGAAATGGCGCATCTAGTCACATATACTTCCTGTCGGATGTCTAATAATAACTGCTCGCCACAGACTCGAGGAACCTGTGCACCCCTACTTCCTTCATTTCTTGTTTTTGAGTGGGAAATAGGATCAATAAGTGGTGGTTTTAATAGAATCTTGTTCAAAAGTGTTAGGTTCTTTTGAGTAAATATTAGAAAGAAAAAGTCGAGCACAGCAAAAGCTCTCACCATTCCTCTCAAGCAAGTGCGGGTCTGAATGTTTCTTGCCTATGTCGGCGAAGGAGCGTACGAGCGGGATGCGATTGCTGAGTTTCTTCTCATTCTGGTGGTGATGTCTCTTCAGCACGGCGTCCCGCACCTTCTCCCTCAAACTCTCGTCCAGCTGCTCAGACGCCACCATGTTGTCTAATACCATGTCTGGGAACAGGGAGAGACATTCATTTTTCAGACATTCATTTTGTTTGTACTGAGATATAAGGGTTTATCTATCGGCCAAACGTTACCTGCTATCTCCTCAATGGTGTTTGCTCTCATGTCCAGCATGACTGTGCCATTGAGAATGCAGCTCCGTAACTCAAACAGGCTGTGCAGGGAAAGCGTGGCGACGTAGGGCTTACTCCAGCGCTCTCCTCCATCCTCTACATCCTCCTCAAACTTCAACCACCTGCACCAAATAGGATTTGAAGTTAACCAAGTATTAAAACAAGTATTCTGACACTTCCTGGTGGTCAAACATTCAGGTTTTCCATAGTGTATATGAAGAACTATACCTTGAGAGGAAATCACACAAGGAAACATCACACATAAAATTCATTCAGACCAGCTGATTTAAAGTCATTGTGAAAATGGCTACAAAAATATCTTATAAAATGTCTAACATTATGTTGTTAGCAGATGCCACATGGTTTGATATTTTATCATCAAATGCAATGATATTCAGACATTTTACAATGTGTCCAAATACTTTTTGGGGACCATGTATACCAATATTTTTTTAGGACCAAAGCTGAAGTCTATATCTAGAGAACAAGGTGGCCACTGGTTGATATAATAGGACATATAAAATATATAATAGGACATAAAAATACATTTAAAATGTTAGCAAATAAGATAAACAAAATGTCTGAAATTAAATGCATTTTACATGACATTAAATGTGTTTTTCCCCATATTCATACTCATAACTGAAAAATACTAAACTCGGTTAATCAGTCAAAATGGCCCTTTATTCTGGAGCAATTTGACACACTAAATTAATTAAATAAATAAATATAAAAATTTAATTATTAAACACACCATGGAATGTTAATAAATAAAAGTACAATAAAATTTAAGAACAAATCAATAAGACGTGAAATACAGCATCTTTTTATGTTATATGAAAAAGGACTTGACTTGAAATATGCCTTAAAATGTGAAAAATCATGTAATGTTAAATGAAATACACCTTGAAAAAAAATCATAAAACAGGCAACATAAATCACATCACTGTTATCACAAAATAACTGAATACATAAATATTTAAAATCAATACAAATAAGCCTAATGAAAGTGTTTTTCACACCTTATTTATTCATACTTACATTTTATTGTACTTTTATTTATTTATTTTTTTTATTGCAACATTCCATGACGTATTAAATAACTTCATTCAATATTTATTTAACTCAGTGTTGATGTTCACTCCATCTTTGTCAGCTAATTAATCATTTGTGATATACAGTATATACACACACAAAAACAACCACTACACACAGTGTTGTTCTTACCTAGCCATCTCTTTCCACTCGTAAGCCTGTCCACTGCGGAAGGACAGCTCATCGAGCTCCGTGAAGAGGTCATGAGGAATATGCTCCTCATCATCATCCTCAGTGCCGAGGATAAACTGGACCCTCTGTGAGGGAGTGTCTGCAGACATGAGTAAAAAAAACACAGCCAATGAGTCAAGATACTCAAAGCAAAACAAGAAATTATTACCATTTATTTATGAAAATGAGTTGCGTTGAGACATTTTAGACTGTTATTCTTACCGTACGCTGGCGATTCTCTCCCATCCTCTCGCTCGGACCCTCTGTCCTTCCTTTTCCGATGGTGCTTGTGACCACGGTGGCGATGTCTACGTCTGCTTTGTCTTCCTAAAGGTACGTGTACGCCCACGTAAACTGCCCTGTGACCTATAAAGAGAAGGGCTTTATTACTCTGTCCTGTACTGCATGTGAGAGGAAGTTCTTTTTTAAGTCCATTATGGACAGGAAAAGGAAGAGATCAAATACAACATACAAACAGTCAAGTCAAGTCTGCTTTATTGTCAATTCTTCCACATGTACAGCACATACCCAGTGTGTTAGTGGGAGGGGGGGGAGTGGAAGGACCTGGGGATGTGGGAGCTGGGGGGGAGGGGGTTCAGAGTTCAGTGGTGCATGGGGCAAGGTCGGGAGGGAGTTCAGCTTCCTGACAGCCTGATGGATGAAGCTGTCCTTCAGTCTGCTG
>NW_015552637.1:2559193-2559680 GCF_001515605.1 Sinocyclocheilus anshuiensis
TAGTTTGCGGAGGAAGTAGAGACGCTGCTGTGCTTTCTTGGCTCTCATCTCTGTTGCTAATGAGACCCACTACAGTCGTGTCATCCGCAAACTTAATGAAGAGGTTGGAGTTGTGTGACGGTGTGCAGTCGTGGGTCAGCAGAGTGAAGAGGAGGGGGCTCAGCACACATCCTTGGGGGGCCCCAGTGTTCAGTGTAATGGTGCTGGATGTGTTACTGCCGGCCCGTACTACCTGAGGTCTCCCAGTCAGGAAGTCCAATAGCCCAGTTGCACAGCGAAGTGTTGAGCCCCAGCTGGACCAGTTTGTGAATGAGCTGTTGAGGGATGTTTGTGTTGAATGCTGAACTGAAGTCTATGAACAGCATTCTGACGTATGAGTCTTTTTTGTCAAGGTGTGTGAGTGCTGAGTGGAGGGTAGTGGCGATGGCGTCATCGGTCGAGCGGTTGGACCGATATGCAAACTGGAAGGGGTCCAGGGAGGGGGGGA
>NW_015552637.1:2559721-2564683 GCF_001515605.1 Sinocyclocheilus anshuiensis
TGAGAATAGGAGTAAGTGCAACTGGACGGTAGTCATTGAAGCAGGATGGAGACGGCTTCTTCGGGACTGGAATGATGGTGGTAGCTTTGAAGCATGTGGGGACAACAGCCTGACTTGGTGAGATGTTGAAAATGTCTGTGAAGACATCAGTGAGTTCCACTGCACAGTCTCTCAGTACACGCCCAGAAATGTTGTCAGGACCCGGACCTTTGCGTGCGCTGATCCTGCTGAGGGATCTCCTCACGCTGTCCGGGGACAGCGTCTTCACCTGGTCGCCAGGAGGAGGTGGAGTCTTCTGTGCAGTGGTGCTGACACACAAGATTATTAATTGTCTGAACTGTCTATCTCAGGAGTAAGCATTTCCTGAGCCACATTTCTATGCACAAAAAGAAAAACGATGTTGACATAAACTGAAAAAATAAATGCACCATCCACTAATACTAAGAACATGTTTCTATCTTATTGGTGTGTAAGAGCATTATTTTGTCTAAATAATTTTATTTTGAATTTTATTTTGAGGTATAAAAAGGATCTATTGCTAACATATCTTTATTACTACAAAATAAATAAGTAAACAAAAAAAACACTAAAACTGAAATATATCATTTTACATGCTACAAGCAAATTTAGGCATTATAATTTTCCAATGTACCAGTATGAAATATATATTTATGTATTTATTTTGAGGAACCACCAAAATAATAGGTCCAAGATCGCCTGAACGAGTTGGTCTTAGCCTGATTGCAAATGGACTCAACAAATCAAGCGGTATCATAATTCAGAATGGGAAATATGTTATATAAAAAGCAGCAGTGTCTGATTCAGTGAGTGAGCACATTAGTTAATGCAAATCCTAAAACGCTATGTAATTGCTCTTCTCACAAGAACGCTGTCCCAACGAAGCCTTGATCCCCACTGCATTACATGTTATAATTTCATTTTAAATATTATAATTTAAATATGATTATACCATATAATTATAATATTTAACATTATAATTTTTACAAATATATAAAAATATTTTATATAATTATAATATTTAAAATTATATACATATTTAAAATTATTTAAATTAAAGCCGTCATTCCCACTCTAACTGGTAAATATAATATTTATATGTAATTTATCATTTAGAGTGGGAATGATGGCTACATTCATGTTTGCGAATGTCACAACTAAAGATAACGCCACATTAAGCCTGCGGAACGAACTTGTCAATGCATCTTGATGACTGATGCAGAGGAACGTAAACAGGTGAACTCTGACCAATAAGTGGACAGTTTTACTCACATGTGACTTCCATAAACAAAGTTTGGTATGCTTTGCAATGGTGGCTTGTGAAAGCGAACCGAACCAAGAAGAAAATGCTGCATTGTAACAAATTAAGTACCTGTTTCGCAACAGCAAACAATGTACAGGTCTGAAAACACCCTAAAATTTAAAAATAAGGGAAATATGCACACACAATTATTTTATTGTTCAATACTGAAAAGAAAATCTCATAATACTGGTGGATAACCAACATGGTACCGATTTATCCACCCAGAACAATCTAGCATCACGGAGGCATGTTTTACATTGGGATTTTTAAAACAAAACCCCTAGAGTAAAAAAGTGGCAGTAGTGTTCTTAGGTTCCAGTACACACATTCCAAACTTCTGCTGAGCAGCCCTCTTAAACTCCACGTAAACCAATCTGACACTGCGAACAAACTGTGCGAGAAAACCGGCATGCTTTTAACAAACACATAAATAGCATCTTAACGGTCTCTGGCATGCTTTAGGGAAAGCTTAAAAGTTAAATCTGCCACCCATGCTTGAGTTATTGTGTTGAAGGCAGGCTTCTGGGAAGCAAAAGCTGCTTGCGTCACAAGAATGATGTGAACAAGGAAAGAAAACACCAAGCAATTTAAAGCTAACTTCATTCAGCCGGCTCGTAGTGTGAGGGTGGGACGTGTGTGAACGCATGTGTGGTCTGTGTAAACGCCTGCTGTGTCTACACCAATTTCACACGCTTGTCTGCGCAGAGAATGCAAGGGAGGCTGAGAGCAGAGTACACACTTTGTCAGTCACAACAGCTCTTGAAAACATCGAGACATATAGAGGCAATGTAACTTATCTTGTGTGCTTCAATCCTGCAAAGCACGCATTCCACAAAGAACAGAGTCACTGCTGACTTCCATACACACACTGAGGTCAAAGGTCTCCAAGGACATAATTAAATAAATGAAACACTAATGGCAATTACAGGTTTTAGTTTACATGGAAAACATATTTAGATAGAGAAGAAAACAGCAGTGCGGATAGAAAGCAACACATTGTGAGCAATAAGGAATGGGGGGTGGAGGTGGGTCGACCAATACTAAAGCTGCCTCCCATATTATCTTGACACTCCCCTAAACACCAGCTTCAAAACAACAGCTCTGTGCAGAGCTACATGCCTGTGAAAACCCATCCTGGTCCTTACTAATTACAATAATCAGCCAAGTTACTCAGATGGCAGGAAAAACAAGAAAATTATAAAGATATCAAAGCACATAAAGCTGAGGAGTTAAAACTGGCAATAAAAAGACCTGACTCACTGATCTACGTCTGTTACGATTAGATCGCTGTCGATGTGTCTGGCAGAAATGCATGAACAAAGATAACAAAAATCCTATCTGAGATCTAAAACCTTAAGCAATATTTAAAAAAAAAAAGTCTGTCTTCATTTACTTGCCCTCATGTCACTCCAAACATGACTTTCTTTCTTTCTCCAATGGATCACAAAAGTAGATGTTTCTATACACTAAAAGTAAAAGGGGACTAGGTCTGTCAAGCTCCAAAAAGGTACATGAAAGTAGTCCATATGATTCATGCACTATATTCCAAGTGTTCTGAAGCAGCACAATAGTTTTGTGTGAGGAACAGACCAAAATTTAAAATCATTCATTAAAAACACTGGTTTGAAAATCTTTCTTGACAGCCATGGCAGTGTTTCCCCAAGGTTTAGATTCCGTATTTTTCAGTTTACATTTTTCTGGACTCCTTTTTAATGGTTAAAAATAAATTGTATTCATCAAAAAGCATGTCTAATTAATTAAAATCATGAAACTTAAACAGTTTAACATCAATTTATTAAAAGTTTAACAAAAATTACATTTAGGGCCCAAAAACCAACCTCTAATTATTTGAAAGCATAAAAACAAGTTTCATTTATTCTTACAATAGCCTTATGATTTTTTTCCCTCAGAAATTCTGTGTATTTACATTTTTAAGGCATAAACCATTCATTTCATTTATCTTTTAATTAATGAAAATTAAACAAATTTTATTTTTTGGAAAATAAAGGGGATTTAATATTACAATTAAAACATTGAAGAAATATTGTATGATTATTCCTTCAAAATAAGGTTTTAATAATTTTAGTAGTAGTAGTAGTAGTAGTAGTAGTAATAGTAGTAGCCTATTACGTACATTCTACTGAACAATAGTAGGCTAATATATTTCTGCTGCAATGTCTTCAAGTTAGATCGAACTTTTATTTTGACGGGTTGCCGTGAATACCTTTACATTTCTGTGTGTGTATATGATATGAGGATAGTTTTACTCAAATTAAATGGTCAAATGCTCATGAAGTGACTCTCAGAGCAGTTCTGGAGATGTTGTTCATGTAACGTTATTTATGTCCTCATTAGTGAGACGACAGACGTTAATATCACCGGAAGCGCCATGCGCGCTTCAGTACGAGTAGTACACAAAACCGCGTGTCTGTGCCATTCATTAACACATAGACATGCAGAATTCATATTTAAATAGTCGTTTTGTGGCTTAATATTTACAAATACAGGTGCATCTCAATAAATTAGAATGTCTTAGAAAAGTTCATTTCAGTAATTCAACTCAAATTGTGAAACTCGTGTATTAAATAAATTCAATGCACACAGACTGAAGTGGGAGTGGGAGTGTGCTCACTTGTGTGTGCGCGCATGTTTGTTTGTGTGTGCGCATCGGGGTGGAACTCCGCTGTGCGCGATATAGAGAGCGTGACCATGTAACGTAGAGACAGAAATGACATGCCGTCGTGTAAATAAGATAAATAACATAAGGCTATTTAGTTTGTTTAATAAAAGAACAAGGTATAGACATGTTCTATAGCAAAGGTAACTTTAAATGACTTCTGTTGTGATCTGGCGCTATAGAGAAAATAAAATTAAATAAAATTAACTTGACCTTCAAGGGGGGACGGGGATGCCGTTGGGGGGGCGGGCCGCCCCCCTAATATAATGTCAGGGGAAACACTGCATGGTCACTATTTACTTGGAAAAGAGCAGCTTAAAAGTTGTTCAAAACCTTTATGAGTTTCCTTCTTCTGTTGGACACAAAATAAGATATTTTTAAGATTGTTGGTACAGTTACTGGTAGGTATTTTATTTCATACCATAGAAGTCAATGGCTACCATTAACAGTTTTGTTACCAACTTGATGGTGAATAAAAAATGAAAGAAGAAGAAAAATGACTTTTTTTCATGTATATGTAATGGTTAAATGTAACCAAATCCATTTGTGAAATATGCTTCATCATACTGAATAAAGCATACGGCTTCTTGTGACATCCCTTAAAATGAAGTCGGCTGTCAAAGAGAAAGTGAAAGAGGACAAATGAGAATGTTTAGCGCAGGACAGTGTTTTACGTGTGGAATAGAGCGTGCAGTTAATGCTGGTGGGACCGAATGCATGACCCGAGCAGGCACAGTTTAGTTAATTAGATCTTGTGCTGTTGTCTAATCCATCTTAATGCTATTAAAGTAAGCGGGAGGTCAGTGCAGCGGCCCGTACTGTACATGTTACTTTTAACAAGTTCACTCATTACAATCATACCAGAATTATATTAAACCTGTATGACACGGCGCCTGAAGCTTAAATCACACTGCAAAAAATGCTTTTCTAGCTTAGATCTTTTGTCTTGTTTACAGCAACAATA
>NW_015552637.1:2564724-2569032 GCF_001515605.1 Sinocyclocheilus anshuiensis
AACATACACACACACACACACACACACACACACATATATATATATATATATATATATATATACACTCCCCTCCAAAAGTATTGGAACAGTGAGGCCAATTCCTTTATTTTTGCTGTAGACTGAAAACATTTGGGTTTGACATCAAAAGATGAATATGAGACAATTATGGGACAAATATTTCATCTGGATCTGATACACAACTTAGAAGATTGCACCTTTTGTTTGAACCCACCCATTGCTCATGTGACCAAAAGTATTGGAACAGATTGACTTAAACTAGATTAAAGGGAATAAGACTTCATATTTAGTTGCAAATCCTTTGCTTGCAATGACTGCATCAAGCCTGTGACCCATTGACATCACCAAACTTTTGCATTCTTCTTTTGTGATGCTTTTCCAGGCTTTCACCGCAGCTTCTTTCAGTTTTGTGGGGGGTTACTCCCTTCGGTCTCTTTTTTTTTTTTTTTTTTTTTGAAATCCTTTGCTTGCAATAACTGCATCAAGCCTGTGACCCACTGACATCACCAAACTTTTGCATTCTTCTTTTGTGATGCTTTTCTATAGGCTTAGATCTCTGCCACAATTCTGCACACGAAAGATCATATTTTGAGCGCACAAAAGTGCATTTTACACGCGCGCGATCTTAGTTTTGTGGAGAAAATGTTCGTTTAGCAAAGAAAAAAGTATTCCGAGTGCACGAAAATCAATTTTGCATTTAAAATAAGTTTTTGGATGTGTGCAGCTTAAAACTTAAACAAGATGTTGTCAAACAGAATAAACTTTCTAATGGACCTTAGTCTGAGTAGATGCCATTTTTCTCCAGACGAGAACACAAATGAAAATAAGGTTGTGATGGACAGAACAACATGTAATTCAAATTTGAGCAGCAAATCAACATATTAGATTTCTGAACAATCATGTAACTAGAGTAATGGCTGCTGAAAATTCATCACAGGAATAAATAACATTTCAATTAGAATATATATATATAAGTTTTTGGATGTGTGCAGACCTTCTCTTTTGCGCATGCAACGTTTCACTAGCTTGCTCCATTGATGCCCGCCCTCAGTGCTCTCTCAATGCCAACGGCTCGCTTACTCAACACAACCCAGCGTTACAATATGCCATAATTCCAGCCAATCAGAGACGAGGCTGCTTAATTCTGATTGGCTGCCTTGACAACCATTCACAACATTTCTTACATTACCACGACAGCAGAAGAGGAAAAATACAGTGCATGCATAATTATTATGAAAGCTGATATTCTGATTATATTTTTTTCCAAGCACATTTTACCAATTCCAAACAACATCAATCTTAATAACTACTATTATTCTTGTATTTAATCACTTATAATCTATATATTATTGTTTATGACGGCTGGAAGTGAAAAACGCCTTACATTCAGGTGTGCATAATTATTAAGCAGGTATTGTATTAGTTTTGAATATTTCTCATGGGCATTCAGTTCACGCAAAATTGTGGCAGAGATGTAATCCCATACTTTTCCAGGCTTTCACCGCAGCCTCTTTCAGTTTTGGGGGGTTACTCCCTTCGGTCTCTTCTTTAGCAGGTAAAATGCATACTCTATAGCAGTGGTTCTCAAACTGGGGTAACCCCTGGGGGTACATGAGATGACGGAGGGGGGTACGCGAACAAAATTCTGAGTTTTGGCATTCATTTAATTCTACCCCAACTTAAAGTAACATTAAAACCGAACATGTTTTCATTAAAATGTAACATTAAACCCCATCATATGCATTTCCGACAAGCAAAATGCTGCTTCTAATGTAAAAACCAGAAAATGGGAGTGCCGTAAACGGTAAAATGCATGATATCCAATCAGCTTACCTCATCTTTTGCGGTCAAAACTTATTGCAGCCACACAAGCAGTGTGCATGTGATAGGATGCCCGCCTAATATGCTGCTTTAGCAAATCGCGCTGCTGTTCAATGTATCTTTAAAGTAGACCTTCACTTAATAGCATAAAGAGCAAATATTGACACGGACTGAGATCAATTTAAACTCTCTTCGATACAGACACACTCTGTGATTGTTATTGTTTTCATGTTTAAGATACGAGCAAGAATGCAAATGTCCCTGAATATCCAAACGATGGCAAATGTGCCATTAATTTTTACAACAGTTCAACAAAAAAAGGTAATATTAAGTGAACATTTTACATTTTAAATGTAGCCTACATTTTAAACAGAATATTGTCATGTTTGTTCTATTTTGCAACGAAATAATAGTTTCAACGAAATCCGTAACATCTGGTGTGCGTCTCAAAGCAACATACAGCGGTGTTTCATTAGTGAACGAATCTGCGGCTTTGAACAATTTGGAGAGTCAGTGATTATTAATAACCCATTCATAACTACAGCATTTTGATTCGTTAATGAATGAATGAATGCGACTTGACGCCACCTATTGGCGGTTTTATTTTTAAATCTACAAGTATCACTTCGATTTGCCATCATTTATTGCTTTATTATGTTAATTATACACTTAATGGAATGTTAAGAATATGACATAAAACATGACATACAATTAATAAGAATAGAAAATATTTGCCTCTATAAAGGTAAAAAATGCACCTGTAAATCAATTTAAGGGGGCAAATATTGTCCTTTAATAGAAAAGGTGTGACTGCGGTCATAGTGGAAGAGAGGAGGTACGCAGAAGAATGTTAAATGCCCCAGGGGATACGCTTCAAATACTTTTGAAGGGGAGTGTGTGTTTATTTATCAATTATTTTATCGTGCATTAACGCAGTTTTTTTATATTATGAAAGTCCATTGCTCACTGGCTCTGAATACACATGCAGACAAACCATGGGTCACAGGAGGGGTGGAATGTTGATCAGTACTGGCTTGGGATGGGTGTCATCACGCGTCTTAACAAATGAGAGCATTTGGGGTGGGCCTAAAGCCCCGTTCACACTACAAGCGACAAAGCGACACGATCCCATTCATTTGGGATCCCACTCCAAAATGTTTGTATTTAGCGGCAAGAAACCTGATTCGCTGTAAAGGCAACCAGTAGTGAGAACGCCCACTAGCAACCTCATCGCCAGCCCCTGGCGACATGCAGTCGACAAAGTTGCTGCTAGTGTGAACGCAGCTTAAGACTGCAGCAGCGTCCACATGAAGTGCTCACGACTTCATAAGTGGGAAATAGGAAGTTTCCGCACGTGAAGACAGCAGAGAAGTGCTCTCGTTCAGCCCAGTGGAGTGCATCATTTTGTTAACTTTGTGGTTTATTATTTTGAGTCGTCTGGGACGCGGTAACATACGGCCCTCTCACAATATATTGCTTTACAGATCGATCACTTTTGCCGCTCAGAAATGTTCACGCAATCATGCTGCACGTATCAGAAGTTTAATGCTCCGACACTACATGCGTGCCGCGCCCGATTCATTTTAAATTAATTTCTAAATCATTTTAAAAGTTTTTAAAGTTCCCTGTTTTATTGTTGTGATTTTTTTATGATTATTTTACTTCCTTTTATGTAAAGCACTTTGAATTACCATTGTGTATGAAATAGGGATATGCCGGTATCAAATTTTCATGTTGCAAGCACAAGTCTAGTATGAGATGTGCTATATAAATAAACTTGCCTTGCCTTGCCTTGCCTATAAAAACGTTAATGCCCTGGCAGTGGCAAATAGCTTTGATTTTATATTTAATTTGATTACATTGTTATAAGTTGAGATTTACAATAAATATTTTAACTGCTACTATGTAAAATGAATACTGCTGTAAAAAAGCACCTTATTTGTTTAAAGTGTTTGCAAACCAAATGTTATTGCACTTTTGTTCATATAGAATGTTGTGCATAGTGCGATTAATCACGATTAAAATTTTTAATCGTTGCCCAGCACTAATAAATATATATATACAGCTGTACAATATATGCTGCCGTAATTGTCTAATTTGAATTATTTACATATTAATCAGTACATATCAGTCAACCGCTACTTCACGCCAAATTAAATACGCCATTTATATTGGCTAAAGTGTGTGCAACTCTCATGCTAGTAAGGGAATCAGTTCACAGACTATGAATGCCATAATTGTAATATGTAGGTCAGATGTCCCCTCTCACTATGCACAAATAACTTTAAGAATGAGTTCGAGACATTTCTTGCCTTACTCATCTGGCAAAGCACTGTTACCAAACACCTAGTGCCTCCTTTCCAAGACGCACAAGCTTCCAGAACACATGCAGAAGGCTGACAGCAGGATCGGATCACCTGGAAACATACCGTTGACCCGTGGGAGAGCCCTCAGAGAGGAAGGGGGGGG
>NW_015552637.1:2569194-2571394 GCF_001515605.1 Sinocyclocheilus anshuiensis
GGGCGGGGTGTTAAGACATGTTTAAGGTCAAAAACCTCAATGAACTCAGCCAGAGAGTGAAATGAGGTTGAGGGGGAGGAATGGTTTTAATCATTGTGCTTTAAAACACACCCAAAGTAATTAGTGAAAACAGAGTAAACATTTACTGTACACCTCCATGTGCCAAAAGACCAGATGGTATGCTTGAGGATAAGAAAAAAACAACGCAAATGATTATGAGGGGTAAATAAAAAGGGGGTTATGTGAACGGAGGGAATGACTTACTTTCAAGTTCCTCGTTTTCAAAGTTTGTGTGGATGGTAGAGCTGGTTTTCCCCTGATCAACAACAGCTTCCTCATCATTGCCCTGAATAGAGAGAGATAAAGAAGGATGAATTTATGTCACACCAGAGTAAACAAACAATCCATGGCAACACGAGAGGGTGCCATTCCAGTTACTGCTGCCTGTGTCTGGCTATAATTGAGAATTGTGCAAGAGTTTATACCATAAGTGGGCTTAAGACTTTTGTTTAATTTTGACAATACGCTTCTTGGCACAAAACTGAAGGGAACAGGTCACAGAATAAACAACTAGAGTTCATTTTGTGTCAAATGAACCAAAACTCAGGAACAACACTATTACCTCAGCCAACATGAACATAGTAGATCAGAATTAAAATACAAACTGCACATCCACATAAATATAAACATAAATAGTGATTCTTGGTCAGGCATTATTGCTCATACTAACAGTTAGGTATCGGAACAAACCTCTAACCTAAAATATTCAACTTTGGCATGGACTGTAACTCATCATGTAACTGGACTGTAACTGTAGCTACAGACATAAATAGCCAAATTAAATAACAACCCATTACAACAATTATAAATATAAAGAATGATGAATATTTGGGATTTAGTAGTTATCATAGCAATAATAATAACAACAACAACATTCTATTTGTGCATTTCTTTTTAAGATGATTTATTGTAATGATTAGAGCCTGGCCGATATATCGTTTTGCCGATTTTATCGGCCGATATGAGCCTGTCGCAGACATATCGGTATTGGTGAATATGCCGCCGATATGAAATTTTTTTTACAGAACATAAAACGCAGATAAAATTCTTGTAAATGGTGTAATTACGTAGTTTGTCCAGCAGAGCACGCTCCATTGTTTGCTACTGGCGACCTGGATGAAACGCTTTAAAGCTTAAGTGTATGGAATACCATTGAAACTTTGAACGGCCATATCTCCATAACGGCGTTGCGGATCAGCACCAAATTCGGGGGCTCCCTTCATCGAGTGTACGTCTCGAGGCCTCCTTTCGAATGAGACCACCCCCGCGTCGATAGCCCCCGGGGTCCAGGAGTTACGGGCGGTTAAATTCGCAGTTGGGTGCCGACCGATCTGGCAATCCTGGGGGCCTACCGACGGGTGGAGGGTGGCGTTCGAGAGGGCTCCTCGAGCTGAAGGGATCCCCCGAATTTGGTGGAGATCCGCCGCCACGTTCGCAAGATAGTGACACCAGCCAACACTTTCACTTCCAGTAAGGAGGTCTCTTGTTCAGGCAGCAGCATTCAAGCGTTGTCTTATTTGACCGTAAGTGCCCTGCGAAGTGGACTTCACATGATATTCCGCCATGATTCCAGTTCCAAGGGAACATACATGTTACATTCAAAGGGCATTAAAGTGCGCGAGACGTGAATTTAAATTGTATTTATTTACAGAGGTATATTGTCACACTTTACACTTCTCTAGTAAGTTTTGTCTGTGTGCGAAGACAGTAGCGCAAATCCGTGAATGAATGTTCAGAAGTGAAATAAACTTCAAAGGAATGAAGTTGAATGGAATTGAATTGAAATAAAGTTGAATAAACTTCAACTTTACTGTTCAGTGCACTGATGTCAGACTCATTTTGGATAATAAAGTTTATTGTTAAATTGTTAAATGCCCTGCCTCCATTACATATCTTTGTCACATCATTATAAGTGTTTGATCACCACATTTGAGTGCCATGTAAGATATAGCTTCTGACCTTTAAATCAAAACATACTCATTATTTTATGACATCAATTACTGCTTTATTTAATCAGAAACACAGTCTAAATCAGGTGTGTCAAACTCAGTTCCTGGAGGGCTGCGCGCAGCCCTGCAGAGTTTAGTTCCAACCCTGCTCCAACACACATACCATGTAGTTTTCAAAGAAGACTAAATGA
>NW_015552637.1:2571404-2573537 GCF_001515605.1 Sinocyclocheilus anshuiensis
TGCGCGCAGCCCTGCAGAGTTTAGTTCCAACCCTGCTCCAACACACATACCATGTAGTTTTCAAAGAAGCCTAAATGATTAGATTAGCTGGATCAGATGTGTTTAATTAGGGTTATATCTAAACTGTGCAGGGCTGTGGCCATCCAGGAACTGAGTTTGACACCCTTGGTCTAAATGTTATTTGTGTAGGCTATGTTACTTTTAATTTAATTAGAAGTAGGCCTACAGCGCCCCCTACAGATTAAAACACCTTACCGAACAGGCGTTAGGACCCGGGGGAGGCTGTCGCTGCTGCCACTGCACATGCTATTACTGTTTACTCTATCACACACCGAACACGTCATTCTGTACGTGCTTTCACAGATTAAATGCAGCGATCCAAACAGTCAATCTAATCATCATTCAGACAAAACTTTGCTTCAAGAATGAGCCACACTGCTGACGTGATCTAATCACTAGCACACCCTGAGCACATGTGAGTTAACGCATTCCACATGTGAGTTAACGTATCGGCAAGACATATCGGCATAATTTTTCATATCGGGCCGATGCTGATATTTATATTTAAAGCCATTATCGGCCGATTCCGATATCAGTACGATAATATCGTGCATCCCTAATGTATATATATTCTGTTTATGTATACTGTATTCTATATATAGTACCAGTCAAAAGTTTGAACACACGAATGGGAAAGTGTCCAAACTTTTGACTGGTACTGTACTATAATATACACAAATTAATATCGACCGATATATCTATATCAGCCTTTTTTTACTCCCTAATATCGGTATCGGCCCCCAAAAAACCCATATCGGTCGGGCTCTAGTAACAACCCTCTACATTGCGAGTAAATCACTCGCATATGCGACTAAATATTCACTCTGGGCGATTAAATTATGTCCAATAATAGTCAATGGCTAATAAATTCTCAGATTTTACTCGCCAGTGTGTGAGCTGGAGGCTAAGTATAAGTTTAGCACAGATATATTTTCACTCGCCGAACATTCTCTGACTGAGCGCTTCAGAGTTTCACTCTCTGTCATGCGATGTGCTATTTTTCAGTTCATCTGAATGGATGTGCAACGCACCTGTATTTAACGTACCGTGAACTCTAGAGTGAAGGAACACGACTCGCTTTGTTTCACACACACGCAGAGAGAGAGAAAGAGAAAATTTACGCATTTCATGTAAACGATATTCTTTGTTGTATTTTCCTGTCAAAATAACAGCTTTCCTTTGGAATTCTTCAGCTTTTAAGAACTGCCGCTTTCTCCGGTAGTGGGTGGAACCAATTGCGCAAACGGCAATCTCATTGTCTGATGCTGACCTATTAGCGTCCCTGTTTTGATTTCAGCAAATCAGTTCGAGCGAAGCACACAACCTGATTAATATTCATGAATCCAGCAGCTCATTAATCCTTAGTGCGTTTTATATTGTTCTTATTAGTAAATTCGTATCAATATTATCTTATCAGTATTTTTGTTCATTTTTTCCCTTTTTTTTTTTTTTACAGAAACACTGAATGACCAAAAAGGCACCACCACCAGTCAAAAGTTCAGTTAAAATGACTAATATGCATTCATACATGGTTATCAATTTTTAATTTTAATTACTAAAGTTCTATCATTAAATAATATTGATTATCATATTATAATGCTTGACTGACTGATGTTAAGAGTGTACTTTCAGATATTTAAAAAACTGTGCCATTTTACAAACATTTATTATATATATATATATATATATATATTAGGGATGTGCATCTCATGACTCAGGCCTATACGATACGCATCTCGATGCATAGCCAACGATACGATACATTAAAGATAGATATGAAGCAGCTACCGATGCGATGTGATACGATTCACCCCTGTTACGACGCAGTGCGATCCAATTTCGATTCGATTAAACAATGCGACTCGATGCAATATGATGCAATCGAGAAAATATGATCACTTTTAATGCCTCGAGGCCTGTTTCATAAAACAAGGTAACCAAATAAGCCAGGCTTATTTCAGTTAGTCTGACTCGTTGTCAAATGATTTGGTTCCATAAAGAAAATTTAAAGGGGTCATATGATGCTTTTTTAAAGATCATTATTTTGTGTATTTGGTGTAACAGAATATGTTG
>NW_015552637.1:2574361-2575660 GCF_001515605.1 Sinocyclocheilus anshuiensis
CATTTAGAATTATTCAGCTTTTAAGAACAAGCAGAAGATATGCCGGTTTCTCGGCAGTGGGCGGAGCTAATGCGCAAACAGCTCTCGTTGGCTGGCGCTCACCTATTATCATCCCTGTTTTGATTTCAGCAAATCAGTTCGAGCGAACGCACACAACCTGATTAATATTCATGAATCCAGCAGCTCATTAATCCTTAGTGCGTTTTATATTGTTCTTATTATTAAATTCGTATCAATATTATCTTATCAGTATTTTTGTTCATTTTTTCCCTTTTTTTTTTTTTTACAGAAACACTGAATGACCAAAAAGGCACCACCACCAGTCAAAAGTTCAGTTAAAATGACTAATATGCATTCATACATGGTTATCAATTTTTAATTTTAATTACTAAAGTTCTATCATTAAATAATATTGATTATCGTATTATAATGCTTGACTGACTGATGTTAAGAGTGTACTTTCAGATATTTCTAAAACTGTGCCATTTAGCCAATGGCGATTCAATTGCCAAGGTGTTCGTAGAGGGCTGTGTATATAATTTTAATGCTATAGCCTTTGTGTATATATTTAAAGATGTGCATCTTTAAGCATGACAGTTGAAATTAAATGGTACAGCTACCGATGCGATGTGATACGATTCACCCCTGTTACGACGCAGTGCGATCCAATTTCGATTCGATTAAACAATGCGACTCGATGCAATATGATGCAATCGAGAAAATATGATCACTTTTAATGCCTCGAGGCCTGTTTCATAAAACAAGGTAACCAAATAAGCCAGGCTTATTTCAGTTAGTCTGACTCGTTGTCAAATGATTTGGTTCCATAAAGAAAATTTAAAGGGGTCATATGATGCTTTTTTAAAGATCATTATTTTGTGTATTTGGTGTAACAGAATATGTTGATTATTTGACTGTTTTTTTTTTGTTTTGTTTTTTACACAGTTTCTAGCTATGCAGCCTTTCTCTCTGGTTGTATTACATATTACAGCTTTATAGTTTGCAGAACAGATAGCAGAATATTAGAACACTACAATCTAAAATTGATCTTTAATCTTTAAAAATAACTAAATTAAAAGTTAAAATCACTGAATTAAAAATGAAAATAAAGAAAGAAAATGACTACATTTTAACTGCTATAAAAAACGCACATTAACTCATTTGAGCTTAGTAATTAGTACTGTAGCCTACTAGCTTACATTTGATTTCCCTATTACAATAGTCCAACTTACAGTTACTGCTATCATAAAAATACACTTTATATGTAGGTTTAAAATTCTACAAAAGACACATTTAATG
>NW_015552637.1:2576842-2589068 GCF_001515605.1 Sinocyclocheilus anshuiensis
TCTCAAATGCATTAAACAGCACAGATATATTCGCTGTTTGTCGTTGTGGATCGATTTGATCCATGATTGACATTAAGGTGCACAAATTAGTGAGATTGTGTGAATTTAATTTGTCGTTAATGGAACCGCTTTAGCTCCGATTGATTTGTTAGGTTATTTAAAGTCAGGTTTACTTGACTTAAAAAAAACGTTAATCCCAGTTTTTCCTCGGGTCTCCGTGGTGTTGTGATGCGTCATATTCACGCAGCAGCAGCGGTGATGAGAGAGCGAGCTTGAGAAACAGTTTAGAGAGGAGAAATCAATCTACATATAAAATATTGGTCACAGATTATTGGTCACTTTCTAAATAATAAAAGTATAGCGCATCCACTAGTAATTATATATAAATGAATCGGGTTTTTACCGGTGCAAATATGTTAGAAACGATGCATCGCGATATAAATGACAACTTGTAGCCGATGCACACTTTTTAAACCGATGCATTGCATCGTTAACTTTTTATGCCGATGCACCGAGCGAATCGGGGAATCTTCCCATCCCTAATATACATAATTTTTTTATTTATTATTTTTTATCAGTCTGGCGAGTAAACTAAAAAATGTACTAGCCAATGACGATTCAATTGCCAAGGTGTCCGTAGAGGGTCGAGTAATGATCATGTACTTATTGTATCAAGAAGCTGAAAAAAACGTTTCTGCTTATCAGTTATTGGACAGTTACATTTAAATATAAAAATATGATGAATCGCCATCAGTCACCATTCAAAGCTTCGTCAGGAAGTTTAAAAAATCTAGTATTTTTTTTTAGCCTGTGCCCATAATAACACGTCTCTAAAATAAAACGTGCTTTGAAACTCTATTATCATCTAACAGCTGCTGTCTTTTGGCACCTGTCTTGTGTGCAGAGAGGCAGGATCTGAAACACGGCGGGGGCACATTAAGGCATGAGTCTTTGAAAAATAATGATTATCTCCTATAAAGTGAGGGGGACATGTCCCCCTTAAATAATAATGGTTTCTACACCTTGCTTATCGATGCTCCATCATGAGGGTCTAGGACACAGGACATTTCAATAATGTATAATTTTGTCTAAGACAGGGCTTAGACTAAACTTCTTTAAATGCATGATGCAGATGTCCATTTCCAGTCTATAATACATCTACTGCACGATATTTTCCAACCACTTGGGTTTAATAGGTTGACTCACATTTGGAGACAATATACTGTAAATGAGTGACTATAATTGTTATTATAATTGCCACCCACTCACTTTATACAAAGACAATGAGCTTTAATTGGGCCCAAACAAAGTTAACTCCACGTCCTCCATTATCAGGACCAAGCCACAATCTACGGGCACCATGATTATTGTGAAATGAGAAACATTTTCCACTTGCATCCTAGAAGAGATCCTAAAGTACTCTTGGGACACAAGAGTGCACCAGACAACGTTGTCCCGAATTTCCCAAGAGAAATCTGCATGTCTGTGAGAACATTTTGCTGGTTGCTGTAGAAGGATCTGGTGTATTCGAGACGGTGATTGTGCGACATTTTTCCAGATGCGACCCAGGGTATTCTCAGGACTATGCCTTAGTCCCTCTACTGCATATTTGCTTAAGTTCCCCAGACAATAATCCAATTCCCACAATTCCCTACATTGCTAATGCACAGGCCAAATCTCCAAACAGAACGCTGCATAGATCTGTGAGAAAACAAAGTAACCTCTTTCATTCCAGTGACAAAAAAAATTAACACTTTTCAAAACTGTTTGAACAACTAAATACTCATAAATCCAAGGCACTCGAGTAGTGTGAAAAAATTAAAAAGGCTTTAATCACATGGCTTTAAAATTTAAAAACAACACATTTGTGCACGGATGCGTTGCGGCTAACTCGCCTTCATCAGGGTGTCAATTTAGTTCATTTAAACAATCAGTTCGTCACATGACATAGTCACCAGAACAGGTATCAAAGCAACAACGAGAGAGTTAATTATAATTATAATTATAATCATTCCCAATAAATTCAAAATAATTCAAGACTCTATATCAAAAAAATAAAAGTAAAAAATTTGCGACCCAGGGTATTCTCATGGTGCCCGTAGATTGTGGCTTGGTCCTGATAATGGAGGACGTGGAGTTAACTTTGTTTGGGCCCAATTAAAGCTCATTGTCTTTGTATAAAGTGAGTGGGTGGCATAACAATTATAGTCACTCATTTACAGTATATTGTCTCCAAATGTGACTATTATAATTTTTATATTATATATAATATTAAACTATTATAGTTTATTATAATTATAATGATTATAATTCTAATACAAATCTATTATTATCGATAATGAAAATCATCGACAACGATTCTCATTATCGATTAATTGGGTCTGCCCACATTGCACATCCAACTTCAGCCGATCGCATCAAATTACAGCACTGAATAACGCATTTCTATGGACAAAATGCATCTAAAAATAGTGGAGGAAACAGAATGAGCTCCTGCAGGAGAAGTACGTGATCCAAGCAGCCCAAAACGTGAGAAATCTTTATTTTAAGCTTCAAGCTGATGCATTAGCGTAATGTCTTGCCCTGTCAGGCGCTTTGACAGATACGTATGTGCGTCCTCAGCGCAAAAAACTTTCAGTTAACAGTCATATCCTTATCTGTAAATGTCACAAATTCACGTAAGCCTTTCCATTTTTGCATAAAGGCCCGTCCTGACAGTCTGCGTTAAGTTGAAATCTTTACTGAAAGAGCGCCAGCGCGATAGGCACATGCGTAGAGAGGGAGACAATATTCAGCGCAAAAACATTAATTGTGCTGAAATATCTGTTGTTGAACATTAAATTTAGGTTTAAAAGTCAACATGCAGTGTGAGTAATTTATGAGAGTAGGAACTGTGAAGGGACAGCAGTGTGTAATTGTCTGAACATAAATGTGAGACGCTTTTACAGGATAAAGAAACGACAGTAAGAGGAGACTGACTGTGATCAAAGTGCACGCGACGCGTGTTCCTGCAGAACATTACTGTGACTTTATTCGTCTTTATTATCTTTATTATTTTCATTTTTGATCTAGTGAACTATATTCACTATATAGCCTACAGTGATTAACAAATTTATTAAAACAAATTTAAGTAAGGTTTTTAACCAATTTTGTAAGGTTTGTGCCACCGCTGCTCTCAACTAACAGTATTGGTAATTACCAAAATAATTTTTTAGCTTTCTGTATTGGTTAGTCCTCCAATATGCGTAAGCTCTTTAGTAACAGTAGTAAGCTATTTCTAATGCTATAATATAATTATTGCTTTTATCTATGAAAGGAAGGCAGAAAAAATAGTCATGTGTTTTATAGTGTTTTCAGATACCCAATTAGTCAAAAAGTACATAAACAATGCCAGCAAGCATGCAAGCTGTTATCAAAGGCAAAGGAGGCCATTTTTGTTATTATGTGAATAAATACTATTTAGTTGTTTAGGTTTGTTATTTGCCTAATAAATGACAATAACATTTGTAGATTTAAACATTTTTTTGACAGATTCCTAAAATATTTGTGTTTTCTCTATTATGACAGGTGGTCTAATAAATTGTTAAGCACTGTATGTTTTGTTTTGCACATTTGTTTGAAGGACATTGGGCAGAATGTGGAATAGTGTGTTTTTGTCAATAAAATTAAAATAAAGAAAATTGGGTTTTAAAAAAATCCGCTTAATCGAAACAATAATCGGCCAACTAATCGATTATCAAAATAATCTTTAGTTGCAGCCCTACAACCTTTGCAATCATTGCACATTCCAGGGCAGAACTATAAAACAAACAATAGATGCAAATATGTCCTCTGGGCAGCTGCATGACAAGGATGATGTAACCGAAGTCAGATCACATTCACAGCTATTCTTACCCCGAAACTATTTCAGGCTACATTTTTCTGAGCTCACTCAAAAGGAGCACAGTGTAAAAATAAATCAAGCCATAGCCAACTGACATTTGCATAATACACTGGCCATCATGATGTGAGAAAATGTGGTACAATAGTACCAGGGCTGCCACATGTCCGGAAACATCCATGAGGTTAAATACCTGTAAGTGGTACATCACAACAGAGACAAGACTTTCAAGAATGTACATCTACATCTATTTTTTAAAGTCCCCCTGTAGTCAAATATTTTATCCCTTAAAACTTATCTTTCACTGAACTGTAGTAACCGCAAAACAATGGCATACACGGATGATGACTGATAAAACTATGTTTTTACTAGCGGACAACTACAGTGAATACTGTTACTTACTTGACGATGTTGTGTCCTAAAATGCCTTGAAGTGATAAATGACTAAATAAATAAATAAATAAATACATACATACAAGTACTGGAGCATCACTGTACCTCTGAGAGCTTAATATTCAGTAATATATTGAATTGACTACACTGTGGATGAGAAAACTGTTCTTAGCTGAGTAATGACGCTATTGTCTTCAGTTGAGCTGCTTATTACTGAATTGAACTTTTGTAACTGATAAACATAACAGTTATTGAAATGAATTAATCCAACACTGTACTGACTGCAGCTGAATAATGGCACTATTGACTTTTTAGAGTTGCTGTGCATCAAAAATCGGATTGGTCTTAAATTGATGAAGTTGTCATCTAGGGCTGAAACAATTCCTCGAGTAACTCGAGTACCTCGAATACAAAAAATCCTCGAGGCTAATTATTTTCCTCGAGGCTTCGTTTAGTCCATTTACTGTAACTACACACGGAACACTGTTTCCCCACTGACCATTATTACTGACGCACAAACCTATAAACGCAGAACATATTTAAGACCGTAAATCAATATGGTGTCTAGTTATGATGTCCCTACGTTAGCTATGTTTTGTGAAAGACTAAGCACCATTCATGTTGATCGTCTCATTCTCTCTCTCTGTGACACACACACAGACACACTCCCCATACAGTTATGCATAAAAAATACCACAGAAAGGAAGTTAGTCAATATCACACAAAGAGTGCCAGTTTTCACCTCTAAAAATCAGCATGATCACAAATGTGATACTGATTTTATACAACAGTTCAATAAACAAGTTACTATTAAGAGACTTACATTTTAGACACCATATTGCCTGTTTTTTGCTCTATTTTGCCAACAAAAAATTATTCCAAACACAGCCACATCACTGTTTTGCATCTCTGAGCAACATGAAGGTATTTCTTTCCTGAATGAATGAATGAATCAACCGTTTAAATGATTCTGTTCAATTGCAATGACTCACTTATTAACAGTGACTTGCTGCCACCTACTGGCAGTTTTAATTTGACATTTAAAGTTTTTTTTTTGTTTGTTTTTTGTTTTTTTTAATAATTGTAAATATCAGTATTCAATGTTTTATGTTTAAAATAAAATATTATTTATGCATTTGTAACTGCAGGTTAAATGCATTCATGTCCCTATGAGCTGAATAAAATAGTGTAAATAGGCCTACATCTAAATGCCTCTTCAGATGCAGCTTCTGTGTTTCCTTTGCATTGCAAAGATGAATTTTGTTTATGCTGATATCATTTGTTTGGTAATTTGTTTGATTTTGATTGGCTTCACATCCTGGCCGCATCATCACCTCGGATGTGCATTATTTTTCTAATAATTCAACAGCCTGTTGTCAATTATTCCTTAATTAGGCTAATGCATATACTTGCCAGCCAATCAGAATCAAGTATTCAGACAGACCATGATATAAATATATACAGTATATACAGTATCTCTCAGAAGTGAGTACACCCCTCACATTTTTGTAAATATTTTATTATATCTTTGCATGTGACAAAGTTATACAAGCTGTACACTCACTACTTTACATTGTAGCAAAATGTCATTTCTTCAGTGTTGTCACATGAAAAGATATAATAAAATATTTACAAAAATGTGAGGGGTGTACTCACTTCTGTGAGATACTGTACATGTAGCTAGACTATATGCACTGAGATGTGAGATGAGTATGTTCTCTTCCAGTACATTCACAGAGAGTCCTGTGTATTTAAAAAAAAAACAAGGTGGCCCTGTCCCGCCACGGGCCTCTGTCCAAACAGAGTGTCATGGCATCAGATATCACCCCAAAGGGCAAAACGCAGCAAAGGGTAAAATGTGGACTTAGAATTTAAAACCGTCACGACACGTAACAGGCAAGGTGTCTTGAGACCACTGACACGCTTTGCCTCTTTTCAATGAAATGGTACCAGATTTCACTTGTGTAAATTAAATTTCACACTATACTGTGTTCCCAAGGCAATGTTTTGAAACAGAACACACCGAGCAAATACTAACACCAAGCCAAAGCATATTGAATGAGTTACGTAGAATCTGAATCATGCTCCAAGCTTAAGAAAAACTGAATTAGATCAGATACACAACAGTGCGCCCAAATGCATACCGAGAATATTGTAGCTCCTCTGGTGGTCCTCAGATTCACAATGTCTCCCCAGAAGTCCTGCATCATTCACAGACCCTGGGGAGGGACTTTAAAACTTCGTCACTTGGAGAAAATCAGACAGCACTTAAGACACCAAGAGCTTAAATGATAAGGTCCAGAAACATTGATCATTCAGCCAGCTCATAAAAACAGTCCGCTACTACGGCTAACGATGAAAAACAATCAAAGGTCAACCTGAAGCGTTAAATCATTTCGTTAAAATCAAAAAGGACTGAGACAAGCTACAATCAGGATCTGTGGAAGAGGAAGTCTCTACGCACTTCCTTAAAGCGGCAGTCTGCTTCTACCAAGATCAGGAGCAAAAGCGTCTATGTCACAACTGACTAGGAAGCAGAAGTGAGAGAGAATTCTGCAAGACGCTGCCAGTACACGCTTCTCATGCTGACGTCGGACGGGTCTCACTCCTGGTTGCAAAGACCTAAACATGAGGTGTTATTTATATCCGAGTGTGAGGGTGTGTTGTTGTGAGTGTGCATGTGTTTTTCCACGAGTAGGGGTGAGTGCTTAGGTTCAAACAGCACTGGAGCTATACATGGCCTGAACGCTGGGAAGCTGCCGGGACAACGTGCCATTGCCCTGAGGTGTTAAAGGACATTCAGGGTTTGAAATAAAAAAAGCAATATCACAGGCTACTACTAAAGCTAGGATAATCACATTATAATCAACGAATCTGTCTACACTGCACAATGAATCTCTTATTTACACAGTGTCTACGCCTTTTTGTTTATTATGGGGGTGTTCTATTTTTGTTGCATCGCTTACAGTGTAAAATATATTGGAAGTTACATCACTGCAAGCAAATGGTGTGACAAGTATCAAATATAAAATCAGATTGCTTACTAGACTAATTTACAGTGGTGTGAAAAAGTGTTGGCCCCCTTCCTGATTTCTTATTTTTTTGCATGTTTGTCACAATTTAATGTTTCAGATCATCAAACAAATTTAAATATTAGTCAAAGATAACACAAGTGAACACAACATGCAGTTTTTAAATGAAGGCAACACTTTTTCACACCACTGTATATGCCCCTTACTCACCATTGCATTGCAAAAATTAAAAAAAACATTGCAAAAAAACTCAAATTCTGCCATCATTTACTCACCCTCATGTTGTTTCAAACCTGTATAATGAATGTTGAACTCAAAAGAAGAAGAATGTTGCCAATTAAACAGTTGCTGGTAGTCATTGACTTCTAATTTTTTTCATACAATGGAAGTCAATGGTAGGGCCCTATAAAATCAGTTTTATTTTTTCCCAAATTCCATTTTTTTTTTTTTCCAAATTCCATTTTTTCCATTTTTATTTTTCTGGATTCAGATTTTTTTCTTCATTTAATTTTTCTAGACGTTTTAATGGTTAAATTAAATTTTATTAATTAAAAAGTATGTCTAATTGACAAAACTCATGAAACTTACAATATTTAACAGCAATTATTAAAAGTTTAACAAATATTACATTTTTAAGGCCCTATGGAATGTGTTTTTTTCCCCCCTCAAATTCTGTTTTATTTTTACCAAATTACATTTTCTGGTTTTGTTAAATTTTAATAATCAAAAGCATCTCTAATTAATTGATTTTATAGAAAATAATAATTTATTATTATTATTTAATCTATTTAATTTTTCAGAAATACCTTGTTGTGTGTTTACATTTTTCTGCTAAAATAAATGTTTCATCTATAGTTTTATTTAACTATAGTTTTTACATTAAGTAATATTTTTCTGTCACAGTTTCTTCAAGTTAAACCAAACTTTTATTTTGATGGGTTGCTGTGAAGACCTTTAGGTTTCTGTATATAATATGACATAACGTTTTCTCAAAAGAAACTGTAAAATTCTGTCCATGTTTTCCGCACCGAGGAAATCATAGGGTCCTACAATGGCTACCACCAACTGTTTGGTTATCAACATTCTTCAAATGATCATCTTTTGTGCTCAACAGAAGAAATAAACTCATACAACTTGAAGGGGAGTCTTGATCACAATTTTCATTTTTGGGTGAACTATACTTTTAAGCTAGCTAAATGAATGTGGCAAAAATGTTAGAGAGAAGAAATCATTTACATTTCTTTCAATAAAAGCAAGTGTAAAAAAAAAGTCTAGCAAAAAGTTGTGATATCAAATGTGATAAACAGAACAAATGTTTCACGTAAACAATGCTACTAAGCAAGTAGGGGCAAGCACACTGATACTATGCTCATGAAGAGGAAGAACGCACACCTGTTGCCCCTGACAACAGAGTAACCTTTGTGGGAAGTCAGTGCCATTCAGCCAGTGAAGCTGTTAATGCCTGTAATTAAATCTGAGAAGCTACGCAGTCTATATTAAGTGAATATTATCAGTTGTAGGGCTGGGCGATTTTTGAGATTTTATCGATTAATTCGAATTTAAAGTTTTGCCACGATTTTATTTTTTTATAAATCGAGGAATCGCGATTTTGAATACAAATATTACCAAACGTTAGAATTAGACACTCTGACAATAACAGTAAAGAGAAAAGAACGATCCAACCACATGCCGGCGCACGTGATTAACCGCTCACATGTGATGCAGGGCTCTAGAGTGCGACCAATTTGGTCGCACGTGTGACCTAATTTCTCAATGGTGCGACTAAAAATAATCTGAGGTCGCACCGGTGCGACCAGCCGTTCGAGAGAAAAAAAAGTCTCCGCGACTATGAAAGTCTCCCTGTGGTTCAACAACAGACACACATTAGGCCCATATCGTGGTCTAAACCAATCAGAGATAGTGAAGGGCGGACCCCCCCTCTGATAGAGCCCTGTGACGTGCTCTGTGAAGGACCATATCGCTAGGTGCCATTCACACAGAATGCGCTTTTGTGTTGAAAAGATGTGATGGGGGCAGTGGAATAGGAAAAAATGCAAGAAGATGGGAGATGAACATCTTTTAATAACTAGAGCGCCGTGTTTTTAGAATGCCGTTTCATGCATGAGATGCTGTAAGAGACATGAACGCAACAGTTAAACGCGTCCATGTTTATACAGAAAAAACAATGGAAAAGCAGTGCAATCGAATAAAACACCTGTAAAGAACTTCTACTGTATGTCTGATATTTGACAGGCTGAAAACTGCTGTTCATTGTTTTTACAGAACATTTATAGTTAATAACAGTCTACTGGTGTTATACCTTCAGTCATTTTGAATTTGAATTACGTTGACTTAAGATTTTTTAAAGCCTTTTTCTCATATTATTTCTGAACATATAATATGTATAAGACAAGTTTGTACTCTGACAAGATACGCAAAATCGCGTTTATAATCGCTGACGATATAACCACTCAATTATGAAATCAAAGAAATCGTTCTGCCATTATGAAAGCTGTTTGCGTAGCTTGTCAACAAACCATATATTGTCATATTCGTGTGTTTATTAGACACATTGAATTAATAAAAGCAGTTAAAGCTTCTGTTTATTCAGCAACTGCTATAGGGATTTCCTGGATTTCTTCTGCGGGGTGTATTTGGAGTTTCCGTGCGAGAGCGCCCTCTGGCCCTCAGACGGAGATTTACTACTGATCACAGAACCGTGCTTCACTGACAAGATGCACATGACAATCTCAGCTTTTGCCTAATCGTGATTGCGTTTTCCTTGCGATTTATAGTGTTCAATCTATTAATCGTTATCGTACCTTACATATCGTACAGTTATCGTACCTTCAATCAGTTAAATATGACGCAAATCAATTAACTGACATACTTCAGTTAATTCAATTAAACTTCAGTTTCAGAGCTCTGCTTATCCTAAAACATTCATGCAAGGTAACTGCTGACGTGCACAGGCTACAATTTCATAGAGTTCAGAGGTCATGTCTGTCACCCTCCTATCACAGAATTCAATTTCCAATCAATCAGAGTCTAGAGGCCAACAGAAAAGGATTGACCTAATTTTACAAGGCTTGTGAAAGTACAAGTGACAGTGGGTGTGATTGTAGCTCTGAATGATCTACAGCAGTAGTTCTCAACTGGTTTTGCTTCAGGACCCAAATTGTACATTCAACATCAAGTGGCGCTTCAACAAAGCACCAAAATTATTTTCAGCACAACTGCGAGGCTTATTTGGAGTTTTAGCACGAGAGCGCCCTCTGGTCTTTGGATGGAGATTTACTGCTGATCACAGAACAGTGCTTCACTGAAAGATACGCATGACAATTGCAGCTTCTGCCTAATCGTGATTTATCACCTTTGCGATTTAATTTCGATTAATCTTGCAGCCCTAATTTGTTTAACATTTACATCATGATTACAACTTAATGTGTGGTGCACTTAGAATAGAATTTTCTTTAACTAGAGGGTTAATAAAGAAAAAGTTACTTGAATCATGTTGTAGTTACATTTTCAAGTTGACTAGTTATGTAACAAATGTAAAAAGAGGTGCTCTACCAACAGAAGAGGAGGTGCAACCAAAAATCAAAAAACATATGAGCTGAACAAAGGTGCAACACTCACTCTTCAAAGTTCAAGCTTTATTAATAAAAACATGATTGTTATAGGAAACTACTTCTCAATCAGTACAATTAGTGGAGCTGCACACCTGTTGGTGATTATCAGACTGCACATAACTGTGTGAGATTGTTACTCTTGTTATCTGATAAAGGCCTTGGACGGCCAAAACGTCATGTTGTTTTAGTAATAAAGCTTGACCTTTGAAGAGTGAATGTTGCACCTTTGTTCAAAAACGTCATGTTGTTTTATTAATAAAGCTTGACCTTTGAAGAGTGAATGTTGCACCTTTGTTCAGCTCAAGTTGACTAGTTAAAAATCATACAAAATAGAGAATCGGTCAAATGTTCTAAGAAAATCGAGATTTTATTTTTTTGCCATATCGCCCAGCCCTAATCAGTTGATGTACTAAGCATTTGCAAAATTTACCAAAATACTTCACCATATTTGAATTTTGAAACAATTCATGTGGGCAAGTGGTTTTGTGCCCAAAAAAGTCAACATACATAAACAGGTTACCATTTTCTGCTGTCTAAGCATCAATCATGCCAAAGCATTACTAGGGCCCTATGACATCCATTTTAATTTTTCCAAAATTTTGTTTTATTTTTGTCCAAAGTCTGTTATTTTCCGTTTTAATTTTTCTAGAATTTGTTTTAAAGGGGTTATAGGATGCCCATTTTCCACAAGTTGATATGATTCTTTAGGGTCTTAATGAAAAGTCTGTAACAGTTTGGTTAAAATTTCTCAATGGTAGTGTAAAAAACACCTTTTTTACCCTGTCAAAAACAGCTCTTTTCCGTTTTTGTAGCATTTTCCTTTAAATGTTAATGAGCTCTGCTGACCCCGCCCCTCTCTTCCGAGCTGCTCTAAGAGAGACTGTTTAGTTTAGCCGCATTCATCGTGAAACTTGCTAATTAGCACATTATTAGGAAAGGCGATTTGCAAAGATTCATTACAAAACATTATACTCACTTCTTCTGTAGATGAGGCTGGATCATGAATGATTCGCACGAACATAGACACATTTATGTACTCACACTGCCAACACACATTTCAGTTCAAACAACTTGTAAACGTGCATATAGCATCCTATGACCCCTTTAATAGTTAAATTAAATGCGCCATTCATTCACACAGATACACGCTGAACATGCAGGATTCATATTTAAATTATATTTTTGCAACTTAATATAACACATTCATTCAGTTCATTCAGAGTCATTCAGGTTCCTGGGCACCACCATCTCTCAGGACCTGAAGTGGGACACTCACATTGACTCCACTG
>NW_015552637.1:2589116-2609408 GCF_001515605.1 Sinocyclocheilus anshuiensis
CTACAACTTATTTTATTTTATTCTATTCCTATTCCATCTATAGCACACCTGTACATACAATTTATTCTTTTTTTTTTTTTGTGTGGGTTATATTTATGCATGTGTATTTTATTCACATCTCATTTTTATTATCTGTGTGTTGTTGTTGTCTCCGTGTACTGGAAGCTTGTGACACTATAACAAATTCCTTGTATGTGCAAACATACTTGGCAATAAAACTCTTTCTGGTTTCTGGTTCTGGTTCTGGTTAATATTCATAGACACATATCGCGTTTTGGTCAAGTGTACTTGACCTACTTTTTATTTATTCATCAAAAATCTGGAAAATTGACATTCCACGTTATACAGTAAATTCAGTTTTTATGACCTGATTCCGCGATTCCATCTGCATTTTCCGCATTGCAGAAATCATAGGGCCCTACATTACAGACACGTCAATCACAGCTGTGTAAACTCACTCCAACTTAATTCACACTGAAATACTGCTACCCTGCAAGCACCTTTCACTTATACTTTGGCAGTAAGCAAACTAAAATCACAATGATTAAAAGAATGTGACCTAGAAATAAAGAAATATAAGATCATATCAACAACTCACTTTCCAATAAACACTGATGATGCATGAAACTTTATAATAGCCATATCCATCAGCTAAATCATACAGGTTGCATACCAATGCATACTCAGTAAATCACATTATCCCCCTTATAAATATGTAAATAGGCATTGTAATCAAGGGTTTACAAACTAGAACTCAGGTTTAAGTATGAACAGTGTGAAACATGAAACAGGATTACCTAGGATCACACTTAACTAGGGTTTAGAATGGCAATTCAATTGTGAAAAGTAACAGGTTGCACATACAAGGTGCCACAGGAAACATGAAGAAAGGAGATTGAAAAACAACAAGAGAGATGTTTGTAGAAATGATGGTGTGTTTTAAAGAAAACAGAGGATAGATGTTTGAGAAATTCCCACTTTTTACTGTGCTTATTTTTATTGTGTGTCTGACCTGTGATTTTCTAATCTTAAATTTCTGATGTTTTCAGTATTTACTGTAGTAGCTTTATGGATAAAGCGGTGTGTTGAAGGAGCATGTAATGATGCTGAATGACAGTCATACACAAGCCAGTGAGCTTTGCATGGGAATATCTTTTCCTTATTTGGTTGTGGTCTGGCCCGTTACACCATAAGCATTGTAAATCTAATGCAGCTATTTATGAATACAATACTGATGTAACATTTACTAATCTAAAAGACTTTCTCAGATAAGCTCATAAAAATATAAAACAGACTAATATTAAGCATTGGCAAACAGACTTAGCACTGCAGAAAAGTCTCAACCACTCATCTAAGATTAACAAAATATTTTATGATGCAAAACATGCACCTCAAAACCAACCTCTGAAGAAATGCTTTGACTGTTTTTACATGTAATAAGATATTTTGTCATTTATAAAAATCCCACACATTCTGTGCTCATTTATGAAATATTTTGCAGCTATGAATGCATGTAATACATTATAAATGCAATCCTGAGGTAACGTTTTGTACACTTTTGTAAATCATTTTCTCAGATAAGATCATAAAAACATAAAATAGATTAAGCTAATACTAATACCAATACTAATCTAATACTAAGCAAACAGACTTTGCACTGCTGAACAACCCTTCATCCAAGATTAACAAAATATATTTTACAACACAAAATGCACAACAACAAAAGAAATGCTTTAACAAATTTTTTACATGCGATTAGATTGTCATTTTTAAAAATACATATAAAAATTCCACTCCTTCTATGCTCCTTTATTAAATCTTTTAGTTAATTATGATGGTTCTATGCTCATTTATTAACAATTTTGCAGCCATTTATGACAATGAAACTGAAGTAATGCACTATTGTAAATCATTTTCTCAGATAAAATCATAAAAACAACAGATTAAGCTAATATTAAGTACTGGCAAAGAGACTTTGCACTGTTGAACAACCCCTCATCTAAGATTAATAAAATATTTTACAACACAAAAATACACAACACCAAAACTCACCCCTGAAGAAATGCTGTAGACTACATGCTACATACTTTTTACATGCAATTAGAGATTCTGTCATTTATAATAATCCATATAAAAAAAATCCCACTTCTCCTGTTCTCATTCATGAAATATTTTGGTTAATTATTATGGGTCTGTGCTCATTTATCAAATATTTTGCAGCCATTTATGAAAATAAAACTGAATTAATGCATTATTGTAAATCATTTTCTCAGATAAAATCATAAAACAAAATAGATTAAGCTAATACTAATCATTGGCAAACAGACTTTGCACTGCTGAACAGTTTTAAACCCTAATCTAAGATTACTGATATTTGACTGATATATTATGATGCAAAAATGCACAACAAAACCAACCTCTGAATAAATGCTTTGACTATTTTTATGTGATTAGAGATTTACAAAAATGTACAAAAATCTGTATAAAAAAATCCCACCCCTTCTCATTTATTAACTATTTTGGTGACATAATAAATATTCTTTGTACAAATAAAACTGCAGTATTCTCAGCTCTATTTCATCCATTCTGCAGATTCTCCCTCAAAATGAAACGATTCCAGATTCCCTCTAGGCCTAGTTAACGCACATATTGTGCCAACATTACGCCTGATCAATACGGAGTTAATGAATTGCATTTTCAAAGAATCACTCTCAACAGCTGTCAACAAGTGGGACCAGAAAGACTTGTTGTGAATCAGTTGTAGCAGAGCAACTGTGTTGACTACTTCATGCTGACAGGTCACAGCACCTCATACTACTGTCCCCAACTACTCCAAACCTGCTGAGCTTACGGTTGTGCCCTCTGTGACTTTATCAACAGCATTATCTGCTTGGTCCCAGCACCCCCGAGAGCTGCTGATCCTCCAGCCAGAGAACAATGACAAACTTCCTGTCTAATCTTCCATCTGAACCAGTGCTGTAACGTTACGATACCGCACACTCAACGAACCATGAAATCTTCCCTCATCGCCAATATCCAGACAGAGTGACAGCAGAGAACAGAGGAGCATCATTGTCCTGAAAACACCGGAGTGATGAATAGCAGTGAAGTACAGGTGGAAATCACAACAAGGCTCTTTGTTACGTAACAGGCACTGGCCATTTGCAACATTTTCAGATAAATAGAAAGCTAACTTTGTTTAGTGACATCTAAACAATATACATACTTATGCAATAAACCACAGCCATTTCCTCATCTGGATTCCAGTCTTAGACTCAAGATTTGCCATTTGGACCTTAAACAGCATTACATAATATTGACAACATACACTGTTAACATTTTTTGAAGCTGTAAATAAATAAAAGATTAATAGAGTAGGTTTTACAAGAAAATTACACTTTTCTGCTTCCAAATTTCATGTTTAATTCAATGTTAGTGGCCATGTCTTTGTAATTAATAGGAAAATTTACTAACAACTAGTGTTGTCACGGTACCAAAATTTCAGTATTCGGTTCTACAAAATTAAAAAATAAAAGCCCAGAACGGCTTTTCTGACTGATATGACACAAACAATGTTAACCATTTGTACATTAACACGCATATTTTAGATTCACAATTCATTTAAAATCCTCTGGTGTGTAAGACACTCAAATTTTAATTTCTAGAAATAAAGAAATTTCGAAGTGCACTAATTATTGAATAATATTCATAACAGAACCGGTGTTTCCCACAGACTTGCACTCTATTTGTGGCAGCATATATATGCAAATTCATTCTCTGCCAGGGTGAGTTTTGATATTGTGGCGGCCGCCACAAATAAATCAATGTATGGTAAACACTGAGAAGATCTAAATGTTAAAAATGTAAATGAAACTTACATGCTGGTTGACTGGGTACTCAGTACCACCGGTACTTAAAAAAAAAACTGGTACTGTAACGTTTTCATTTTTTTAGTACCGACTTGGTACCGAAGTACCGGGTCTTTTGACAACACTACTAACAACTTTCTACGCCATTTTGTCAGTGTACCTGCACCAACATGTATGAAAGCTTATTTTGCCATGGAATAAAAATAGAATAAAAAGAAATAAAAATGGTATCTGTGACGTTTTAATTCAGAATTCTGACTTTTTTCAGAGTTGCGAGTTTATATGTAACAATTATGACTTTTTCTACTCAGAACTCGAAATTTATATCACACAATTCTGACTTTTTTCCTCAGAAGTCTGAGTTTACATCTCACAATTCTGTTTTTTTTGTATAAAAAAACTTTTCTCGCAATTGTGATTTTATATTTCACAATACTGACTTTTCTTCTCAGAATTGCACATTTATATTCCACAATTCTTAGTTTATATCTCACAATTGTGAGATTATATCTCAAAATTCTTTCTTTCTCAGAATTACCTTTTGTATTTTCTATTCTGTGGCAAAAATAAGCTTTCATAAACAAACTGGCAATTGTGGAAAGAGAGTAACAAGTAGCAAGACAGAGAGTGTTATCTTGAGGTTTTGATAATATTAACCACACTGTAGTATTAATTACTTCTGTATCAGTAATGCACTGTCTGTAGGGGGAAAAAACAGCATAGCAATGACCCACTGGTTACTGTTTATATGAAAACACAAGCCCTTATGTTCTGCTTTGAAAAGATAAATCAAAAGTAACAATATTTACCCTGCTAACTTGAATGTAAATAAAACAATTATACAATTAAAAAATGAATTCATCCTTTGCATTTCAAATGTTGCAAATCAAGCAAAATATCATACAAACACACCCGATGCTCTGAATGTAATACTATCTTAGCCGTCCGATGTCTGTTTCTGCTATGCATTGATGATTAGTCAAATCCATTGCATTTTGGATGTTATTATGAGACACAAACTGTCAGCCACTGCTTAGTGTTATTTCGTTTTCCATTTAAAATGTTTCTACTGAATTTACAAGCTTAAAAAAAGTGTAAGCATATATTAAATGAACAATATTCATGTGATATCTTTACTCAATAGTTGTTACAATTATTGTTACTTGTAGATGATATAGTACTGTTCGTATGTAAATATACACACGCATTGAAAGCGCATTAAGGCTGTTAGTATCTATTGACAGCGCAAATGATTTGTTAAGGGAAGGAAATATTTACTGAAGTCGTTATGACTACATGGAAATTAAGCTTCTGAGGAATGAAAGAGAGGGACAGAGGAAAGGGCACACTTACTCATACATACTTATGTAAATAATAATAGCAAGAGAGAGAGAATAATCAATTGTTTACTAGGCCTATACAAATTCATGTTAACGAAGCTGACATTTTAAGATAGTCTCCCACTCACAAAAATAAGTGATGAAAATGAGACTTCAATATCAAGTGTTCATATCCTGAAAGGATGTCATTATGACTTATTTATTTAAAATTATAGAACAGAACGTCATTTTAAAAAGGTAAATATAATGGTAACGTTAACAGTTACAAACTGTGAACACAGTTTCTGTTTTTAAACAGCAAATCATCTCAGCTAAAAACTAAATACATGAAGACAGAATAAACACCAAACTCTTGCTTTAATGTTTATATATTTGATCAAAAAGGAACATACTTTTGAGGAAAGCCAATAAAACATTAAACAAAAGTTATAACGTGTATGTTTCGTGCCAGAGAGAGATTCATAGTCTACTGCGCTCGTCTTTCACCGTTATTGTGACGCAATGATCTAAACGACACTTCCTGGCAGAAGCGTGCTCACCCCAAAACAATGAAAGTACATTTCCACAGTCATACAATCTCAAAACAAACACCGACGAAGTGCACTAAGACAACGTGGATGCTCCTGGGTCGATAACAACCCAGAGGAAGTGATGCTTTGAGCCAGTCCACATCCATTTCCCTCATCCCCGTACCTTTCCTTTCTTTGAAATGAACGCGGGCAGAAACGCTCCAGGCTCCCGCAACAACTCCAATCTGAAGAGACAACAACAACAAATAACTTTATGCTTACTGTGGTTAGGAGGGGTTTCATCTGTTCAGCGCTATCTTCCTCCATTTGTTTAAACTGTGCACTTCTTCCGTCCCTCGCCGGAGACTGATTTGAATATGATATTTCGAAAAGCCCCTTCGCTCGTGTCACAGCCACTGAGAGCGTGTGAATGGTATTTTTACATATATCTGGGCTTGGCAAATCCCGCCCTTTTGGAGATTGACAGGTGATTTCATCCGCTCACTCTCGGGCGACCGGCTTTTTTTCTAGCCAATCACGTCGCCGGAACGACGCTAGTATATGAATATTAATGAGGAGCGGAAGAGTTGATCGACTATTGGTTGGCCTGCAAAATCCACTAGGGAAAAGAAAGAACTCGCGGTGAGGATGAGCGTGTGGAAAACTGAAAGTTTTGAAAGACGCATTATGGGGGTTTTTAAGCCTAATGTGTTGTAGAATGAGAGAGACAACAGTAAAAAAAAAAAAAGGGATGTCAAAAACTATCCAGCCTCTCAACAGCCCAAGCAGACAATTGTTGTACAGCAGGGGTCGTTAACCTTTACAGACTGACCACTACCTTGACTCCTAGCAAACCCAGAGACACAATATAGAAAGTTTATAATAACTTTCATTTAAAAACGTTATTGCATTATGCTAATCAGATCATTATTTAAATTTCATCCTAGTAGTTGCTAGTCCTGCAAGTATGTGCAAACCCTGCAATAATAAAGTGGATGACAAATAACACATATTGCTACTTATAGCCTAAGAAAATGTTTATATCTATACATATTGTTTATATTTATATATATTTTATTTTAGGTGCTCTAACGTTCTCAAACATTAACTCAAACTGTTTGCAGACCCTAAACGTATCATAGTATATTGTAGTTTTGAACTTCAAGTCAATATTTTCAAATCATTCAGTTTTACTTTAGTTCCCCACTGAAACATTTTTTAATGCCTAATAAAGGTCTATCATATTGCATATCGCAGCTGTAACTGGTTACTATTTCTTTTTGTCAACAATTCTTTCTAAATTGGTCCTTTGTTGTGGCAAATGAGGACTGAACAAAACAAGGCTCAAATGCTAAAGTGTTCTTGTCCTAAAGTATATGACAATTTATTTCTTTATTTATCGTTATTGATGGAGTAATAGATAAAAGTTTTGTTTTATTTAAAAAAAAAAACTTTTAGGCACAACTATGCATGACTACTAATATCACTGATTATGAAAAAAAGCTTTGAAAAAGACAAAAGACAAAATAAAGACATCTGAAAAAGACCGATTGTAATTTTTAAATATTTGAATATTTTAAATAAAATAGTAATTTCTTTGTTTCACGTTATGGCTGATATAGACTCGATTATTTATTTATTTTAATTATTATTATTATTATTATTTCACCAGACATTTCACGTACTGTAACTGATGCCAACCCAACTGAGAATGCATTTCTATCCTTGTACTGCAACACCCCCTAGTGGTTGAGAAGTTCTCTGCATGCATTATCCTTTCATATGGGCTACAGTAGTTGATGACCGTCTTTTAACGTAATGTCACATGACATTTTTCTGTGATTTTATTCCAACATTTAATTATTTAATTATTTGTTATTATTAGAATTTAAATAAAGGCATTTAAGTTAGGCTCCCTGTATTGTATTTTAACAAGCAAACTATTACAGTGATCAGATTTTACATTGATTTGATGTTAAAAAATACATTTACATTATGATGTTGAATCACTTATTTATCACTTACTTATTTATTAATCATTTGTTAATTATTTATTCTGATACTGAAGCTGGGACCTCTAGTCCTGTCACTCCAAAAACCTTGTCAGAAGTTGCAACTGAATCCACATCACCAGAAATCTCACACCAGAAAACCCCTTGGCTTTTCTGACACTGTCCTAGGACAGCAATACACATGATCATTGCTTACTCATTTGCATAATGTGCCATGCTAACTTTTTTGAGTTGACCCTTTTGACTCAAAATGCCTCAATATCATCAAGTCTCTTCAAAAAACGCCCAGCAATTAGGATATTTGTTCCTATCCTATAAAATCCTATTGTATAACTGGAATTCACCCAATGTTTACATGTGATGTTTAAGAATCATTCTCTTCATATTTTGTGGAGGTGGAGTCTTGTGAGCAGCATGACTTCTTACTAGGAAAACAAATTGAAAAACAAAATGAAAATGACTCCAGATAAACACACCATCAATAACGATTCATTTCACATCTTCACATACTACTAATCTGAATGGATTTTAAGCTGGGGGCTGAAAATTTGTTACACAGTGTAAGTATAAATGCCTCAATATCATCAAGTCTCTTCAAAAAACGCCCAGCAATTAGTTTTAATTTAGTTTAATAAGGAACAATTAATTTGTTCCTATCCTATAAAATCCTATTGTATAACTGGAATTCACCCAATGTTTACATGTGATGTTTAAGAATCATTCTCTTCATATTTTGTGGAGGTGGAGTCTTGTGAGCAGCATGACTTCTTACTAGGAAAACAAATTGAAAAACAAAATGAAAATGACTCCAGATAAACACACCATCAATAACGATTCATTTCACATCTTCACATACTACTAATCTGAATGGATTTTAAGCTGGGGGCTGAAAATTTGTTACACAGTGTAAGTATTCTGCACATTTAACATCTCTCTCTCTCTCTCTCTCTCTCTCTCTGTTTGTGGGTTAGGTAAAAGCTAGAATAAGCAGCTATAGTATTGCAAATAATACCATTGCAAACTATTGTATATAAATCCTCTTTATTTGTTCATTGTGTACTCAGTGTGGTTTTTGCAGAAATATACTGACTAGATGGCTGTTTTATATGATCATCCAGATCTTATGTGTTGTGACTGGCAGGGTCAAGTGAACATCTTAAATTCCAAACTTTCTTTGGACCAGCATAAAATCTCCTGTGTCATTGTCTTTAGGTTGTACTTTTAAGTTGCATTGAAAAAAAACCCTGAAATCTAAATCAGCTGTCTTTGCCGATACTGTTTGAGTACCTTGTGATGTGTCGTCTGAGCAACTCTTCCAGTAAATCCTGATTTTCAGCTGTGAGAATGTGCACAGTGAGATTTGCTTCCTCTTCCTCTTGGTTGACAGTAAAAAGAAAAGCATGCTTTTAACTTCTGTATGGTTAATAAATTGGAACTGATATTAGTATATTTGTATATAACTATGCATAACCACTTATGTCACTGATTATTGTAAAAAAAGTGACGTGACATGTGGCCAAGTATGGTTACCCATACTAGGAATTAGTGCTCTGCATTTAACCCATCCTAAGTGCACACACACAGCAGTGAACACACACCCAGAGCAGTGGCCAGGGAGCAGTTGGGGGTTTGGTGGCTTGCTCCAGGGCACCTCAGTCATGGTATTAAAGGTGGGAGAGAGCACTGTACATTCACTCCCCCCACCTACAATCCCTGCCAGACCTGAGACTACCGCAACCTTTGGGTTACAAGTCCGACTCTCTAACCATTAGGCCACGACCTATATAATATAATATATTATTATTATATTATAGAATTAATATTCACCTAAATGCTGATACTAGCATTTGTATTGCTAGATCTCAGTGCTGCATTTGATACTTGTGACCACAATATGCTCCTCAACAGACTGGAACAGAGGGTGTAGGACTGTCTGAGACACTTTTCACATTGGTCTTACACATCTTGATGTTGAAAATGGCCCTATCATTTACTTGCATTCTAAACTAAAGCTGGTACATCTAGTCCTGTCACTGCAAAAACATTATGTCAGAAGTGGGATTCGAACCCACGACCTCCTTACAGAGGACCAGATGTCCCAACATTGGATCTTAACATCAGTTGAGTCTGGCACCATGACCACTCGGCCATCCTGACATGGCAGGTTGATAGCGATAAACTTGATGATCCTTGCTTCCTTGTGTCATGTGAATAACAAATAATAAACAAATACTGCTTTTAAAATCTTTTGAGTTGACCCTTGTGACTCTAAAAGCCTTAAGATCAACAAGTATAATGTATAATAAGTATAATGCAATGTTTACATCTTAAAACAGTGTGACGTTTAAGAATAGTTCTCTTCATATTTTGTGGAGGCGGAGTCTTTCAGTCTGAGCTAAAAGACTTCTTACTAGGAAAAACAAAATGAAAATGACTCCTGACACATAGTCGATCAATAATTATTCATAAGTACCATATCTTCACATACTACATGGATTTTAATTTGGGAGCTGGAAAAGTATTACTTAGTGTAAGTATTCTGCTAATACTGTCTGTGTTTGTGGGTTAGGTATAAGGAATAAGCAGTTAGAACTAAATACTATTGCAAACTATCATGTATAAATCCTCTTTATGTGTTCAATGTGTACTCAGTGTGGTTATTGAAAAATATACTGAGTAGATGGTTGTTTTGTAAGTTCATGCAGATCTTGTGTTGTGACTGGCAGGGTCAAGTGAACAACTTCATTCCAAACTTTGCTTGGACCACCAGAAAATTCTGACGTCTCCTTGAAAAAAAAACTCTAAATCTAAATCAGCTGTCACTGCCAACACTGTTTGCTTACTTTGCTTACTTTTTTGTCTAAACAACTCTTCCAGTAAATCCTGATTTTCTGCTGTGACAATGTGCACAGAAACATTTGGTTCCTCTTCTTCTTGGTTGATAGTAAAGAGAAAAGCATGCTTTTAACTTCTGTAGGGTTAAAAAATTGGAACTGATAACAGAGTACATAAGTACATCAGAGTTTTTAACTGAAAACATTCGTTTCTTACAGTTCCCATCCCAGCACATATTTCTTTCAGTGCATTTAAAGATGCCTAGACGTGATGATGTGACCAGCTTTCTGCAGCAGTCACCTTTTGACCAGCGTGTGGTGTCTAAATTCCTGAAGATCAGGCCAAAGATTCTGGGGGTAAAACAAACTGAAACACTTGAATTTTTCATTTTGATTTGAGGGGAAATGAGGAAAAAGATGCTGTCTTGTTTTATATCTTAACAGGTTTTGGAAATATCAACAGGTATAACGATGTTAATCTTAACAATCTGGACAGGATTTTTATATCTCCTCTGGTCATGTTTAATTGTAAGTATTTAATGTCAACATCATAACAGCATTGTGCAATGAACATATGCTGAATAATATTCATTATCTTCACTGCAGTCGATTTTAACCGGATCTGTGACGGTGTCAGCTGCATGTACACGTAACACATGTCGGGTTAGTCTGAATATCTAATAAAAATTATTTAACTTTTTATTAGATTATAATGCATTACATTTTCCCCATTGTTCCCATTTCAGGTCAGAATCTCACAATTTCTAAACTGTTTCAATGCCATAGCAGCTGCTATCTCCATCCCACTTCACTGTCTTGACAGTGATGTAAGTGTCTGTATAGATGTCCTGCTTTCATTCTTACAAAATTAAAACATATCTGCAAAACTTACATTCTAACCAGACAAAGTGCTAATACTATCAACTATAAACATTGTTTTAATTTTAGCCTATTTAAGCTCCACACTAATATGTCCTTTGTAACATTTATATCACTCATGTGCAGTTTCTGTCAGCTTCTTAAAGAGAAATATTTATAACTAATAATAAAATGTGTTTTAGGTTATAATGTCTACTGTCTGTGTACTCACTCAGGGTGTGACTCTAATTCTCTTGGTTTTCTGTGATGCTCTGGTCTTCATCATCTCTGTTATAGTTGCCTCGTCTTCCTGTGACTGCTGCAGGATAAAGGTAAACAGATTCAGTTCAAAGATCTTACTTAAAACTGAAAAAAAAAATACTTTTGTCATTATTTACTTACCCTCATGCCATTCCAACCCCCTATTTTTCTAATGAAGATGAATGAGGACTGGCTCTTTCACTCTGCAAAATGAAAAAAAAGCACCATAAATGTAGTCCATATGGTCATGCTCACTATATATTATAAGCCTTCTTAAGACATAGGATAAAGCAAAGTCAGCCTTAGCTCTTCTTTTGAAAGATATTTTTTTCAGTGAATCAGATGAGCTTACAAAAACTTCGTCTTCCTGTGACTGCTGCAGGATGAAGGTAAACAGATTCAGTTCAAAGATCTTACTTAAAACTGAAAAAAAAATACTTTTATCATTATTTACTTACCCTCATGCCATTCCAACCCCCTATTTTTCTAATGAAGATGAATGAGGACTGGCTCTTTCACTCTGCAAAATGAAAAAAAAGCACCATAAATGTAGTCCATATGGTCATGCTCACTATATATTATAAGCCTTCTTAAGACATAGGATAAAGCAAAGTCAGCCTTAGCTCTTCTTTTGAAAGATATTTTTTTCAGTGAATCAGATGAGCTTACAAAAACTCACAAAAGCAGTCTGACATAAAAACAGTTACATTTAATGATTGTTTTATACTCTTAAGAAGCAACTGATTCAACCATGATATAAGAGGGAGTTTATTTCAAAATTAAGTTTACTACAATCAATTTTATAATAATTTATTTCTAAATGTGGAAATGCAGAAAGAATTGTATATTAGATTTACATGTTAGCACTTTCATTCACACAGAAAGAGGCACTTGTTATATTTCATCCTTATGATTATTTGACTGCATTTTTGAAAGAAGCAACCTCATTTGCCTATCCATTCTGATTAGTTAATTAACTGGCACTAGGTGTCACTACATCCCCTTTAGATTTACATGCAATAATGAATGCAACACAATAATGATGTTCTGTTTTTGTTGTGTTCTCTGTCTCTTTCAAGTCAAGACATGTTGCAGTCAGTTACATAAACCAAGATGTGCCTTATATGACTGGCAACAATATTGTGCAATCAGGCCCTTTTGCACCTCCACCAAACTATGATCCGAGTCCTTTAGAGCCTCCACCAAAATACCATCCAAGTCCTCTTGCACCTCCACCAAAATACTATCCATATCCTACACATCCAGCAAACTACAACCCAAGTTCTTCAGCACCGCCACCAAACGATGATCCAAGTCCTTCTGCACCTCCACCAATCTATGATCAAAGTCCTTCAGTTCCTCCACCAAACTATGATGCAAGTCTTTCTGCCCCTCCACTAAGTTATGATCCAGGTCTTTCTGAACCTCCACCAAGCTACAATCCATGTCCTTCTGCACCTTCAGTGAACTATTAGGTAATTAAGAGGCCATTTCTAGCCTGTTGAAGAAATCAGTTGCATTTTTGCAACAGAGCATTTTTCAAGCTCCTTACTTTCTGGATATAATTTATAATTTCCAAAGACACACTCTTAAAACAATGTGACAGTTCCATATTTTCAGCATTCATTTGTGTTACCTTATAAGCATTCTTTATAAGTGCACAAGTTCACAACTGTAAATGCTTTTTTTTCATTGTTTTTATAACCTTAAATTTGAGTTTGAAATTCTGTTATAATCGACACGTCACAGAAACTAACATTAGAGATTATATTGTATTTAATATTGTAATGTTAAACGCATTACTTTTTACTATAATTATTAGATGTATGTGTGTAAATACAATATAAGATATTAGTCATCATAAAACATTGTCTCTGCCAGCTCATTCAAGTGTTTGGTATTTCATTACATTTAATCAAAATAGCAGATAGGACCAGTGTTATAAAAAGAAACATAATGCTGCATACTGTAGGCTATAGTAGGCTACACATCCCAGATGTTTCAGAAACATCTATCCATCCATTTTCCAAACCTCTTGTTGAGTCACTGGGATGCTGTAAATGCTCAAATGTCTCATGGAAAACACAGCAATGTGCTGTGAGGTTCAGGTAACACCAGTCTTAAAGGTGGGGTAAGTGATTTCTGTTAGCCAATGTTGATATTTCAAATCACCAAAACAAACATGCCTCTACCCCAAAAGGGTCTCGCCCCTATTTTGATAGCTCCGCCCCACACATACGTACACAACCAAGGCAACAATTAGTTCTGTGAAACAAAGCAAAACCAATGTTACACCATGTCAACACCGGACGCGAGTCTATAGAACAAAATAATATAGAACTCATTATAATCAGTGATGCTGTGTACACTGGATGCGGCGCTGCGCGACATGACAAATCCCCGACAGAAAACTGCTGCTGCGTTCTATTTATGACGTATTGACACAAATTTCTTTTGAGTTCTCTTGAGTTCTCTCCAGCGCTGGAAAGCTGATCCGATATTTACACGGGTCCTACTTCTTATCTTATCGTAAGCCTTCTTTAGTTCTGCAGACATTTTCCTCTTTTGTTTTTTATCCACCATCTCTATCTTTCTGTCGTCACTCGGCTCGGCTAATGTCGGTCCTGTGCACTGAGCGCTCTGTCCTCCACATCATGATTAGACACACCCTTTACTGCTGATTGGCTACAAGTTTGTTTTGGTACTGGCCCGACTCAGTTTTCTAAAGCGTTTTTGAAAAAAATACATACACCCACCTATAGCCCACATATTGATCTGGAGTCTCTCCTGGATTTAGCACGTAAATCATATTGGACGCAGTTGTTTTTTACAGATAGGCTATGTTAAATATTGAAGTTTGGTTAATTAAATTGACACTGTATCTTTACTTTGAGCATTCGGAAACAAAACATCTTTCCAACTGTAATCGCGTGTATATATGATTATATTGGAATGTTGGAAATACTTGCGCTGCATGTCATGTGAGAGAAACCGCGGCACGTGTGTGTTTACGGACGGATAGAGGAGGCCTTCTTGCTGTGAGGCGACAGAGCCACTGATCACTGCCACCAATAGCAGCAGAAACATGCATAAATAGTAGGATACTTGGGATGTGGAGTCTCATAAACTGCAACTTTCCTAGATTAGGCTAAAACTTTAAAAGAAATAGAAAATGAAAATGACAAGACCTAAGACAAGAGCAACATAAAGGCAAAGTAATCTCTTAATATATTGATTATTTTCCTCAGATTGTAAAACAAATCTTTCATAGTCCTACTGCTAATCTGAATACACACCAAGTTGGAGGAAGATACTAGCCTATTATTTATTGTGCATTTTGTGGAATAAAAATTAAATTACTAATACAACCTTACTTTAGACCAGTGGTCGCCAACCCGTCGATCGCGATCGACTGGTAACGTTAGATCTTTATCACTGTCCCAGTAGATCCCGGGAAAAAAAAAGTAAAATAAGTACAAAAATGCATTACATTTATGGGGTTATATTACTGTATCACTGAAGGGAACTGTCTTGAGAAAAGTTTCGATGGCAATGGCATTTTCTTCTCCTCCGTATAAAGCGCAACTCTGCTTTGTTTACAGCGGTAAACAAGGAAACGCTATATTGCGGTCGGTTCATAAGCAGTGTTGCCAAGTCCGCGGTTTTCCTGCGGAATTGGGATATTTTAACACTGTTGCCGCGGGTTGTTGTTCATGTCCGCGGGTTGAAGCGACCCCAATAACGTGATATTTAGTCCCTGGAATGTGAATTTTACTGGAAGATCCCCGCCGAAAAACGTGTATGTTACCCCCGGAATGCGATTTTTACAGGGGGACCCACCTCGAAACGTGATTGGACTAGTTTTATTGCGAAAACCTGGCAACCCTGTTCATTAGCGCTACCTGCTGTCAGAGAGTGCGTCTCATTCAGACCTGCTGTTTTTGTTTCGTGCATTTGTTTTATGTAGCAAATAAATAAATAACACCTAAAGTCAGACCATTCTGTTTTTGTTTTAAATCCTGAAATTAATCTAAATCAAATCAAAAACAACTGCCCGTGCAGATCGTGATTAAAATGCAGTGGTTGCCTCTCATTTCAAATGGCTAGATATTTTTGTTTAAAGCCAGTTTGTTTGTTATAAAGCAATAGCCAATAAATACATTTGCTTAATAATCAGTATCAGTATCAGAATCCAATTTGCTAGTAAAAAAAAGAAAAAAAGAAAATCTGAATTCTGAATCAGCTATTATCGGTGCATCACTAATTACTAAGTAAAAGGCCTCAAATTTGAAGTACAATCTGGGATGTCTTTTTCTATCAATTCTTCAATAGGTAGATCTTGTCTTTCATAAAGTGAGTGACATGACATGTGGCCAAGTATGATGACCCATACTCAGAATTAGTGCTCTGCATTTATCCCATCCAAAGTGCACACACACAGCAGTGAACACACACACGGAGCAGTGGGCAGCCATTTTTTTGCTGCGGCACCCGGGGAGCAGTTGAATTGGTATTGAAGGTGGGAGGGAGCGCTGTACATTCACTCCCCCCACCCACAATCCCTGCCGGTACGAGACTCGAACCCACAACCTTTGGGTTATGAAATACATTTGCTTAATAATCAGTATCAGTATCAGAATCCAATTTGCTAGTAAAAAAAAGAAAAAAAGAAAATCTGAATTCTGAATCAGCTATTATCGGTGCATCACTAATTACTAAGTAAAAGGCCTCAAATTTGAAGTACAATCTGGGATGTCTTTTTCTATCAATTCTTCAATAGGTAGATCTTGTCTTTCATAAAGTGAGTGACATGACATGTGGCCAAGTATGATGACCCATACTCAGAATTAGTGCTCTGCATTTATCCCATCCAAAGTGCACACACACAGCAGTGAACACACACACGGAGCAGTGGGCAGCCATTTTTTTGCTGCGGCACCCGGGGAGCAGTTGAATTGGTATTGAAGGTGGGAGGGAGCGCTGTACATTCACTCCCCCCACCCACAATCCCTGCCGGTACGAGACTCAAACCCACAACCTTTGGGTTACGAGACCGACTCTCTAACCATTAGGCCACGACTTCCCCATAGGCCGAGGTCAGGGATCTTGGGCCTAAAAAGGTTGGTGACCACTGGTTTAGCCCTTTAGATCTTATGCATTGTGACTGGCAGATCAAACAAACATGATCTTTCCAAGCTTTGTATTAGAAAACAGTAGTGTCGCTTGTCCCCCTATTACAATTAAATATATATATATAGAGAGAGAGCTTTCCATGTAGGACCTGAGCAACATAAATCAAGTAAATCCAGATTTTCAGCTCCAGTGTAAACAGTGACAGTTGGTTTCTTTTGTGTTTGATTTCTCTGTGGCTGACAGTAAAGAGAAAAGCATGTTATTAAGGGCTGAAAGATTAAAAAATAAAAATGTATAGGCCTATTTGTAAAGTACTTGTTAAGTAAATGAAATCGAACTAAATTTCCATCCCAATCCAAACACATATTTCTCTCAGTGCATCTAAAGATGTCTAAACATGATCATGTGACCAGCTCTCTTCAGCTGCCAGCATCTCCATTTAACCAGTATGTGGTGTCTAAATTCCTGCAGATCAGACCACAGGTCGTCAGGGTAAAGCGAACTGTCCCACTTCAAGATTTTTTTCTGCTAATATTAATTTTGGGGTAATGAGGAAATGTTCACCATCTTGTTTTATATTTTACAGGGTTTGGAAATAGTATTAGGCATAACGATGTTTGCCTTAACAATCTGGAAAGGGTTATTTTACATTTTGTGGGCTTCTATCATTGCAAGTCTTTTATTTCAGTATCAGAGCAATATTGTGCATTGAGCAAATGTTTAAACAATATATTTTCTTCACTGCAGTCAGTTTTAATTGGATCTTTGACGGTGTTAGCTGCACACAAACGTACCATACGATGGGTTTGTCTGAATCTTTTAAGTATTTTACATTTCATTTTATTTGAATGAGAATAATATCAGAATACAATAAATTATATTTTATACATTTTTGATTTACCTAAAAAGCCTTTCTCATTTCAGATCAGAGTCTCACAATCTCTAAACTACCTCAGTGCCATAGCATCTATGTTCTCCATCCCATTTCATGGGTTTGCAAATGATGTAAGTATATAGACTTCCTGCTTGAAATACATGAGATCTGCAAAAATCACTTACTCCAGAAGAGCACTTGCATTTATGTTGGTTGGTATTAAATGCATCAGTTACCAATTATTTAGTTATACTTAATACTAATCTCTCCTTTATGCTGTTTATATCAACCTAGTTGAAATTTAGTACAATTTCCTCAAGGCAAATAATTCTAGCTAATGCAAAAATGTGTTTTAGTTCATAATCCTCCTGCCTCTAATATTCACTCAGGGTGCGACTCACATTGTATTGATGGTCTGTGATGCTCTGATCGTCGTCTTCTCCATTATTGTTGCCTCAACTTCCTGCTGCAGGCCAAAGGTAAAACTCAAGACGTGGTTTAAAGATTCTTACTTCATAGGATAGCTGACACAAAAATTACAATTCTGTCATCATTTACTCAACCACATATCCTTCCAAACCTGTATGACATACAACACAGCTTATTTCAGTGAAAAAACCCATATAACAAATTAATCACATTTATATATCACAGCTGGTTTATCACATGAACAGTCCTCTGCCTGGTGTGACTGTCAACAATATTGTGTTTGTGACTCAACCAAACTCTGCTGCAACACCAACAGTCTTCAGTTCAGTTCAGTATGGGCTGCCATCAGAATACGGACCAGCCTTTTCCAGATGGTAATTGAGCTATTTTGACAAGCATGAAGAAATTACGTTTGTCTACACTAAAACCCTGATAAAGTGTGTGTGTGTATGTATGTGTTATATTAGAAAACTATCTTTACAATAATGTAATGGTTTAAAACAGGACACTCACAGACATCATACTGTCTGTTACAGACCTGAGGACTGAAGGACAGAAGATAATTGGGATCCCAGCCAAAGGATGAACTTAATAGTTAATTTATGTATTATACTATACTTTTTTTTATATATATATATCTGTGGTATTATGCTTATACTCACACTAAATGTAAATGAGAATGAAATGTAAAATTACTGTTTTTACTGCTCATGCAATATATTCTGGTTTAAAATCTCACCGTTTAGCATGTTGAGATTGGGAGGAGCTGAGCATGTTTATTTAACTTGTCCATAGACTTCCATTGTAGTTGCAGATTTGTTATATTAGTCATAAACATTCATGCAAAAATCATCATGCAAGTGCTTTCAAATGTTTGTTATTTTATAGCATTTTTTCAGAATAGCAACTAGAGTTATAAATAAAGGAACATATTTCTGCATATTGTATATAGGCCCAGAATAGTGTGACGTTTCAGAAACTTTCTGCATGAATTTTAGGTGGAGTCTCATAAACTGTAGCTAAACTACAACTGAAAAAGAAAGAGAAAATAAAAATGACAAGACATAAAACAAAAGCAACATCAAGTTAAATCAATCAATTATTATTTTGCTAATATTATAGAACAGTAGTACATATAGTACTGATCTGAATGGACAGGAAGCTGAGATGAAACTATCAAGCTTCATTTAAAAAGAGGCTTAATTTTTTTTTTATCTTTATTTGTGTTGATGTAGCCACCACTTGTGATTTTAAATAAATGTGAAGTTGTGTAAAAGGTAAAAAAATAAAAATTAAAATTAAAATTAAAAATAAAAATTAATGATATTGCATGATCATGTTTATCATTTTTTGGAAATCTATAAAATAATGCCATCTTTAAAGCCTATTTTTTTGTTTGTACTCTGAATTGCTTCTGCTAAAATTACAACCAAATAAATCAACAATTTATTTAGTTTCACATTGTTTCATTGCCTTCTCATGTGTCAACTGTAAGAAGGAAAGTGAATCGAAAGTTAAATCACTGATGAAACAGATCTTAATAATATACGTTTTGATTTTTAAGAGTTCTCAAAAGGGTATTTAGCGTCTTTCGCTAATCTTGACGACAATCGCTTATTTATAATAAATTCAGCACATTCAAATCTGGTTGGATCTTAGCTTTGGTTTACAATCATTGAACTTACTCTTTCTCAGAATTACTGTTGCTCATGTTTAAAGGAAAACATTTCATAAAATAAGAATGTGCAAGTGTGTGTCGTATCCATGCACTCCAGCAGAGGGCGTACAAGGGGTAAATAAACCAAACGTCATTGTGTAAAATATGAACATTTACGCGGCCTTTATTATTATTATTTTTTTTTCGGCTAATTTTTATGTTGTACCCTTTTATTACTTGAGTTCAGAACTCGTGAAATAAACCAAAAATGAACACTAAAATAGTGTTATAAACATACATTGCTTTTCTATGCTTTGCTTTTAAACCTTACCTACTCTTTGCCTTAAGTGGCTCGGTGTAGGAGACATTTTCATGTTAGCAGATGTTTTGATGTCTGAGTTCAGGGGCTTTGTGATCTGTACTGTGCTGTCTCACAGCTGGGAGTGTGTGTGTGTGTGTGTGTGTGTGTGTGTGTGTGTGTGTGTGTGTGTGTGTGTGTGTGACTCACACTCTTTA
>NW_015552637.1:2610437-2621769 GCF_001515605.1 Sinocyclocheilus anshuiensis
CAGACACTGTGTGTGTGTGTGTGTGTGTGTGTGTGTGTGTGTCAGACTGACAAGTGTTTTTACAGGACAAGTGCTCTCAGGCGTCGCTGACACTGCTGTGTGTCTAACAAACAGAGAAGTGATGAGACTTTCAGAGATTCTGAGATTAGATGAGAAGAGAAATTCCTCCGGGATGAAGGTCATTCTTTCTCCGACTGTTTATGGAAGATGCCCAGAGACTGGAATGATCTGCTTGATTTAATTGGATATGGTAAAGCAGAAGCAGGCATCTACCATTCATTTTTTACTATATATATATATATATATATATATATATATATATATGTATTATTCATATATAATAATTAATATAATATGCTCTTTTATATAATTATTGTATACAAGCCCCATGTTGTACATTTGAAAGAATGCATTTTTCCCTCAATTATTTTTTACTCCCTTTTTTACACAGTTGAAACTATGTTTAACATGTTTTATTAATGTATTACTTTTTTATATAAAAACTAAACTAATAAATAATAATAACAATAATAATAAATTAACAAAAATAATTCATCCGACATTAAAATGTTTTTAAAAAGGATGTTATTATTTAAAAAAAAAACAGCCGTAAAAAGTCATTTCAGCTGTACATCTCTGTTCGAGCCCGCCGTGAAGTCACGAAAGAATTAGAACGTGCCACGTGTCAGTATTTAAACGCTTGGAACTCACTAGCTCATTTTGTTGGTAGAAGTTTCGGAATAGTCTGTTTTCAGAGTGAAAAAATAACTGTGTTATCATGGTACTGTTTTCACGACTAAAGAAAGCGTTGAAAGTGGAGCGTCGCTCAAATTCCCGCCCATCCCGGAGGAAAACCCTCCTCATCGGCTCGATGAGACGCCTGCTGGTGCTGATGTGATAGAGGAAGGGAGAAAGGAGGCAGGGAAACAAGAGAAAAAGAAGAAGAGGTTTTGGAGATGTCGCCTTCTTCACCTTTTCAGCCAAAGAGGAACATACAACGTGGCTAAAGCAGAGAAAGTGAACCAGAGTGAGGCGGGATCGTTTCTGACTCTTACTGATGGTAAAAACACATATGATGATAAAAGTTTGGGAAAATGTTGGAAAGCAACAAAATCAATGGCCCAGATACTGCTGACATTATCACACCAAACATATTAGAGTGACAGTTTAAAGATCCCACATGAAATAGCCTGTTACAGTTAACTAAAACCATAAAAATAATTTTCGTTACTTTGAATTATAGAAACGTAAGCTGAAATTAAATCAAATATTTTAAAACAGTAAAATCATTTCAACTAGTTGTCAAAGCAACATTTTTCATTTTAATTTAGTTTAACTTCGTGTACTAAAATAACAAACTAAATCTGAAATATAAATGAATATTAACTATGTATTAAAAACAAAACAATAACTAATAAAAATGACAAAAACACACAACAAAACTAATAAAACCTTAAATTTAAAATGAAGCCTAAAAAAAAATTTGTAAAATTATACATTTTTGTTATTAATATTCCCTCTTTAGATCAGATTTCACTACAACACATCCCTATTGTAGAGATCCATGATCATCAAGAAGCTCCAGCCTCTGAAGTCCTCCCTGCTGTAGAGGAACAGCTGGAGCAGGACGTCCTCCAACATCAGGACGTCCACACTCCAGTTAGTTCCTCTGAAGTTGGCAAAGTGGAAGAGCTGGACAGGGGTAAATTTACTGCCATAATCCAATTCTCACTTTCCCAGTAAAACAAATAATTTTACTTTATTTGGAGATGTTTATTTATTTTTTTTGCTCAAAAGTGAACTTATATAAAAAATTACTGTAATTTAAGTATGCAATATTTTATTCATATTATTGGTATTCCCCACTTTAGATCAGACTTCTCTACAGTTCATCCCTGTTGTAGAAATCTATGGTCTTCATGAAGCTGTAGAGGAACAGCTGGAGCAGGACGTCCTCCAACATCAGGATGTCCACACTCCAGTTAGTTCCTCTGAAGTTGACAAAGTGGAAGAGCTGGACAAGGGTAAATTTTCTGCCATAATCTAAAACAATACACACATTCTCGCATTCCCATTTTTCAAAAGTTCCCCTAAATGAAGAGCCATTTGAATATGCAATATTTCATTCCTATTATTTATCTGATTTAATTAATGTTATTGGTATTCCCCTCTTTAGATCAGACTTCTCTACAGCAAATTGTAGAGATTCATGATCTTGGAGAAGCTCCAGTCTCTGAAGTCCTCCCTGCTCCTGAGGAACAGCTGGAACAGGACGTCCTCCAACCTCAGGACGTCAAAACTCCAGTGAGCTCCACTGAAGATGAAGCGGAGGAGCCAGACCACAGTAAGAATAATAAATAAATGAGAATTAGTAACAAAAATGTAATTACATATGAGAAGTTTAACATTTGTTTATCTTTTAATAGGCCACATTTTCTGGAGATATGAATTCGGTCACAAGCTGGGTGAAGGAGGCTACGGCTGTGTGCATGCAGGAACTCGATGCGAGGATGGCCTGAAGGTTTCATTTGTTTACTTACTCCTTTTTTACTTACAAAACTTTCCATTCAGTATTCATGACTGGACTGATCTCTGTGCACATGCTAACTGTTAGTTCTTTGTTTTGTTGATCAGGTGGCTGTGAAAATTGCTGACAAGACACCAAATACGCCATATATCAGAGTTGTAAGTAGCCTGCGCTCTTTATATTATTGCTTCTATTGGGGGAAGTCGTGGCCTAATGGTTAGAGAGTCGGACTCATACAGTACCACGACTGAGGTGCCCTTGAGCAAGGCAAGGCCCTTGAGCAAGGCACCGAACCCACAACTGCTCCCCGGGTGCCGCAGCATAAATGGCTGCCCACTGCTCTGGGTGTGTGTTCACGGTTTGTGTGTGTTCACTGCTGTGTGTGTGCACTTTGGATGGGTAAATGCAGAGCACTAATTCCGAGTATGGGTCACCATACTTGGCCACGTCACTTCACTTCTCAGTCACTGTTTCCCGTTTCTAACATCTCATATTCATGTTAATCTGAGAAAGCACCTCCATCTAAGCATCATATATTCTTTCTTTTAGCCTGGTCATCCCAGACGCCTCCCCTTAGAGATCGGCCTGACACTCATGGCCAATAAGGGCCCCAGCGTCCCGCAGATAATCAAACTCCTGGACTGGCAGGACGACCCGTACCACTACGTAATGGTCTTGGAGCAGCCCATGCCCTGCATGAGCGTGTTTAATTTAGTGAAGCTCCGACAAAGGCTCGATGAGAAGATGGCAAGACATGTTATGTGGCAGGTCATTCATACCGCTAACACTTGCTGTGAGCGCGGCGTCTTCCACCAAGTAAAATTGGAGAACCTCCTGGTGAACCCGGACACGTGGGAGGTCAAGTTGATCGACTTCGGGTGCGGCACACTCATGAAGGACTCCACCTACATGGCCTTCAATGGTATGCTTGATGATTTGCTAGCGGGTTGTTTAACTCCTGCTGTAAATGTCTTCAAAATGAATTAAATATCAAAATCTCTTCCTTTTAGGCACAGACATGTTCTGTCCACCGAAGTTTGATTTCGACGGCAAGTACCACGCAAAGCCGGCGACAGTTTGGTCATTGGGGATGCTGCTGTTCGTGATGGTGTGCAGGTATTATCCAGACGAGAAAGACCTGCACAGGATCAGTAAGAACGACTGGTCGGACCCTGACCTGTCACAAGGTGAGATCTTCATCAAAGAACAAAGCTGGACAAATTGAATGCTAAATATGAAAGTATACCATTTGAAATCTAAATATAAAAGGTGTAACATACTGTATTGGTTAATAATCAGACATCTCTCTCATCGTTTTGGACAGAATGCTGCCAGATGATCCACGCTTGTCTGCAGCCTGATCCGCAGCGGAGACTCATCCTGGAAGAGATGCAGCTCCATGACTGGCTTATGGTACTACCGTTAGAGTCTATGATTTGCTAAATGTTTTGTTCATATTATCAGTCAAATTTACTCAAAATGTAATAATATACTTAGATTAATGACACTGATTTATGTTGTTGTTTCAGGTCGTGGAGTAAGACATGGAGAGCAACAAAAACAACTCCCTGTCACGGCCACTCTGTTGTTTTCTGTCTTCGGTCGGCTTTGCATCTGGCAGGCTGACATTAGTGGCCTTTCCATCCCTCCACTTTGGCCTTGGTGTCTTGTGTCCTGATAGCACTGTAGGGAGTTAAATTCAAGGCTAACATTAATGTTCTATAACTTTAAATAAGATCTAGAGGTAATATCGCGAGAACAGAGACCCGCGATTAGGATCGCGGGAGAGAATGATCTAGACAGTTGTGAGAGCGTAGAGGGAGAGATGACACGCTCTGTGTAATCGGATGTGGCTGATTCATGATGTTTACCTCTTCGTGTTTAATAAATCAAGTGTTATGATCTGCCGAGCTCCCTGTCGGTGTCCTCCTTGGATCAAAGCCAAGAACCCACGAGCCAGAGCGTGGTAAGAACTGTGACGCTCATATATATAGGAACGACACGCGTTACAGCACCTTGCACCTTAAATATTATTTATATTTATACTTTGTTCTAGATGTTTGTGTTAAGTTTTAGGATATTTGCATTTGTATTAAGATATTTATAAGGAATGGGTAATGTGTACTTGTAATTTTTGTAAGTATAATAGTAGTATAATAATAGAATAAATATATTAGAATAAGTATAATGTATTAAGATAAAGATATTTGTATTAAGATATTTATGCACTGTTATATTAGCAGAGTGACTGTAATTTGGACTACTGTAATCAGTCTCTCTCTCTCTCTATATATATATATATTTTTAAAAATCAACAAAAAGTAGGCTTCCATTCACCACTATACACTCATCCATGACACAAAATTTTAGTGTAGTGTACACAAATATTCAGAAATGTCAAAATGACAAAAAAATTATGTTCACTTCACACAAAAACACATCCTATGTTAGCCTAACAGAATATTTGATTTAACTGTAATAAGTACTAACTATAAGATTTATAAAGCACATTTGGCTTAGCGTGTATACTGTACGTTCAATTGACAACACATTGAGCACTTAGCATACAATGCAACAGTTGACTGAACATGTAGCCTAGTTATGTAGTCATTTCTGTACTCAAAATTAATACTTTGTTCATTTTACATATAGAAACAACCTTATGATGACCAGATTTGCAGTGTCATGCTGTGTTAATTCAAAGACCAAAACTAATATCTTTCCCAAGAGAAAAAATCACCATCATATGTGAGTTCTGAGCACCAAAGTTTTCTCCAAAGTTTTGCTTTAGCATTTAGCACAATTTAGCATCGTTTCCCCCCCTGTCCACAACCCTTTTAGAACAAACCTTAAACATACCAGTTGAGAACCACTGGTATAAAATAAATTGGTGACTCAGTCATGCATTTATTCAAAGCAATTAAAAGCCCTTGAAGAAAATCATCGCCTCTGAGAAATAGCACAACAGCATTTTGTTTTAAATAATTTAATACATTTTAAAATTATTTGGTTTACTACATTTGACCTGTGTATCACACTAAACATACAAAATAACAAGAAATATTTAATCCATAATCCATTAAATGATGCATTGATAGTGTAGCTGTGACCCTTCTATGTGAATGGAGAGCAGAACACCGGAGTACGGCTCAAACTACCCAACGACAGTGTAGCACAGACGGAGGTCCATTGTGTACAGCACCTAAAACACCCTTTACACTATTAACATCTTTTCAGGTACACTTGAACACAATTTCAACTCATTTAAATGGGTATTTTTGTACAGCAGGTCAGAAATATTGGAGATACTTAGATACAAACATATTTAGAAACAAATCAAACTCACGGTTATCTCGCTTGTGTGTTAAATGAAAAGAGGAGAATCACTCAAATCAATGAATACACAGCAAAGTGCCAAGATTCTCCTAATCGCATCAGGATGACAAAGGGCTAGGTAATCAGAGATTTGGATTTCAGTCCGTCGATTTAACAGGTGACGGTTGGCTTTTATCGCAATCGTTTTCAGGAACATTGCTATAGCCATTGAGCTCCGGCTGCTCATATATTATTTATTTCAAACATCCTGGAACACAAAAGCTACCATCAAAGTGAAACTGCACCACCAACAGTTCTGTATTAAACATTAAAATTTGTTTCAATAAAAATAAAAAACAACAAGAATAAAACCCTACAGGCATAAAAAAATATTCCTCTTTTTGTTTTCATGATACATTTCTAGTACACTAAGTTTAATTCGCATCAAGTTTAGAACATCTCAAAGCAGAAGCACTATATTCACTCACATCATAAGCTTGAGTTGAACTATGTGTTTGACACGGACACACTGTGCACTGCAGCTCTTTAGGGAAATTCAGTTTTTGTGCAGAGATTCCTCCTCTGAATGTAAACTGAGCTCCCAGCTCGTCTTGAACTATTTACTGCAGCATGTTACCACAGACACACGTCCGAGTGATTGTTCACATTCACGATAATAATATGAAATCAGTGCTGAGGCAGCACAGAATATTGCACGTTCAAACGCTTGAGACACAATTGTACTCTGTACAGTATGTACACAATATCTGTGCTCTGTGTCTCCAGAGGGAGTGTGCGTTAGGCTAGGGGTTTCTCTCTCCCCCTTCACTGAGTCGGGTCAGGGTGGATCTGTGTGGTTTTGGATGGGCTTTGTAGAGTTTCTTTGGAATTTTGAGTTTCAAGAATTGCACTTCACTTATTTTGTATCACGTTTAAGAAAGATAAACGACCCATCCAAAAGCCCTGAAACATGCAGTTTGTTTAACTGGTACAATTTAGTTTTTAGTCATATAGCATTTTTAATGCTTTTATGTTAATTAATTCCTGTAATATTTTATTGCACTTTCATAATGCAATAAAATGTTATTCAGAAATGTGTTCATCATCTAACACTATCATTTGTTCCAGGAATATTTAGCAGTCAGCCATCTCCAATACTTTCTAGTGTACATCCTGTGGAAAAAATCAGGTTGCCATTGCTAAATTAAAAGTCAAGGACTCAAGGACTACAATTCTTAACCTTCAGTCCAAAACAAACATGCAGAAATAAATATTGCATTAAAAAGACTTGAGCACAATTATTTACAAGTAAGTAAATGATCACCTTTAAATTAAATTTTAATAAAATTACTTGAATCAATTTAGCTGTACTGTAATGGTTGAAGAAATTAATTTTTGAGTTTTCAACTTCACTTGATGTTGTTACCAAAGGAAAACAGATGGATGTGCATTTTTTCAGGAATATTAAGAGTATTAACCCAATTATTCCACAGGATCATCACAAAAATTACAAACAGCTTGTACCCTTATTGGGTCATCTTTGTACCTTATTTACCTCAAAAAGATGCATAGTAGTACCTTAAGGGTACATACCTATGAACTATTCTAAGGTACAAATATGCACCTTTTAGGGGTAGATAAAGTACAAATTTGTCCTTTTAAGGGTAGTGCCCATCAACAATTAGCTGTGCCCCTAAAGGTACAATTTGGGCATATTTGTTTTCAGACAGTGCACAACATTAAGAAGGCTGATAGCCATAACAGCGCTAATACTTAGAGAAACCTGTAGAATACAAAATCTGTGAGGTTTCATCTGAAGGTTGCAGTAATTTCAAACACCAACAGCACTTCCACTGACATCAATGGGTTCATCTTCAAGCATTCTTGATGATCAAGGAATAATCCCAAATAACATTTGAATGGTCTCCAAATTTGGAATAACTGATCCTTTTTATGATCTTGAGTGACCGTGACTCATTTTCACTTTCATTGTCTGGATTTGAAGATGGTTTTGTCTCCACAATGCATATTTTTGATGTATGTACTAAGTTCTAAAGGAGCTGAACTGGACCAGAGCATGTTTGCCTCAAAGATGATGTAGATGAACCCAGTAATGAAAACTCTCGGCCAGCACTGACTCTCTCTCATTCTCCTTCTCTCTTGCTCTCAATCTCCATTCATCTCCATCACCTTTTCTGTGAGGATTTCCCGGAAGGTTGAAAGCTGCTTCATCTGCTCCGTCTGCATCGAGTGTCGTCTCATCAGTTTCTTCTTCATCTTGAAGTCTGGTCCACGCTTTGGTGACGATGGCGCGACCGGCAGCAGGATCTTGCTCCCTGAGTGAACGGGAGAAGTGGGCTTTCCGTTGGCACGGATATCAGGAATGGGTCGCTGAGGGTTGACGTTGAGAGGAGGAAGGAACCCAGGTCTTGTGTGGGAGATGTGGTCCAAAAGGAGAGTGCCTGATCCCCGCCGTTCCAACAGTCCTGTTGGCCGCCGCCGCATTGTCATAGGAGACACCGAGTTGGGAATGCTCTCCAAAGACTCTCGAGAAGAGCTGGTGAGCAGCGACAAGGGAGAGGCGTTGTACTTGCGGTGCTCCACTGAGACACGTCCAGAATCCGGAGATCCAGGGATGGAGGCAGGGCACAGGTGGGTGTCCGACTCGTAGTGTTCCATGCGGGTGAGTTTGGGGTGTGGTAAGCCACGGATCCCTGTCGGTGCCTGAGCCACACTGTCCTGAGTCTCAGGGGCTGTGTTTCGACGATATAGTGACTGGTGCTGATGTACTTTATCCGCCCAGGAAGAGCCACAGAGTGCTGCACAGTCTTCCGAACAGGACCGGTCCATCAGCTTTGGAGAAGATGGGTCATGGGTCTCTATACTGTGCCTTCGGGACAGGAGAGGTCTGCCAGGACCAGAAACTGTCATCCCATTCATCTCCGAGACCAACTTGTCCTCCTCGGCTAAATCGCCCTCTATCCGCTCCGCTCTCTCAGCAAGTACTGAAGGAGCCACCAGACCCCATGGCTCAGAGTTCAGTCTTTTCAGAAGCTTACGGGGTGGTGGTCTCCTCTCCCCTTGTGGTCTGTTCGAGGGTAGTGGGAGTGCTGAAGTCACGGCAAAGCTGAAGATACCTTCCTCCTCCTCACCGGGGGCAGAGCCAGAGGTATGGATCTCTACCTCAGATGGAGACATGCAAGCAGGGGAAAGCTTGTCCACTATACCCGGAGATGGTGGGGAGTTCAGGTATTGTTTGGTCTTTTTAGTGCCAGAGGGAGATGTATCAGTGGTAATGATGATGACCTCTTTACCTTTGGCTTTGCAGGCATCCAGCAGGACCTGAAGAGTGTCCCTGTCGCCCTTATTGATGGCGTGTACGAGTGCAGAGGCCCCGGAATAGTCTTTCAAGCTGGGATCGGCGCCATTTTCCAACAGCAGCGACACCACCTCTTTGCCTGCCTTTTCTGCACACGCATGCATCAGGGCGGTCCGACCCGATTTGTCAGGGATGTTTGGGTCTGCTCCCTTCTCAAGCAGGTACCTCACCATTCTCTGCCGGGTCTGTAGATCATCGTATCCTGCCAGACAGGCCGCTATGACCGGCGTCTCCCCTCGCTCGTTCCCTTCATTGATATAGGCTCCGCCCTCCAGGAGCAGGCGAGCGAGGCGGAGCTTGCCCTGGAACACTGCTTTCAGAAGGGCATTGCCCTCCGTGTGCAAGGCCCCTCCATCACCCATGATGTCTCACTCTCCACCTCTAGAATCCCAGAATCCCCCACCCCTCTCCTCCTCCGGCCTCAGCAATGTCGGGACATCCCGGCTCAGATTCTGGTGAACCTGGAACAAAAACAAATAAAAGTGTTTTATCATAGGGGTTGTTTGACATTTGAATATTGCAAAGGAACACTTCCAACTCCAAAATCACAGACACTGATCTGACACCAAGGTCCCACAAAATTCAGAACTGAAGAACTGGCTTCTTTTCAGTTAAGTGGTTGGGTCACACCCAACAGGAAGTTGAATAGGAATCTGAATTGGAATAACAGTAAGGTAACACTAAATACATCTATCTATCTATCTATCTATCTATCCTTTTAAATGAGGCTTTGTGAAGCTGACATTTAAAGATTGACAACCTTTGCTTTTCTAGTTAACTGTTACAGCTATATGAATTTCTCTCAATTTCAACTGTTTTTAATTTTAAATCCTTACATTCAAATTAGGGGTGTCAAAGCGATTAATCACGATTAATCGAATTCAAAATAAAAGTTTATGTTTACATGTTAATGTATGTGTGTGTACTGTGTATATTTACATGTATATATAAATACACACACATACATGTATATATTTAAGAAATAATTACATGTAGGCTATATATTCATATTTACATTTACATTTAGCAGACGCTTTTATCCATGATTTTTTATCAAAATCAACAAAAGAGCAATGATAAGCAAGTGCTATAACAAGTCTCAGTTAGCTTAATGCAGTACACGAAGCAAGGTTTTTTTTAAATCATATAATAAATAAAATGAAAACAGATAGAATAGAAAAAGAATAGAGCAAGCTAGTGTTAGAGACCTTTTTTGCGTTTGTTAATCAGAAGAAGTCAGAAAGTCAGAATTATAATTGTATAATAAATAAAAAGAAAACAAATAGAATGCAAAAAGATTAGAGAACCAAGTGTTAGTTTTTTTTTTTTTTTAAGAAAACAAGCAGTTAGTAAATAAATAGAGAGCAAGTCTAAAAGGGGTAATTTTTTTAAAATAAAGACTAGAATTAGAATAGAGGGTGCTAGAGTTAGAGGGTCAAATTAAGATGGAAGAGATGTGTTTTTAGCCGATTCTTGAAGATGGTTAAGGACTCAGCAGCTCGGACTGAGTTGGGCAGGTCATTCCACCAGGAGGGAACATTTAATTTAAAAGTCAGAGAAAGTGATTTTGTGCCTCTTTGGGATGGCACAATAAAGCGCCGTTCACTTGCAGAATGCAAGCTTCTAGAGGGCACATAAGTCTAAAGTAATGAATTTAGGTAAAGGGGTGCAGAGCCAGTGGTGGTTTTGTAGGCAAACATTAATGCCTTGAATTTTATGCGAGCAGCTACTGGTAGCCAGTGTTCTGGAGGGCCCATACATCTGAAGTAGTGAATTTATGTAAAGGGGTGCAGAGCTAGTGGTTGTTTTGTAGGCAAACATTAATGCCTTGAATTTGATGTGAGCGGCTATCGGTAGCCAGTGCAATCTGATGAACAGAAGTGTGACATGCCCTATTTTTAGCTTGTTAAAGACTTCTCTTGCTGCCGCATTCTGGGTTAGTTGCAGAGGGTTGATAGAACTGTCTGGAAGACCTGCCAAGAGGATGTTGCAATATAGGACAGAACTAGAGCTTGAACTATCAGTTCTGTTAGTTCTGTCTTGAGTTGAAGGTGATGGTCCTTCATCCAGCAAGAAATGTCTGTTAGACAAGCTGAGATGCCTGAGATGCG
>NW_015552637.1:2623477-2650470 GCF_001515605.1 Sinocyclocheilus anshuiensis
AACAAAGAGTGAAAAATTTAAGGGGGTCTGAATACTTTCCGTACCCACTTTATATATATATATATATATATAAATATCTATACAGATATTTATGTATGATTTATATTTATACATATAAATCCTATATATTGTTGTGACGAGAGGGGCGAGGCCGGTGGAGTAAATGCTAATGCGCGACACCTGCGCCACTCACCGGTCTCGAGTCCCATGGAGGAGCTCCGGAAGGATAAAAGGAGGAGTGACGACAGTGTTGGACGAGAGAGGACCAGGCCTGGATTTTATTTTGTGTTTTGTGTGCGGCAGTCGTCCGCGAGGGGCTGCCGCTTTACTTTCATTTTGTGTTTGTTTATTTTATTAAAGTCTTTAAATGTTCGCCGGCTCCCGCCTCCTTCTTCCCGTGACTACGAACTTTGTTACAATTGTATACAGTAATATAAAGTTATATACACAGTACACACACATTTATTATGTAAACATAAACTTTTATTTTGGATTCTATTAATCGCGATTAATCGATTTGACAGCCCTAATTCAAATGCAATTCTGAATTGGAATTTAGCATTCTCGATTCAGTTCTCAGATCAATCAAACAAAGTCTGAAATCTCAAATCACATTATTTTAATCAGACTCAATCCAGAGCATTCAAAACTCGCTAGTTTCTCTATATTGTCTCACTAGTAACACCCAATGCATTAACTAAAGTTAATGTATGCAGCCTTAAGGTAAAGTGTTGCTGTCTTACTCAGTTGTGTTCTGAACACTGTGTCCTGTGGGCTGACACTTTGTACAACCCTGTACTCTTTAACACAGTCTCCTCTCCATCTTCTCTGTAATGAAGGCAGGAGAGGGATCATAATGACAGTCCAGTAAAGAAAAGAAAATTGAATTCCTGAGTGGTGCAAAGAGCATAAAGACATGTGACAAGCTCAGTCAGCACTGCACACATACAAATGATTTATGACATGCATTCATCTTACACACAGATACCAGGCATTTACTAACACAAAAATTATGTTGTTCAAAATTATGTTTCTTTTGGTATCTGATGTATTGCAAGGTATGCCAAATGAACCATATTTCCAATGTTCAACAATTGTTCTTGACAGTACATGTTGTTTTTTGGACTGAAAAAAAATCTGTGTGAGCTGGTGATAGTGTGGATGATGATCCTACTTTTAAGACTAATAAAAACTTCATACCTATCCCATGCTTTCAGATGCACATTCTCCCTCGATCAGAAACCTTCCCATCATGCTATGTATGAGCTTCATGGAACGTGAGCCATCAGATCATTACACTAACTATCTTGGTAAGATGATTAGAGCAAGCGACAGGGGGTGTGGCAAGAGGGCATCCAGTCCAATAACAGTATTATTAACATGCTGCAGCCTTCGAAATCAGCTTGAACCTATTTGAAATTCAATGAGCCCAAATCACATAGCATACTGATACAGGCACTGTGAGGCAGAAGCCCCGCCTCTTCTCAAACAGAAACTGATCAACGAGCTACACAAATGGGGAGGAAAGGAGGATGAAATTGGTTTGACTACATGTTGCGGTCAATCATGTATTGTCACGGAGGGTCAGTGGGGAAAAGGAGAAACTAATTGCACATGGTCAAAACTAAGATGTTGTACTGAATTTTCTTGCTATTTGTGTTCTTATTCCTTCACAGTCTGATTAATTGAAGACATGGTGACTCTTACTCTTCCATATATAATTTGTTTGATTAATTCCTAGTGGTCTTCCTCTCGCTGCGCTCCTGAGCTCTGGTGATATAAAGCAGCGATATGCAGAGATGTACTGGGACTAAAAAAAGCCCAGGACCCATGCTGACCCAGGACAACACATAACGGATAACAACCCACTACAATTGAACTACCATTCAAATGCCTTGGGGTCAATGTTTTTTTTTTTTTTTTTTTTTTAACTGCATAATTTTATTTAGCAAGGATGCACTAAATTGATTTTAAAAAAATTACAGTATAGACAATTACAATGTTTAACAAAAAATGTATATAATACAGTGCATTGGCTAATAAATTAACATTCTTATATACACTGAAACTAACAGTGCTTTGATAGGCTTTAGATAACTGATATATAAAAACAGCACAATTATTTAAAAATCAGCTTTTTAAATATTAATTCATTTGACTTGTATAGTATGGTTTCCTAACCATATGTTCAGTCTAGAAAGTCACGTGATGTGCTGCACCCAGTGCTGCTTTACTAAACATTGCCTATATCATCTGCGTACGCCAGGATCTGTGGCTTAAAAGAGATGGCCTGAGGATGGAAAAATACATTTTTCCTTTAAACCTTTTTATATTTTTATTTTATATTTTAACTTGGCTTCAACATCCCCAAAATCGGCCAGCCCCCAGAAGAGATCCCGTTGCTCCCTATAGTTTATCTCTGGCGATATGAAGAACATTTGGAACGTCAAGAGTGTGTACAAGCTGTGCAGAATTCACATCCTCCTGCATCACACCAACACACCCACAGACCCCGAGCTGCTCCTCCTGCCTGCCTTCTTAAGGAATTCTCTGTCATTTCCGAGTACAATGCATTGGCTAATAAATTAACATTCTTATATACACTGAAACTAACAGTGCTTTGATAGGCTTTAAATAACTGATATATAAAAACAGCACAATTATTTAAAAATCAGCTTTTTAAATATTAATTCATTTGACTTGTATAGTATGGTTTCCTAACCATATGTTCAGTCTAGAAAGTCACGTGATGTGCTGCACCCAGTGCTGCTTTACTAAACATTGCCTATATCATCTGCGTACGCCAGGATCTGTGGCTTAAAAGAGATGGCCTGAGGATGGAAAAATACATTTTTCCTTTAAACCTTTTTATATTTTTATTTTATATTTTAACTTGGCTTCAACATCCCCAAAATCGGCCAGCCCCCAGAAGAGATCCCGTTGCTCCCTATAGTTTATCTCTGGCGATATGAAGAACATTTGGAACGTCAAGAGTGTGTACAAGCTGTGCAGAATTCACATCCTCCTGCATCACACCAACACACCCACAGACCCCGAGCTGCTCCTCCTGCCTGCCTTCTTAAGGAATTCTCTGTCATTTCCGAGCCAGCTCAGCCCAGGAAAGCAAGCGGAACGCTATTTTTGCATACTGATTATGGGAGGTGGAGAGGAACAGGGAGAAATGAACTGTTCTTTGAAAGTGTAATCGCAAAAAAAATCCATCTTTAAGGGGTCTCGGGGAATCGAGACGGCGAGGTTAATCTCCTGTCTCACACACACGGGGCAGCATGGATGACTCATCTCCATGATAGACTCACTGGAGAGATGTGGCAGGCATCGTCTCTCAGGAGATCAGCCTGCTGAAACCCACAGGCGTCCTTACATGTATCCTGACCTGACATGTGCATTGTGACCAGCCTGTTTTAAACGCTCCAGTGAGAATTAAAGAGGGAAAAAAAGACAAAGATAGGAAAATAAAATCTGTCTTCATGTAGGGTACATTTACATGACAATGATGTACTAAAAATAGAAAAGCATTTCCTTCACGTTTTTAAAAAGGTTAGATGACAACATTGTCAAAACGATCCCCATTCAAACATATCCGCAAAAATGGCTGTATTATGCATGCCAGGCCAGTAGTTGGCACTTTGTAAATAAACACTACGCACCTGCGCACATATGCATTCCTATAGACTGAACGTGTAATACACGTGCTGATGTCACCATTTTTACCAATTTGCTAATTTGAGACAATAACGGTATCGTGTTCAAAAATTTGCACTTTGAAATCTGTTTTCAAATATTTGCATTTTCAGGCCCCCACAACGCTGTTGTTGTGTATGAATGGCCAAAACACAAAAAGTTTTCTGTTTTTAGTTGAAACTGGTGTTGTTTAAATGCCTCATTAAAAACCCTCTATTGTAGAACATATTTAGAAAAATGTCTTCTTGTTTTTTTCATCCATACAATGAAAGTCAGTGATATCCAGTGTAGGTTGGACTTGAACATTCTTCATTTTTTTTCCAGCATACAGAAAAAAAGTCATATTGGTTTGAAACGACATAAGGGTTAATAAATGATGATACATTTTCATTTCTGAGTGAACTATCCCTTAAAGGACATCAGCCAGGGCTTTTGTTCTAGATAATTTGAAATGTTTTAAAATATTTAAAAATGTAAGCTATTTCTGTGCTGTTTTTCATGGAAACAGCATGGCATTGTATGCAAATATTGTTGGCTCAGAGACAAGTTGCTTATGCTAAAAAGTTGTTTTGGATAAAGCGTCTGCTAAATGCACGAACATAAATGTTAATGTCAAGACCTTTATTTTGAAGTTTAATTATATTGCTCTTGTCTGTGATCATAATGTGATAATGTGATGTGATCTTAATCATAAGTCTGTGTAAAAACATTCCTTAGACTTTGACCAAGTATTCAGTCACAAACTCACAATGTGTCATGATATAAAGAACCAAAGTGCAGTTTATTTTGTGAGTTTCATTTCCGTTTACATGCACAGTTTCCTATGTAGACAGCTTTCTAGATTTTGGAGCAGAGCTAATATGTACGGATATATGCATAAAAGATGCATACAAATATGTATGTATGCAGCTACTGCAATTCTGCTCCAACATCTGTGTTTTCTACATAATAAATTGTACTCTAGTGCAGTTTGCATACTTTATAGACACTCTAGAACCACAAGGGTTATTTATACACAGACTGATTAAACAAGCAACACCTGGTACAATTCAGGGAGGGACTGTGAACATTACATTTGCCAGATGCTTTTTTGCAAAGTGACTTATGTTGCATTTAAGGTATAAATTTGATCAGTTTTGTCTTTGACCCCACAAAACACAAGCGTAAAAGGACTTCAAAATAGAGGTCTTGGTGCTAAACGGAACAAGACCTGCTTAGAAAAAAAAAGAAACATTACAGATGTCTGATTCTTCAGTTGTGTAACTCCAAAATGGATGTTATGTCACACACGACATAATGAAGATGCCATACTTACCTTTTCCACTCTCTTTCAATTCATACAGGTGGACAAACAACTGTCATCATCTTTCAATCATGTCAACATTTCTGTGGCTTTGTTCAGACGAGCAGTATTTCCAACTCCAAATCTCTTTCATTTTTTTGTAGCTTGAACAGCACAAAAAAAACATGGAATAATGATTTTTAAAGACCTAATCCAAACCAAATAAATGATTAAAGATTAAATAGATATCTTTAAATAAAAGATTAAAGATTTAAAGACATATTTATGAAAGTAGATTTCATTCAATTGGATTTTAAGTCATTTTTAATAAATTTTTTTAAATAAATAAAGGTTCAAAAAGTGATGCCACAGAAGAACCATTTTTGGTTAGGTATTTTTAAGTGATCAGTTCATAAAAGAACCACTTTTTACTAGTGTGATTGTTTTACTTTTTCCACTAAAAGAACCTTTTGTGCAATGGCAGCGTTCTATAGATGTTAAAGGTTCTTCATGCCAATACTGATGCCAATAAAGAACCTTTATATTTAAGAGTGTACTTGTCTACAACTGTGTCTGAATTTACTCAGGATAAATAACCAGCGAGAAAATATTGTAGACAATTATGCTTAATAAATTGAGAGAAATTAAAAATGAGATTTATGGATTTATTGATTGATATAATTTATCATGTAGCCCTATGAGCTTCCATAATTGATTCTCTTATTTTCCTGTTTATCACTGTGAAGCTGCTTTGACAATCTATGTATAAAGTGCTATAGGAATAAAGGTGACTTGACTCATTTTTTCTTGCATCCGTTATGTATTGAAGGATGTCAAGATGACCAGTCAATATTTGGTGTATGTGTAAATATATCAGATATTGCCTTCGCTGTTTGAACAAGCGCATCCAATTATAATCACTTGAAAAATGACAGACAAGCAGACAGCTCCCAAGATTGAATCTGATAGATAAATCAGATTTATGTGCCATCTGAACAAAGCCTTTGCTCTATGGATCTTTGAGTGTGTACAGATCAGTGTAGTGGAGAGTCGTTCGACATGACCAAAATAAACTTGCCAATTTTGCAGCATGTTGAAGAGCACTTGGAGAGGGTCTGTGTTTCAGCGCCGCGCCGGAGGAGGGAGGCGACGTACCGAGCTGTCTTGTCGGGACAAGTCATATCTAATTCTCTATGCTCTCCCGACAGATGATGGAAATGAATATCATGTCTTCATTCTCACGCCTCTGAGAGCCCCCACCCCTGGCTTTCTGTTTTACGTAACAGCAGTGTGTGTGTGACTCAAGGCTGCATCTGAGGTTGCGTGAGGGGGCCCGTGACCAGAAGGGGCTGCGCAGTCAAGCGTTCTCACCCCACCAAGAGCGCCACGGTGCCTTTGAGCCACTGTTTGCCTCATTAGATCACACGGATCGAGGCAGGTGCAATCACTTTTACAGCAGCTGAGAGAACAGCATCCATCAGCGGAGCACCGATGACCCTTTGACCCAGTCACATCAGAACCGCTGAGGCAATTCATCACTCACATTGGCAGCTTCAAAGAGAACCATCCTGCAGAGGGGCAATGAGATTATCTCCTTCATATTAAATGTCCTAAGCGTTCCTGACACGTTTTCTGAACTGCCGTGTGTTTAATCCGTATTGTTTACTGTGGCATGTTTAGGTCTTGCTGTCATTTTCAATGCCACTCATGTCGTGGCAAGTTTGTTTTTCTCCTACACTTGGTCTGTAATGAGATGAATGACAACAAAACCACTTGACTCGACTAGACTGAGTGTTCAGTGATTTACAGAGATGAGAATGAATTCTCCTCCAATTCTATAGCAATCTGTGCATCTCCTTTCACATAACTGCACACAACAGCATACCAATGCATTCTTCTCTGCCCTCGAACTGCAGATGTCAGAAATAAAATATGGTTTTATGCAAACAGAAAAAGCAACTTCATGTGATCAATGCAGAAATCTGATGATTTTTATACTGTCCAGCATATAGGGGATACGTCTTGCGTTTAGGATCATTACGTTCGTTTTTTCCATTGTGATATTGTTTTTAGGACAAATAATGCATCTGGTTATGTCTCTCTTACTGTTCCAATTACTCTTTCTTGATATTTTTCATTACTGTAAAATAGCATTTCTGTACTGTCGTACAGTAAAAATAATGTTATACTATGCTTTTTTCAAAGAAGAAAGTTAAATTGTTTTTATAAAAAATCAAGGATAATAAACAAATAATCTACTAGCATGATGAATAAATAGTTTAAAAATCCTTGACATGTTTCTTTACTGTAAAATAGCATGTTTAAAAATAATGATATACAAATCATGCAACAAATAATCTAATAGCATGATGAATAAACACTTAACATTTTTTTTCACATGACAGTATTTTATAATGAGAACTGGGGTGTAAAATGTAACTGTCAAGAAAATCAATAATCTTAATCGTTTTAAAAAATAGGCTTAATTTTCTAAATGCAAAATACAATTTCTTTTGTGGAGTAAAGTGTGACTGAGGCATCTTTTTGTATTTTTAGTAAGAATCTCCTTCATACCTTATACTAAAATAATGTGGCATGGTATTTAAATAGTGCTTCAAAAAAACTCCATGCTACATGTCCAAAAACATGGTATTGCCATTGCTATGTTCAAAAACCTTGCCAATAGCATCATTATTGCAGCACAATGGTATTATTTCCTCATAATATAACCAATATAATGTATTCTCATGTTTTGATTCTACAAGTGAAAATATTACTCAAATCAAACGAGCAAATGCTGATTATATGTCGCTGTCCGCGGTGCTGAACGCCATTCGCAAAACGGAGCAGTTACAGATTTTGATGCGTTACAGACTCGATTCACACCGCCAGCTGCAAATATCTTCAGCTCAGGACTATTTTTAGTCTTGAAGCATCAACTTTGGTGTCTATTCACGTCAGCTCTCTGCCTGACGCAAAGCTTCAGTGTCCACAAATGAACTTCCAAACAGCAGACACACACTTCAAGCCTCCGTTACAGCAAACGAGCAGCAATCGCCACAGAAACGCTCATATTTTAAGTTTTTGCGAAGTGAGACAATGAACATTACAGCAGCATATATATCAATCTTAAACCTTCTCCTTTAGACATCCAGCAAATCTTCAGAGATCCTTTTAGGAAATGCCAGCAGACATTCAGTGTAACTGAGAATCCGAATTGCGGTGCATGAATTCGCAACGAACGTTCATAAAGCCTTATGAACAGCTGCAGCCACATGCACATCGTTCCTCCAATAAAACATTTGCTTTTAGCTTCAACAACTCACACCAAACGAGCAGCCAGCAACCATTTCTGATCAGCGCACATGCCAGCAAAAAATGATAGTCGTTTGCATGCTTCACAACATCGAACGACTCGAAAATCGCTCTATAAAAGTGGTTTGAAACGTAAATAATAAGAAAGACAGTGCAATGGAATGTTAAGATATCGCTGCAATATGAAGGACTGAAGTCTGCTTAATTATGGCCATGCTCAGCTGAGAATAATACAAAATATAAATGAAATAATAATAATTATAATAACAGTAAATGTTTTCCTAAACACGAAGAGCATTTTGAAAGCAACATTTGCAGGAGAGTATTTCGAGAGAGGCTCACCGTGTATCTGCTGTCTTCACTCCATCAGAGCGACTGATTTTAGCCCGAGAATCCAGCTGCTGTCTGCTGATCCCCGTGTCTTACATCCCCCACATCATCTCTCCTCCTGCGACCGAGAGTTTGGGAGACTCTGCTGGGGCGTGGAGTGGGCAGTGAGCTGATGCGAGGCTCCCACGATCACGCACAGACGCACTGAGGTCCAGCTTCACCAAGCAAACCACTGACTGACTGACTGTTCACATGCACATGACCATCTCTGCTTTCCACTAGGGGGAAACTTATTCAATTATTTTAATTCTTTGATCATTTTAAGTTTATCCCTGGTTTTCTGATGCACCCCTGCATTTGTTTGCCATGGTGTGCTGTTTCTCACAAGCAGATGTAGAGAATACAATTTGGTGCAGATGTTCAATGAGTTTACCATAACAACAACAACAACAATATTAATAATAATAATAATAATAATAATAATAATAGTCTTGTCTAAGAAATAGACCAAATTCTGCATGCTGTGATTTGATACATGATAACATTTAAGCAATGTGTGCAAGTGCTTTACATAGTCAAGTTAAGGCTGCTCTGAGCAGGCTCTGTGCCTGCTCTAAATTTTGCATAAAGACACAATGGCGCATTAAACCCATGCAAAAATATAAAATATGCCAGCCTTGACCCACTTAAGCACCAGTGATGAATGTAAATGATGCAGCATTGGTGCAGCCTTGTTGTCATGACAGAGCATTTATTTTAGAATCTTTTTTATTCATAATTTTATCTTTGAAGTACTTTAATGATATATTTGTGCAATCTGTGTAAATGCATGTACAGTATGCAACCTGTGTGCCGGCTTTGCAGAGTAAAGATGGCGTGTATTAGGTCAACGCTAAAATGCACTTAACACACATTTGCAGAGGTGCATATTCTCCCTCAACATAAATCTGGATTTTTGCTTGCCTTTTTTATTTTTCATTTTTGGGGCTAAATATATATCAAGGCCCTCTCTGCAAGAAAGCAGGGGGTGTGAAACAATTCTCAGACTGCATAAATACTAATTCAGTGACTATAGCTATTATTGAACACAGTTTCTATGGCAACTGATTCAGTGGATTCCGACAGAAGCATTCCCACAGTGACATGCACATGCTGCAGGAGAGAGAGAGAGAGAGAGAGAGAGAGAGAGGTTATAGTAGTGAATGTGCTCTTGCTCTCCATGCTTAGATTTAAATTACAGTTTGAATGTTATGTCCCAATATTTCAATTAATGTTTTTAGGTTTTATGTTGTGTTTTGTTCAAATGAGTTTACCTTATTGAAATGAGCTCATGCCTAATTTCTGTCTCTCATACTCACATATTTTCTGATTTTGACAGGGGAGGCTGTGAGTCAGCAATATCACAGTTAGTTTTCCTTTCATTCTTTTTTTCTCTTTTTTAACAAATGCAGATTTAGCTGAATTTGAACTGTTTCCAGGTTTTCTAGAAAAGCATTTCAGTGCTGCGAGGAGCTTCGTCAGCACAGATTAGAATGGAACTGTTGTGATGAATATGGGACTTTTAGAATCTACTTTTAGAAAATAAACAAAAAAAACTTTTTTCACTCCCATTAGTTCATTACTTTTGTCTAATAAAAATGTCCAATCATACACATGCAACACATTTTTCTGAAATGTCATGAACACACATTTCAAATATTTGTGTTTGATACTATTCTAAAATGTCATTTTAAAAATTTTAAAATAAAGTGGGTGACGTGCTAAGGCATTTTTATAGCTCAATTTTATGTATCATAAATAAACACATTTAAATAATATTTTCACACTTTTTCTTCACAGTTTGACAAAATTCTAGCTTGATGCGCAACGCAATATTTAATCTCATTTTTCTTTACACATAACATACCTCATATTTAATGACAAGAATGCTTTTCCCCAACACTTTTGTGTCCCTGGTAGCAAAGTACATTAACTCTGGAGAAAACTTTATTATGAGGCAAAATTGTTGGACATGATAGAAACATCTGTAGGATGAACAAAAAATTAATTTCATCCAGTTTTTTAGTAAATAATGCAATCTTTTTTTTTTTTTAAGATAACCATAGTTTCAAAGTAATAAATAGTTGTAGTAATAATTAATATATTTATGTTGTTGCGTTTGTTTGTTTGTTTATTTTTTACGATGGGAAGCGAGTGAAGGAACAAGGATGAAAAGTAATATTTATAGCAATATAATTGAAAGGCATAAAATATATTAAGTCATGGTAAAACTAAGAAACGTATTGTATAAAATGTGCTAGTTTTAACAAATCAGCCCTTGCATAATGCAGACATGCCAGCAAAAAATGATAGTCGTTTGCATGCTTCACAACATCGAACGACTCGAAAATCGCTCTATAAAAGTGGTTTGAAACGTAAATAATAAGAAAGACAGTGCAATGGAATGTTAAGATATCGCTGCAATATGAAGGACTGAAGTCTGCTTAATTATGGCCATGCTCAGCTGAGAATAATACAAAATATAAATGAAATAATAATAATTATAATAACAGTAAATGTTTTCCTAAACACGAAGAGCATTTTGAAAGCAACATTTGCAGGAGAGTATCTTGACAGAGTCTCACCGTGTATCTGCTGTCTTCACGCCATCAGAGCAGCCGATTTTAGCCCGAGAATCCAGCTGCTGTCTGCTGATCCCCGTGTCTTACATCCCCCACATCCCCTCTCCTCCTGCGACCGAGAGTTTGGGAGACTCTGCTGGGGCGTGGAGTGGGCAGTGAGCTGATGCGAGGCTCCCACGATCACGCACAGACGCACTGAGGTCCAGCTTCACCAAGCAAACCACTGACTGACTGACTGTTCACATGCACATGACCATCTCTGCTTTCCACTAGGGGGAAACTTATTCAATTATTTTAATTCTTTGATCATTTTAAGTTTATCCCTGGTTTTCTGATGCACACCTGCATTTGTTTGCCATGGTGTGCTGTTTCTCACAAGCAGATGTAGAGAATACAATTTGGTGCAGATGTTCAATGAGTTTACCATAACAACAACAACAACAATATTAATAATAATAATAATAATAATAATAATAATAGTCTTGTCTAAGAAATAGACCAAATTCTGCATGCTGTGATTTGATACATGATAACATTTAAGCAATGTGTGCAAGTGCTTTACATAGTCAAGTTAAGGCTGCTCTGAGCAGGCTCTGTGCCTGCTCTAAATTTTGCATAAAGACACAATGGCGCATTAAACCCATGCAAAAATATAAAATATGCCAGCCTTGACCCACTTAAGCACCCAGTGATGAATGTAAATGATGCAGCATTGGTGCAGCCTTGTTGTCATGACAGAGCATTTATTTTAGAATCTTTTTTATTCATAATTTTATCTTTGAAGTACTTTAATGATATATTTGTGCAATCTGTGTAAATGCATGTACAGTATGCAACCTGTGTGCCGGCTTTGCAGAGTAAAGATGGCGTGTATTAGGTCAACGCTAAAATGCACTTAACACACATTTGCAGAGGTGCATATTCTCCCTCAACATAAATCTGGATTTTTGCTTGCCTTTTTTATTTTTCATTTTTGGGGCTAAATATATATCAAGGCCCTCTCTGCAAGAAAGCAGGGGGTGTGAAACAATTCTCAGACTGCATAAATACTAATTCAGTGACTATAGCTATTATTGAACACAGTTTCTATGGCAACTGATTCAGTGGATTCCGACAGAAGCATTCCCACAGTGACATGCACATGCTGCAGGAGAGAGAGAGAGAGAGAGAGAGAGAGAGAGGTTATAGTAGTGAATGTGCTCTTGCTCTCCATGCTTAGATTTAAATTACAGTTTGAATGTTATGTCCCAATATTTCAATTAATGTTTTTAGGTTTTATGTTGTGTTTTGTTCAAATGAGTTTACCTTATTGAAATGAGCTCATGCCTAATTTCTGTCTCTCATACTCACATATTTTCTGATTTTGACAGGGGAGGCTGTGAGTCAGCAATATCACAGTTAGTTTTCCTTTCATTCTTTTTTTCTCTTTTTTAACAAATGCAGATTTAGCTGAATTTGAACTGTTTCCAGGTTTTCTAGAAAAGCATTTCAGTGCTGCGAGGAGCTTCGTCAGCACAGATTAGAATGGAACTGTTGTGATGAATATGGGACTTTTAGAATCTACTTTTAGAAAATAAACAAAAAAAACTTTTTTCACTCCCATTAGTTCATTACTTTTGTCTAATAAAAATGTCCAATCATACACATGCAACACATTTTTCTGAAATGTCATGAACACACATTTCAAATATTTGTGTTTGATACTATTCTAAAATGTCATTTTAAAAATTTTAAAATAAAGTGGGTGACGTGCTAAGGCATTTTTATAGCTCAATTTTATGTATCATAAATAAACACATTTAAATAATATTTTCACACTTTTTCTTCACAGTTTGACAAAATTCTAGCTTGATGCGCAACGCAATATTTAATCTCATTTTTCTTTACACATAACATACCTCATATTTAATGACAAGAATGCTTTTCCCCAACACTTTTGTGTCCCTGGTAGCAAAGTACATTAACTCTGGAGAAAACTTTATTATGAGGCAAAATTGTTGGACATGATAGAAACATCTGTAGGATGAACAAAAAATTAATTTCATCCAGTTTTTTAGTAAATAATGCAATCTTTTTTTTTTTTTTAAGATAACCATAGTTTCAAAGTAATAAATAGTTGTAGTAATAATTAATATATTTATGTTGTTGCGTTTGTTTGTTTGTTTATTTTTTACGATGGGAAGCGAGTGAAGGAACAAGGATGAAAAGTAATATTTATAGCAATATAATTGAAAGGCATAAAATATATTAAGTCATGGTAAAACTAAGAAACGTATTGTATAAAATGTGCTAGTTTTAACAAATCAGCCCTTGCATAATGCAGATGAAAAAAAATGGTTTTGCATTTGATCCTCCATCAGAGCTGTTCACATTTTGTTTTTTTAAATTGAGTTGTTCGTTCTGCATGACTCATTTTGATTAGGATTGATTTAATTTAACATCAGACAGAAGCGGAACCATAAGTGAACGCGCGCTCGTTTCTGGAAGGAACATTTTCCGCAGCGGGCAAAAACAAACATGCATTGGCGGTTGATTTTACTGCTCAATTCTACAACAATAAATCCTGAATTTCTATGAAAACCAACTGCGTGTAATATTTACGGATTATCTAATAAATGCTTTGCACAATGGAATTAAGTTATAAATAAAGAGGGATTTCATCGCTTTTTTGTCTGTGAGTGAGCGAGGCGTGTTTAAATATTACATTTCGGTCTTAAACAAATACATAATTAAATAAAAACATATTTAGCAAACAATATTCACACTATGTAAAATATTTACATCAGTTTGGTCTTAATGTCTATTTTTGCAGCGGAATTCGATATGATATAAATGGAATATGAAATAAATAGGCTATATCAGATGTATGATTAATAATGTGATATGTGGTGATTGTGCCTCAGATAATGGCAGGAAGGGGCAGAGGGCAGCTCACTTTCTCTGTGGAGATTGTTGGAATCGGTAAAGGAGAAAATCTCCCTCCATCCTCCGTCCAGCCGACCCCTCTATTCCCTGTGAGTGTTTAAAGATAGAATAAAACCTCGTCGAACTGATACTCATTATATTACATTACATCAATGCACTTGGCAGACGATTTTATCCTAAGCTGCTTATACTGTATTCGTTCTTGCATTACCTGAGAGTCGAACCCAGGACTTTGGCGTTGCTGACATCGTGCGCTACTGTTTGAGCTACAGAAATCACAGCCAACGAAGTCCTCTCCTGTTAAACTGTCACATGAAGAACTGTGAACAAATAGTCAGTAACGAGACATCACAACACAATGACAATATTATTTTAGAAAGATAGCACACGTTAATAAAAAATAAAAATAAATTACATTTAAAAAAAGTGCACACGCAAAACTTATTTACAAACATAAGTGCAGGTTTAAAATGATAAAAAGAAAAAATACTGTTGATAATTAAGACAAACGTGGTTGTTAGATAGCTCTGCCCTTGGAAGGGAGTAGGGCATAAGGATGCTCACTTCTGTTTGGAATTGGCCCACAGCTCTGACAGTGTGTGACAACATCTATGTGTAGCCATTCATCCACATTTGAACAGAGTAGACAGTGAAATTGCTGTACATACAGAGTGATAAGGAAGAAAAAGAAATCAAACCTGCTTTAAAACCCAGCAACACAACTGTAGTTGTATAACTTTACAACAGCAACACTGCTTTAACAAAAAAGCAAAACAGCAAGACTTATTTGACATCAAAACAAACATTTTAAAAATGCTGTCTAATCGCTCTCGCTGTACTTTGATGTCACACACAGAACGGTCTGTGCAGTGCTGCTTCAAGTCCAACACCTATTGTGTTTTATTAGGAGACACACAACAGTTCTTCTGTGGCTTTATAGGTAATATTTTCACTTACACAATTTAGCAAAATCAGACAATATTGTGTCTAATGTATACCACAATGTTGACTTCTTATTATTTAATTGTAAATAAATATCGTATTTGCAACTGTGTTCAAAAAATGTTGGGAAATCACTTAATGTAGCCCTACAAGAGTGATTACTGATAAACTGTCTGAAAAAAAGAAAGTCACATTTTAGAGGAAAAAAAAATCACCCACTGACTTTCACAGCTGCTACATAGAAACGACTTTCTACTTCAAGGACCTTGATAGAAATGTAGTGGAGTGAAAAGTACAATATTTGTCTTTCAAATGTAGTGAAGTTAAAGTCATAAGTTTCCAGAAAAAAATAATACTCAAGTAAAGTACAGATACTCAAAAAGTGTACTTAAGTACAATACTCAAGTAAATGTACTTAGTTACTGTCTGCCTCTGGAGTGAACTGTCCCAACAGGTGCTTGTTTGACCCCTGATACTAGACAGATGTGTATCAGTGGTCCCTCCTCACTTCTGTTTGATGTTTCAGCCTTTGGATCAGAAGCCGGTGCCCCTGCAGACGGGTGAGGAGGCCGAGTACATGCTGGCACTCAAACAGGAGTTCAGAGGAGCCATGAAGACGCTCCCCTTTTACATCCGTCCAGCTGCACCCAAGAAAGGTAAGTTTGGCGTCAAAGATGAGCTCCGACATCTTTAAAGGGGGCATATGACTTTGCTAAAAAGAACATTATGTTGTGTATTTGGTGTAATGCAATGTGTTTATGCGGTTTAAGGTTAAAAAAACACAATTATTTTCCACATACTGTACATTATTGTTTCTCCTCTATGCCCCGCCTTTCTGAAACGTGTCGATTTTTACAAAGCTCATCGGTCTGAAAAAGCGAGGTGTGCTGTGATTGGCCAGCTATCCAGTGCGTTGTGATTGGCTGAATACCTCAAGCGTGTGACGGAAATGTTACGCTCCTACCATACTGTGTTTCCATCATACAGTCTATGGTTTCCATGTGTCCCGGCGCAACGAGACAAAACCAATAAATCCCATTACAAACGAGGCATTTGTTGCATCCAGTGGGAACAAAATTACTGATTATAATGACTTATATCGTGCCGCGTAAACATAAAACCATGTCTGCATTTGTGATAGGAGAAATTACAAACAACAAGCGCTACTCTACACTGCTCAAAACTCGTGTTTGAATCTTTTGGAAGACCAAACAAAGTAGTTTCGCTTTCACAACGAAACACACGGCGGGCTAGAGTGAGCGGAGGCCGGCAGATTCGACGAAGGAGCGGCCGGCGGGCTTGCGGCAACCACATGTGACGACCCCGGGCTGGACTCCGCTTCGTCCACGGTGAAAGCCGATCCAGCGATCCACAGCGCGAAGTTGATGTATTTCCTCAGCGACCAGCACGGATCAGCTCTAGGCATGATGAAGCGGATATCGTCCTCTTTTGGAAGGCCAAACAAAGTAGTTTCACTTTCACAACGAAACACAGCATCTTCACGACATGGCGGCGGCGGCAACAACAATACTACAGCGAGAATAAAAGTTACGCCTTCTTTCTTTGCGTGAACATTTGGGCGGCGTTATGCAAATCTTCCCACACAGTGACATAGACATGTGGGGGCGTGTTTAAACGAGGCGTTTTAGGAGGGCGTGGCCAAGTCTTAACTTTTATAAAGAATATCTCTTTGGGTTTGAGACTTTAGTCTTTGCAACTTTAGGGATCTTATCTATGCACCAAGAGCTTGTAACACTCCAAAGAAAAAGGAAAATTTGAAATTGCATCATATGACCCCTTTAAGACATCCTGCATTTCTTTGCTATACAGACTTTAGGAATACAAAACGCAGTGTTTTTGAGACAGATATTTGTATTCCAAGTTTCAGACTGTGTCATTTATACAATTTTTGAAATGTATTTGAAATGTTTTCTTTTTTTTTTCACAGATCAAAGATATAAAACCTACAGAATTTTTTCCCTTTATCTAAATTGGTCTATACTGTATAGTAAAGCATTACATTTTTTCTGACAAAATTCATGGTAAATTTTCACAATAAGTGTAAAGACCCCTTTCTAGAGCAATGTGTGATTAGCAATTTTAAGTTATTTTTTCCTGTTGACAGATGTGGAGCGTTACTCTGACAAATACCAGAAAATTGAAACCTCTGATAACAGTTTGGAATGGAAGCCAGGTGAGTGATTTATCTCAAGCGATTCACTTCAGTGCTATTTTAGTATTATTTATATGCTACTACATATTATAGCTTTACTATAGCTTTTTTATAGTTATTAATAATAAGCTTTATTAGAGTTTTTTAAATTATGTTAAATTAGCTTTTATATTTAACCGTTTTAATTTGTTTATTTTTTAGTAATTTTCCATTTATGTGCTTTTGTCATTTTTACGTAATGTTGATTTCCACAAAAATTAATTTCGATAAGTCCCTCCTTTTATTGACCAAATAAGGTAAAAAATCTGGGTTACAGTAAGATACTTACAATGAAGGTGAATCCATAACTGTTAAAATACAATGTTTTAATAATATAGCCACACGATGTAAACAATATGCTTGTATATAAATCACTAACCTTTTCTGTGTATAGTTATATTTAATTTTATAACTTTGTTTTCATGACAACATAAAGCCTAAACACTAAAACTGTAAAAAATCATGAGAACAACTTCACAGCTCATATAATACACATACATTTTTTAATTTTAACAAAAAAAAAAATATTAAAAACAAACTAAATAGTATTTTTAAATGTATTTTTATTTTAACTGTGTCAATTAGTAAATGTATTCAGTTATTAAATGTATCATTTCAGTTATTAATTTTACTACTTAATCTTATTCCAGCTAGTCAACATTTTATAAATTTCATTTGGTTTTTTATGTAATATTTATATGTTTTTTTCAGCTTAATTTCAGTTAACAAAAATGTTTTTAATAGCTTAGTTTTCAATATCGACACCGATTCACTTGCGTCTCTGCACACTTGTGTGATCCTCTACATCCATTTGTGTGTTTTAGATTGGAGGCGTTTTCCGAAGGAGCTGCGCATGAGAGAGAAGAGACCCCTGAGAGACAGTGAGTGTGTCTGATGCCGTTAACTGGCTCTTACGCTCTAATACTGGACACTGTGTTCTGCTGCAATCGAGCAGAGACGCCCAGTGCAGGAAGCATGCGTTTGTAAATGTGCTCTTTTAAAACCCAGATAAGGGAGCAGGTGAGGCTGATGCGCTCATGAATGAGTGTGTAAAGACGAGCCGAACCAGCAGGTCTGCGCTTCGCTCTCTGACTCATCGGCGTCTCTGGGGAAATCAGAGAGATGGCTCTCAGCCGCGCTGCACACACATCTCCAGAATGAAAGGATGGAGAGAAAGAGGAGATGAGAGAGGGATGAAGGTTTAGGCTTGAAGAGCGTCTGTCACCAAGAGAGGAGAGAAGATTATTTTTAGTCCTTCTGTGTCTTTTGTCAGAGGAGCTGTGATCAATGAGTTGATGTTATTATGGGAAGATGTTGCTGATGTCATTTCCACAGTCAAAAACACGGTTTTGCTTATATGGTTGCAGAAAGCCCAGCTGTTCCCAAACAACCCAAACAGCCACGAGTGGACAAAGAGGAGATCATACGCAAACTGGAGGTGCACAAATACCTGTTTAGGGTGCCGTTAATGTGTAAAGCACTCAAAAATAAAGAGTTTTAATCTACTTTGTTACACATTCACAGATATAATGTGCATATGAACAGAATGTGTGTGTTTCTATTAAGACTCTGGAGCAGAAAGAGGAAGACGGGAGTTCTGATGAAGAGGAGGGAGAGAAAAAGAAGCCAGAAGAGGAAGAGGCTGAGGGAGAGGAAGGGTATGATGAGGAGGAATTTGAGGATGTAAGTTATTCCATTCTGTTGTGATATTAAGCCAGTATGTTTGATCAAGATCAACAGGGAAAGTAAAGAAATGGAAAAAAGGACCTGCAGTTAATTTAATTTTAAATTTAATTTAATTTAAGTCCAGTTGATTTTAGCTTAAAGGAATATTATAGGTTTAATACCAGAAAGCCTCAACTGGCAGCAGTGTTATTTTAGTATTTTTTATTATATACTCTTATACTAGGATTTATCGGTGACACTTTACACCAAGGTTCCATTAGTTAACATTGGTTAATGCAGTAACTAACATTAACTAGCAGTAAGTACGAAATTGTTACTGTGTTCATTAATCTTTGTTATTGTTAGTTAATAAAAATATAACTTCATTGTTAGTTCATGTTAGCTCAGGTCCATTAAATGATATTAACAGATACAAGTTTTAATTTTAATAATTAGTTATTGTTGAAATTAACATCAACAAAGGTTAATAAAGGCTTTAGAAGTATTTTTCATTGATAGCTCATGTATACTAATATACTTACCTAATGTTAACAAAATAAATTTATTGTAAAATGTTACCAATTATTAATATTTTTAATTGTTTAATTGTTTTTTTTCATATATATTTCATTTGAGTAATTTTATATGCTATTGTCTTTTATATATGTATGTATGTATTTATACGTACATAAAGTTTAAGTAATTTTAGCACTTCAGTTAAAACTTATTTTATTCCAGTTAGTTGCTAAGGCCACATTTCATTATATTTCATTTCAGCTTTATTTCAATTAATGAGTTTTAGTTTAAAATAATAGATTGACAGTATGTGTGGTAAATGTTCTGCAAAATAATTGTTTCGACTTGTCCCTCCTTTTATTTACCAAAAAAGGGGTCAAATCTGGGTTACAGTGAGACTCTTACAATGAAAGTGAATTCATTAATATTTAAATACTCAATAGTTTAATAGTATAGCTGCAATAATACACAATTGTTAAAAGAAAAAATCATCTATGTGCTGTTATAAACTTATAAGCTTTTAAAGCCTCTAAAAAAAATCTCCCATTTACTTCCTCAGTATAACCTTGATTTTGCCCTTTTAGAATATTGTGTAGTAATCAATATTATACCACAAATGCTATTGACTGAGGTGAACCTGTATTAAACCAACATTCAATACAAGTTTTAGCCAATTAATCCTATGTATGTGTGTAACAGGAAACAGATTACATCATGTCCCACTTTGACAATGGAGACGAGTTTGGAGGAGACAGTGATGATAACATAGATGAAGCTGTTTACTGAAGCAGGTGACGGCGGCTCCAGAGCGCCCTCCTCCGGCCAGTGAGTGTCGCTGGAACTGCTCTGTCCCTCAGGACCGTTCTAGCTTGGATCATTATGTTTGGCAGCTGATGTTGAAATCTGTATGCAGTGGATTTCCTCTCATCCGATCGGTTGGCAGGGCGGCTGATTGCTGACAAAGAGCATTTGAATCCGAGGGTTACGGCTGGAGGACACAGAGAAGACACTGAGGCACAAACTTCTCTCTTAATGCAGCTATACATTCTTAGAGCTTTGTAAATAATTATTAGTTCACAACTGAAATAATATTTTAGGATCTTGTTTTCAGACATGTTTTAGTATAAGCTTTAGACAGTTGTATTTGTCTAAATAGCTTTTATACATCTTAGATTTGTGAAAAAAGACCAGTAAATGTAGATTGCTTATTTTGGATGATAATCACATAATATTTTGTAAAGTCTCAAGTCGTGTGGTTGTAAATATTCATGTTATTGCCTTTTTATGTAATGAAGTCACACTGTCAAAACTTTGTCTCATAGATTGATAGATGGATGAGCAGTTCTGTCATGTGGCCTGTAGGAGGTGTGATACTACATTAAAGCACAATCATTTCGATTTTACTGTGTTGTCCTCCACACTGTTAATGTGTACATATATATATGTGTGTGTGTGTGTGTCTTAGGCAATTAAAGTATAACAGTAAATGTCCTTGGTTAAGTTGAATCACAGGTCTCACTCTCATTACCTTTGATTTACTGTGTATGAATCTTTCTTTCACGTCTCTGGAATCTCATTTGACCAGATACACCTGAAAAGAATCCAAATAGAAAGAAAATGTCATGTTCTTTTGAGCAAATGGTCAACAGAGGAGAAAGAATTGTTCTTGACGTGACTCTTCATCTTGAGAACACTCCACTGGTTGGGCAAATTTGCTGAAGCTGAATTTAGTAGCTGACTCAGGCGTGCTTTACAGACGACAGGCAGAGGAATCCTTCCAGGAATAAGTCTGGGCTTTTATTCAAGGGAGCGGATAGCAGTTCATCTCCAGTGGAAGATTACAGCAGCCGGAGATGACTGACATATAAGAGCAGTCAAATGAAGTCGCTGCAGTGATATATTCACACTCAATGCCAACAATCAGAGAGGAGAAATCTAGAATGCTCAATTAAGTCAAAGATACCCTGATTTTAGTCTAGCTACACTGTTGAGCTCAGGGTTAATGACAAATGTCAATAATAATGTACAGAATGCTTATGTTAAGGAAATAGTGCCATTTTGGCAGAAAATGTAGGGACCATAAGAGAGCAAAATTCAGTGGTCAAACTATACAAATTGTCTACAGTGTACCAATAGTTTAATATTAAATATTAGTATCAAATTAAAATTGTTCTTAAATATAATTGCACCACACCACATTTACAGTCTGTGCTTTTATAACAAAGAACTACGGAGAACAAAATGGCCAAAAATCTGACATCAATGTGTTCCATTTTAAGAATTTCAATTCAAAGTTTTAATTAAATTAAGTGCATTAAAACGTAACTGTGGTGATTTGGGACATGCAAATAGGCTGATATTCCGAAATCAAAAATGTTTAAATCCTGTTTTATTTTAAAAATCAATACATCTATCAAATAATGTGTCTAAGTTCAGCATGCTTGCAAAGAAATGCCAAGCTAATTGCACAAACCATTTACTTTGTTTCGCATATCACAGACTAAAAACAGACAAATTAAAAATCGTATTTTTTGTTACACATTGTGAAGCAATCAGCGTCAGAATGAGTTTATAAAGCTCATCCCCTGTTGTCTTTTCACATCAAAATCCACCAGCATATTTGTTTAGAACTGTTTCCACTTGTAAAGGGTGTGTATGTCTCTCGTGATTCAGACAAAACAACTTTTTTAGTGCAGAAAGCAATAGTTATTAAAGTTAAAAACATCTCAGTGATGATTTGCTTATTACAAACACAGCTTTTCACTTCACAAGATGTTAATTGGTGGACTGGAGTTGTGTGAACTACTTGTGGATTACTGTGATGTTTTTATCAGCTGTTTGGACTCTCATTCTGACGGCACCCATTCACTGCAGAGGATCCATTGGCGAGCAAGTGATGTAATGCTACATTTCTCCAAATCTCTTCTGATGAAGAAACAAATTAATCTACATCTTGGATAGCCTAAGGGATAATAAAGTTTCATCAAATGTTCATGTTTTAGTGAACTATTCCTTTAACACATTGTACTATATTTAAACTCATCCTGCACATTTTCAATCGAAATTCCATCTAGGCCTGGCAGGGCCTGCAGAGACCTTTGGAGGGGCAGGTGCACAAAGTATAAAAGGGGAACATGGAGCACGGATTTTAATAGGGCTGTGCTCTTTGCTTCTGTATTGATAGCAGCAAATGCCGTGACGCAGGCAAGACCATTTTAAGTTTAAAAGTTAAATAAATAGTTCTTTGCACCTCTTAATCACTCTGAAAATAGAAACGGAATTAAATTAGGCCTATTATTCATTTTCAATCGAAATTCCATCTAGGCCTGGCAGGGCCTGCAGAGACCTTTGGAGGGGCAGGTGCACAAAGTATAAAAGGGGAACATGGAGCACGGATTTTAATAGGGCTGTGCTCTTTGCTTCTGTATTGATAGCAGCAAATGCCGTGACGCAGGCAAGACCATTTTAAGTTTAAAAGTTAAATAAATAGTTCTTTGCACCTCTTAATCACTCTGAAAATAGAAACAGAATTAAATTAGGCCTATTATTATTATTGAGTTTACAGGGTATGGTGGTTTTGCTGTTGTAAACACTACTGTTGTTGTTGTTGTTGTAGAAAAAAATATTTCTGTCTTATTTAAAATAGAATTATATTATAATCCTGTTCTGAATTTATTCATTTTTTTAATTATAATGATGATACAAACAGGATTGATAAGTAGTCTATAAATCGGAGGATGAGAAAATCAGTATAAGCCTGTTTTATCAGTGTTGTGATCATTATTTTTAAGGCACCCTACGTTTTAAAAATAAATACTGTAATAAAAAAAGTTCAAAGTAATAGTTTTTTAGTCAGATAACATAAAGACTGCTTTAAATGGCCTGATCAGCCTTTTTAAAGGCCACGTCCCTTTAATAGACTGGCCTCTACCCAAACGTTGTAATTTCAGTCTGGAGTAAATCTGCATAGTCATTCATACATGTATGAGACGTTTTTATCCAAAGACACTTACAGTACATTCAAAGTATCAGCGGTGTTTCGTCCGTAAACGTTTTTAAATGAATCCTTAAGTAAACGAATCTCGATTGTTCATTAAAGCCTTCAAAGACTCACTACTAGGGCTCGACACATGGCATTTAAATGCTGTTTGTGAACAGACATTTAATTGGATGAACCTGCTGAACGGTTACGCCCCTTATCTGAACGTTTTGAATCTGATGTTGTTCGTGAACAGCACGAATGAACTGCGAAATTAAAATTAATAAAACTTGTTCGGTATTAACGAATCGGTTGTGAATGAGTTAATTATACAAAAACACACTATTTTACACGCATCCCCGCCTACTGCCGTGACGATGTAGGCCTATACCTGAAGAAAGAATAACTGAATCACTCACCGAATATGAAGAACTATTTTTAGTAAACAGATTCGAATTACTGGAAAGAATCAAAATAACTAACACAGTGCAAAAAATAAAAGTAAAACGTCAATACCTACGTAAAATATCTACATCAAATATTGTTGTGAATATTGTTAGGGTGCTATAGGTCATTCTGGGTGGTTGGTAAGGCATTGGCCAAAATAAGTCAAAGTAAGAGCACTGGTCTGTGATATATAAAATACTGTAGCTTGGGCTATTCCTTTAGTCCTTCGATCAAAGTTTATTGGATTAATTCAAAGTGATTTCAGTCCAATTGGTTAAAAAATGCTTGATATACATGATTTGTGGCATCATTAAACTACGCAAGACAGTTTATATGGCCAAAGTGTACTTTTTTGGGTTTAGGGGTTTGTTCAAATACCAAGTATTTAAGTATAAGTATTAGTATTTTGAGCAGTTTATCAATCAAAGCAAGCTATCCATCCTCATCATGTGTGCTAAATAATGTTGTTTTTAATATGAATTATCTGCATGATTCTATTAATAACATATCCCACTGACATAATCTCAATGCATTTTTACAAAATGCTTCACATTCTAGACCACAGTGTGTAAAACAAATACCAAGGCCCATGTTGCATCTGTCAATCACAGCAGAGCCCCGCTCTCTCTCTCTGTTGAAGCAGACAGCATAGTCAGCAGGACAAACTGTACTTCTCTCACATAACAGTAAAGAAGTCAAAGACAACTGGATTTTGGAAATGATTAGCTGATGGCTGGAATAATCAATACTATGGCATCTTAATGTAACAGTTTGACATTTTCATTTTAATCTTCTCTACAAAAGCAAGAGTGAATGGCAAATCATAGCTGACAGTATGCAATGCTTTTCATACAATATCACGTAATGGAATCACAAGTGTGCAACCCAACGAATCTCACAGAAAAAGCAAAGACTAGGAGACACACGCTCTGCTTGGGTGGATTTCTGAAACTAGGGTAGAGTTCAAGCGGTGGAAACAGAGAGACATAAAGAGTACGTGATGGAGGTCAGGAAAGACTCAGATCATTTTTGAGACTGCTCTAAGAAAAGGAACAGCTGCACAGTGAGTAAACAACCATATCAGGTGTCTGATTCTCTAATTTGATGCTCCCAGGATTGCTGATGTTGTCCTTGATGCAGTTCCAACCCTTTTAATTTAATTTAAATTTAATTTCATTTAATTTCATGTATTAACTGTGTTTGCTGATTACCATGTTAAAGGTGAAGTGTGTCATTTCCTTAACACTAGAATCACCAAACAGATTTGCAATAACAAAAATAATCAGGTTTTCCCAAACCCTCCCCCACCATTGGTTGACCAGAACGAATAGTCATGCCCCAAACTCCCATTGGTTCAGCCTATGTTGCTATGCTCAAACAAACAAAGCAATGTTTTGATTGCACAGTGTCTGTATTTTTCAAGGAAATCAACCTATAAATAGTTTATTTAAATTTTTAAAGGGAAAGAACTTTTAAACAACTTTGACTTGAAGTATTAAGGCTCATATCATACCTGTCAATCACAGAATAGAGTCCCTGGTGGTAAGCAGCATTAGTCAGCAGGACGACCTGTGCACCACTCACATTACTCTGGAGAAACTGAAGATAACTGGGCTATGGCAAAAATAAAATAACTTCACAAAAATATTCTTTATGTTTTACAACAGAAAAAACAACAACAACACACAAGCTGTTTTTAATAGTAATATTTAAGGTGAATTAATCATAATTAGCTTAACTGAACATAAATGTCAGTCAGATGTTAACACAAATATACATAAATCTATACAGCCTGCATCGCTGTTTAGTATGACTGTCTGACATTTTCACTTTAAACTGCTCAGCAAATGCAAAGAGATAAATGCCAGCACAGGTTCAGAGACGCCTTCCTTTCTGACCTATGCAGTGGGCTTCAACCACTGATGTATTTGCCTCAAACAACATCATGCAATGGCATTACACAATTCACTCCAGCTTACAGAAACATATAGAAAAATCAAGAGAATGCGAGTCAACTCTGGATTTCTGAGTAAGGTTCAAGTTCAAGAGCTGGAAATGGAGCGAGTACGTGAGCGAGACAGAGGGGGGTCAGGAGAGGTGCAGTTCCTTTTTGAGAGAGTGCTATAAAGAGGAACAGCTGCACAGTGAGTAAACAGCCGCATCAGGTTGCTTATGCCTGATTTAATGGTTCCAGGATTGCTGATCTCGGCCTTGAGTCAGTTCCATCCCTGCACACATGTGGTCCTGCATGGATGACAATGGACAGGGCAACTCCTTTCTGAGTTTTTTCATATATTATTTTATTCTCTGCCTTTCGTTAATGTTTTTGTATTGCATATATTAATTTAGCAAAACTTTTAAGAAAAAAATTCTTGGAAAAATACTAAATAGAAGCATTTTCACTAGTGGAATTTTGGACCTCGTTGCCCAACCAAAATATGGTATCCATAAATTGATCCATATGACAGAATACTGTAAGTGTACTGTAGACATACTGTAAATGGTTACCAGCACGTTCACTTTGCCCATTTGGATTGGATCGTACATAACTGAAATGCTATTCTGAATACACACCCATGGATGGAAGTGCTTTGCCCATGAGGAAATAGCTCTTGAATATTTTCCAGCCAGAAAACACTCCCTTCAGATACACACAACAGGGGCTACGTGTTTTTGTCTCTGGCTATCAACCTTTCCTCTACATTCGTCCTCATGCCAGGAGTGTAGACAGACTCTGCGCTAATGCATTTACACACCAGATGTTGCATAAAACAAAACCACAGTCTTAGAACAGTAACTGGGGAATTTGACAGTATGTAACTATACATAGTACTCAGATATACAGTAAATGTACAGGATAGATAGATAGATAGATAGATAGATAGATAGATGATAGATAGATAGATAGATAGATAGATAGATACATGAAATTATAAAAAATATATAATTTTGTATAGACGATAGATAGATGATAGACAGACAGACAGACATTGATAGATAGATAGATAGATAGATAGATAGATAGATGATAGACAGACAGACATAGACAGACAGACA
>NW_015552637.1:2650613-2664733 GCF_001515605.1 Sinocyclocheilus anshuiensis
TAGATAGATAGATAGATAGATAGATAGATAGATAGATAGATGATAGATAGATAGATAGATAGATAGATAGATACATGAAATTATAAAAAATATATAATTTTGTATAGACGATAGATAGATGATAGACAGACAGACAGACATTGATAGATAGATAGATAGATAGATAGATAGATAGATAGATAGATAGATAGATAGATAGATAGATAGATAGATAGATAGATAGATAGATAGATAGATAGATAGATAGATAGATAGATAGATAGATAGATAGATAGATAGATAGATAGATAGATAGATAGATAGATAGATAGATAGATAGATAGATAGATAGATAGATAGATAGATAGATAGATAGATAGATAGATAGATAGATAGATAGATAGATAGATAGATAGATAGATAGATAGATACATAGATAGATAGATAGATAGATAGATAGATAGATCTCATACAAATGACACTTAATTACATTGATAATTTCATTTTTATTGTATTCTGTAATGTTATTAAAAGTTCTAAATAAAAAAAAAGTTCAAATAAAAAATCAAGAGTACAAAATGCACATAACAATCCGTTTCAAATTTCAAAGTGGATTAACTTGACAGTAATACTCAATTATATACTATTAAAAACGGACTATATACTATATATGCATATTCTAATTTCTATATTAAATTAGAAATACACATGCTGCTAGGAAAGACTGTAATACTAGACACAGCACACCAACAGCTCAGCAAACAACTCATAATGATATATAATTGTTTCCACTCACAAAACTGCATAACATTTTTGTGCATTACAAAAATATTGTCTCTATAATCCGAAGGCTTATCTACCACAAACACTTTCCAATTTGAAATATGTGCAGACAGAATATTATGCCAATATGGCAAAATCATAAATGTAAAAACTCTCTCAGATTCTGAGGATTCTTCAGAATTAAACATGAAGACGTCAGTGGTCATTTTCAAGAGGTGGGTTCTTACATCAGCAAAACAGTCCAGCTTCAGACGACTTCACCGACTTGCAATCAACCAGTTCTTGGCGTGACATAGCATTTCATAGTCCGCAACTCTGAAGTCAAGCATGCATGGTCCATTAGCAGTGTCATTCTGAGATCTGAAATCTGAATCTCCCTGCATTTGATCTTCCGTTGGAGTCTCTTTTGAAGGAGAACTCCACTTCCGATGCAGTCTTAGTTTTGCTGTTTAATCAGAAGAAAGACAGACACAATCCTTAGTGCAATCTCAACTATGGTTGAGGCTATGTTTATATATGTCTATTTATATGTGCATGTGTACCTCAGTGTATGCTGGGGGAGGGGGGAGCGCATGAATGCGCATGAATATAGGACTGTCATCCTCGTCATAATCATCTAGGAGAGGAATGAAGGAACTCTCAATGTGGTCGTCTCGGGAGATCTCGCTGTAGCTAGGTGGAGAAGACGGAAGTGACACGCAGGTGCTGGAGGTGCCACTGCCGTCCTGGCTGCTCATGCTGCTGGTGCGACTGTTCATGCCATTGTAGGGGATCGTACCGATGACCAGAGGAAGATCTAAGATGAGCTTCTCACTTCCTGGGATATGCAAGTAGATCTGACCCCGGGGAGAAAGAGATGACATACACTCTTTAAAAATTAAGATTCCAAAAGGAGGTTTTTGCAGTGAACTATTTTAGGTTCCCCAAAGAACCTTTCAGTGAACAGTGTGAAGAACATTTAGAAACTTGTTCGACATTAAAGAATGTGTTGTGCAATGGAAAGGATGGTAAAGGTTCTTCATGGAACCATCGATGACAATAAAAAACTTTTATTTTTCAAAGTGTAAGCTCAGATCCGCAGGTGAAGTCCAAAGCATCTGCATTGATTATCAAGAATATAACTCACCCTCAGACAATAGTCAACGTGGATAATGTCACAGCCCAGGATAGTTGGCTTCAGCTTTGCCACACGAAGCACTCTCCCCTGCCACACATCACACATGCCAGAGATGATGTGGTCTCCCCTGACAGAAGTGAGCTTCTCGTGAAACTCTTTGGTGCGGCCGTTTGCACGGTAAATGTGCTTGGCAATGATGGCGGCTTTAGGAACGATGATCCGAGAGCAGGAGTTCTCGAACTGAGCATCGATGCATATGTCTTCTCCTTCACAGTAACCCTTCCGGCCTATGCGAGCGGCCACTGAAACGCTGCCGTCGGGAATAAACATGCAGGTGACTTTCTTCTGTTTTGCTCCTGTAACTGGGGCCTGAGAGGAAGCAGAAAGGGCTGAATTACTCTCTCACGTTTCAATCACATCCATTTCACAGAAATGTGTGTGAACTGTCTGGACTTAATCACCATGAACTCTTGGGTGTTGACGTCAATGGGTTCATCCACCTCGAAATATCGCTTGCATTCCGCATACTGATGGCCTGATTTCTCTATGACGGCCTTCACGTAGTATCGGACTGAGCCAAACTTCCCCACATAGGAGGAAACAAGGCACCTGTTCGGGAGGGGCAGATCTTACATTAAAATTGTGGCTAAATTATTTGAATGCAATAACAATGTAAAGGGGAATTTTTAAATGAAACCCACCCTGACTGTGGAAGTTCAAACCCGAACATGAACTCGTATCTGTTTTCAGGCCTGAGAGTGATGGAGCCATCTGCATCTGCGAAGGAGAGATTGCGCTTTGAGAAACACTCAATTGTCATTATTGAATTATGTTCATGTCTTTCAAATTTTCAATTTAGGAAAGATTTTTCAATAAACAAGTCTTAAACTTACATTCACCCCCTCACAACCCCCCATTTCTAAATTGACCACCTCAAACTAAATTCGGAGACAACAAAGACACCAATTAGACACCAAAATTTGAGTTAAATTATAGGGGAGAAAAACAACTGTCCAAGTCCACCCTCATTCAAACTATGAGAGTGAACTACTTGAACCACCCCAAAGGGAGTCAAAACAAAATGTTGTAGCTCTTTACGTTATGTTTTAAATACGTACATTTACGATTTAAAACTTTTAAGTTACAACTAAAGTAAGTTTAGCGTATAGGTTAGTCAGAGTGCGCTAGCTAAGTAGCTTTAAGGGAGGTTACTATAGCAACAGTGCGTACGTGAACGCTTTACGCTGGACGGTACATCGAAAAAGGGACGTTCAGTCATTATTTATCACTTTGCTATAGATTTCGTAAATATATTACAATATAGCAAGTATTAGTTTTTGTTCAACATATCTTTAAGATAGATGACGGTTGGCAAAAACAACTTAAAATGCCCCCCGGAAATGACCGATTAAATTCGCACACCGAGTTAACCAGTTTGTGCCTCACCTGTTGGCTGGTGATCGAGGTGAAGAACTTCTTCATATTTCAGGTACTCAATCTCATCCCTGCAGTGCATCTTTCCTTTATTATAATCGACTTTGGCGCATCCGATTCCGAGCAGTTTAACGGCGGAGATCTGCACCACCTCCGCCACTTCCACGATCACCTGCCCAGCCACTTTATCTCCGCCGCTGAACGCGCTCTTGTTCGGGTCACTAAACTGAACCTCGAAGGTCTTGGGTTTCTTTGTTAGGACACCCATGTTGTTGTTTTAATTGACTGTGCGAATATTAATTCCAATAATGCCACTAAACGTTGTATTATAGGCCTATTTAATGTAACTGAATGAATCAGTTGCGCAATAAGCTCACCAGTACGGCTGGTGTTATTAACTATTTGATTATTATTAGATGTTTTGGTCGTTTGTTTGTGACTCTGATCTGGAGTGGGTGGTTATATAGTTCACTCGGCCGCTGTGCTGATGATGCGAGCTGGACCCACATGGGCATCAGTGCTGGAGAGCCACATGCGCCTCGTGGATCTCCCCATTCACGTCTCTCTCATAGGACACACAGGCTGTTTGCGTCCACCCAGGCCAATGAGAGTCTGTACAGAGCGCGTGGACAACTCGTGGGTAAGGGGCAGGAGTGGTTGAGGAGGTGGAGTAATTGTACGGAGCAGGGGTGGAGTATGAATGCGCATTGGAGACTCCTGTGCCCTGCTCCAAAACATCATGTCAGAGTCAGGTGGACACGCACGTGTGACACGTTCATAATAGAGGCGATTTCTTTCTGCATGAAGAATTTATTTATACCTAAACTGAATGGCACCAAAATCAAGCATTTCTACACTGTCTAGTTCATCCCAAAGAAAACAGGGACTGTGGCACTACCGTGATTGTATCGGATGGTTATTTTGATATGCAAAAAGTGCATGATTTTGGACATATGCCACAGTAATAATGTAGTATTCTCAGAAGTACCTTTAGGTCGACTTTTAGGGCAACTTTTTGAGCAATGGTGCTGGGCAACTTTGTGAAATGTTGCTGTCAACAGGCAACCAGGTGAGACACAGGGCCCATGACCGATCTAAACTATCCAGATAGATATTTGTTACCCATTCTCAATGGAATAGTGCCCAAGCAACATTGCTCAAAAAAAGTTGCCCCATGTATCATCAGCCTTAGAGTACAATGTAAATGCATTATCATCTGATATCGCCACAGTATTTAAGGGTAGCCTATACCATAGTACCGAATGATGACCAGATACATTTGCCATGGTATTTAAATGACACAACCCATATATTAAGATAATACCATGGTGTTACTGAAGCACATGTACAAAATACCATTGTATTGCTATGACACATGTCCAATGGTATTACCCTGGTAACATTTCAAAATACCTTGGAATTGCCTAGGCACATGTCCAAAAACATGTTATTACCCTGGTACATGTCAAAATACCATGGTATTACCTTGGTACATAGCCAAAACCCACAATATTACTGTGGTACATGTCCAAAATACCATAGTATTGCCCTGGTACATGTCCAAAAACCATGGTATTACCGGTTACATGTTAAATTACCATGGTATTGCCCTGGTACTAGTTCAAACAACATAGTATTACCCTTGTACTTTTCAAAATATCATGGTTCTACCCTGGTACATGGCCAAAATACCGTGGTATTACTCTGGTACATGTCCAAAAACCACAATATTAACTTGGTACATGTCTGAAATACCATGGTATTATTCTGGTACATGTCAGAATACATGTCAGGTATTGCCCTGGTGCATGTTCAGTAGACATAGCATTACCCTGGTGGTACATATTAAAAACTATGATATTGCCCTGGTACATGTCCAAATCATATATTCAGTACTTTGTGAAAACTAAATATACTAGAGATACCAGACTGAATGGACATGTAGAGTGAAGTACAGTGGTCATCAGAGAGGACCAAACAATTGCAACTACGAACACTCCACATGTTCAGAAACGTGTGTGGAGACTGTTCACATGGACTGTTCTGATTGGATGAGCACTGCCATCTGCTGACTGATCCAACACACTTCACTGCACAAGTCTCTATAGAAAGTTTAGGAGTCTGTTTATATAATCCAACCATTCATCTTCATGGTGATATAAGAGTACATGTATATAAACAAACAGCTGCTTACCTCATTCATTATGCTGTCTGTCCTGAACCCTCCATCTCCAGTTACAGTGCTGTTTAAGGACGGTGGGATATGCGTAATGCTTGACTCCCTCTGTTTTGGATGGCTGTCTTTATTGTACATAGTATTATCTGTCTTATACATTATATGTACATAAAACAAGTATAGTATAAAAAGTAGTTAATTACCTTTTTAAGGTAAGAGTGCAGGAAAAAACAGCTTTCAGTCATGTAACCGATACCAATATATAACATAAACATTCAAGTTTATATAAATGAACACCATCCAGTGTCACTCAAGTGTGAAGGACTCAGAAGTAGTCACCAATTTTTGATAATTCACAAGGAATGAAACCTCCATCAGCTGTGATCCTAACCCAGATGAAATTGAAGCCTGAATCTCACACCCAGCATAAATTATTTTTATCAGCATAAATGATGAATTACTGTAACTTTAAACAACAGATGATAACGGAGAATCCCACAGGGGATGTTCATGGTCTTCCACGGGCTTTCTGTAGTAATCACAAAGAAGATCTATGGGAGAAAAATCACTGGAAAAAAAATCAGATTCTCTTGGTAAATTTCCCAAATTCATAATTTACAAAAGTTCTAATATCATAAGTTTGACAGGAAAACAATTCAGTACTCTTTATTTTAGTTTTGAATAAATAACTGTAATAAGAGGAAAATAATAAAAATGCTATTACTTTTCAATTAAATTTATTATTGAATCTATTTCTTAATGTTTTTCTTTTATTTATTATTTTTCTGTTTTATTATCGTCTGTTTTTCTCCATACTCCAAATTAAAATAAAATGAATAAAAAAATTAAAAAAAATAACCCGCCTTCATTAAACATACAAATAAAAAAATTACAAATATATTTAAATTATGTCAGGTAATGCATTAACTCTGACAGCCTTAAAATGCTAAAACTAAAATGATAACTATATATAAAAAAGACTCAAACAAAACTAGAAAACACTGAAAATAAAACCATAAACTAAACTAAATAGAATAATCCTGATGACCTTCATTAATTAATGCTGTGTTGGCTGTGGAAACATTTTTACATTTTTTCTTTATTATAAATACACTCCTGCATAAATTTCATCCACCTTTGAGAAAACATACACTGAGATGAATGAGCAAATCACTCACATTTGCTTATTTTTTCAAAGGTTATTCACATTTATCCAGATAAAAATATCCACAAATATGTTACATTTATAATTCACACACTTTATGTGCATTTAACACTGAAACAAATACAATAAAATTATTTTTTTCCACGGCCGTTCCAGACAGCCTCTATTCACAAACCATAAACTTCCAAACCACTGAGATGTAAACACTGAACCAAAGTATAAATATCCTTTAAATATCACATACGGCATGTTTTAGTGCAGTGTTTTTGACGTCACACTGGGCCCAAGAAAGTACGTCTGAGGGTCTCTACAAGGATGCTTAAGGCCAGTGCCACCGGCAATGATGGAGGGTTGTTACCTGCCCTGTCCGTCAGCAGGTGAATCCTATCAGGGTCCGAGATCATCGCGCGAGCATCCTCTAAAGCAGCCACAGCTGATGCACTGGAGTTCAAATCTCCAGTGACCTGTAGATCAAACAAGCAAGCCTGGAAATACACATCCCGCACCGGAAGCAGTGAGGAGCAGTGTGTGTATGCAGGCGTGGACGGATGCGCATAGGGCGTCTCCAGACGCTGCGAGACCGGACACCCCCATACACACAACTGCAAGTCCTGCTCAGGCGTATGGGACTCCACGATCGCACGAGGGGAGCGCACGGACAGACTCAGCGACCGGCCGACCTGACGCACCACTATCATCGTCCCGATGTGCGTAGCCCAGATCTCAGCGTGTCGGCCAGGGTCGTGAGAGTGAACGCGCAGGCTCTGATGCCCTCTGCGATCACCGCCGGTCACAGAACCATCCACAAACGCCGGGGGAACGTTATCCAGCTCCGCTTGATATATCTGCAGCTCTGCACACTCGCGCCAGTTCTTCAAGATAACCGTGATCTGATGAAGAACCAGAGAGCGGACAACTGTCAGGTGCAGGACATTCAAACAGGACTGATTCTAAACTCTCTCATTATGCATGTCCTATTAATTATTCATGGCAATTCATCATTAGATGTCAGGCTGTAGAATATCATTAACGCAACCCAGTATATATGTTTGAAAGCACTGAACAGCATTTCTGAAAAAAGACAAGTCTGTTACTTCCCTCTCAGTTGCAAGGGCTCATGTAAGGGGAGAAGTGATATAAAAGACTGATTGGGTGTTAAAGTAGATAAAAGTAATACTGGAGCCTTTTATAGGACAATAAAAAGTGTTTGCGTCTTCTAACAGATACCCTCACGTAAACTCCTAAAAAATAAAGCTTCTTTATTGGCAAATTAAGGTACTATGGTACCTTTCCACTGCTCCAGAGGCTACAGCTGAAAAAGGTTCTGTAGATTATTAAAATGCTCTTCACACTAAATGGTTCTTTTAAGAACTGTTCACTGAAAGATTCTTTGGGGAACCAAAAATTGTTCTTTAATCTCCATAAATCCCCCATTTTTGAGAGTGTACAGCCATGCCAGCATAAAATCAGCTTCTTCTGGCTAAGAATGACCCACTTAGACCAGAGATTCCCAATATTTGTCTCAGATGAACGCTTATGATGTACATTATTTAGTGAAAGTACCCACTTAGATTTTAAGTTAATATTTTAATCACTGAAAAATACATTTGCATATTGGCAAATGTAACTTGCAAAGCCAGTGTTTTGTTAATCTTCAAAAGATGAAAACTACATTTGTTCTAGAAGTATGATAAATGTATGATATCTTCTGACTAGATGGAACAATAGACTGAAGCTAAAAAATCTGAGTCGGAGTGTGAAATCTGTCAACTCCAACTGCCCAAAATCTGCAGACTGGCTCTGACTTTTGGCAACTACTGTTGATGCATCCAGTCTGCAAATCAATGCAAAAATTGTGTTGTGCATTTCTACGTTAGCTTTTTTTCTGTAATTGCGGATTTATAGGCTATCTCACAATAATTACATTATTAATGTAAACTCAGAATTCTGGAAAAAAATTAGAATTATAAAGTAGTAATTCAGACTTTCATCAATGTAAACTTGCAATTCTGAGGGGGAAAAAAATCTAATTGGCAAGATATAAACTATATAAAAACTATAAAAAATATTAGATATTAGATATAAACTATAAAAGCTACTGTGAGGGAAAAAAAATTAAATTGTGAGATAAAACGTCGCTATTACCTTTTTTATATTTTAATTCCGTGGCAGAGGCTTCCATATATTTCAACCTTTATGTGAGCAGTTCTTGGTCAAAAGAAAATGTTCTGATTAGTCCAGAGTTTATGCGAATACTAGAAGCAATGAAGTCCACCCAGTTTTCTATTTAAAATGAGTAACATACCACTCATTTCTGAGAAATAGTCATTATTATTACTATACAAATACATATTATTACTTAATAAACTATAAGGTGACCGTTATATTAATTAGGTGAGATTTATCCAAGAGGATAAAGGTGTCAACACCTTTGTGAGTATGGTAGTGTAAGAGCTCCCTCTAGTGGGTGTGCTGGTGGCCTGGATGTACAGGTACTGGTTGTCTATGAGAGGCCAGGCGCCCTGCACAGCACACGTCTGGAACTCTTCATTAAAGGTGCGGATATGAGGGTCTCCAAACACCCCACAGTGCAGGTACTCTGGGGCTCGGCCCTCCCTCTGCATAAACGCCTTCTCATAGAAGCATCCGTCCCTTGAGAGAGGGGGCAGGGGCCGCGGCTGAGCCGTGGGGCCTGTTTTGGGGCAGCGGTGTTGGATGAGCAGGTCCTCGATGCCCTGCACAGCAGAGTGGTAGGCCAGGTCTCCACGGCATGCTCGGGCCGTCCGCTGGGTGCAGAGCGCGTAGGACCGCAGGGCGCTGCAGTAGACAGCATTAGCTCCATCCTTACGTCCTCCTCCAATGACACCTATTTCAAGAGTCGCAGCCACGAAATCGGAGTTGCATCGCAAGATTCGACACTGTGCACATACTGCAGGGAAAGAAAACTAATTTATCACAACATTAATGGCTCAATTTCCAGAATTCACTCGATATATGTGACCCGGACCACAAAACCAGTCATAAGGGTCAATTTTTTGAAATCATCATCTGAAAGCTGAATAAATAAGCTTTCCATTGATGTATGGTTGTTAGGATAGGACAATATTTGGCTGAGATAAAAGTATTTGAATATCTGGAATCTGAGGGTGCAAAAAAAATCAAAATATTGAGAAAATCGCCTTTAAAGTTGTCCAAATGATGTCCTTAACAATGCATATTACTAATCAAAAATGAAGTTTTGATATATTTACAGTAGAAAATTTACAAAATATCTTCAGGAACATGATCTTTACATAATATTCTAATGATTTTTGGAATAAAAGCAATAATTGGCATAAAAGCAAAAAAGCAAAAAATCTATTTTTCAATTTTTCAATCAATTATTGCCACAAATATACCTGTGCAACTTAAGAATGGTTTTGTGGTCCAGGGTCACATCAGACTCCAAATTAATGTACAGTTAACAGGTTTTAAATATAAAATAAATATAAAATATAAATATAATAAAAATATAAAAAGGAAATTAAATAAATTATATCCAAATTGAAATATTAAACATCTAATAAATATTACAAAAGCATTTAACAAAATGACTAAAACTTACATTAAAATTAAATATTATTCTAAATAATAATAAATACTGTAATAAGTATATAAACAGTACTAAAATAAAACTGCAAAAAGAACCACAATATTACTGTATTATTATTACAATATTACACAATCATATCTGATACCATTACTGTACTTTTTTGTGAGGCTAAACAGGGAGACAATTTTCATATTTTTTAAAATATTTTGGAGCACCATAAATAAATGTAATCCAGTTTTGTTATTCCAAACTGAAACGAATCGACAAAATATTTTCAATTGAAAAAAAAACTTGAAATAAAATAAAATATTTACATTAGGAAAAACATATATTTAAAACACTTTTAAATTATTATTAATGTAAAGGATTTAAAATAAGTTGAATCTGAATAAAAATAAATTTTAAGGTGTCCTTGTTACATGTTACATGACCTTACTATTATAATAACAATTAATTATGCATAATTTCATGCAAGTAACCCCAAGCCAAACCCTAATCCTAACCATATAGTAAGTACATGTAGTTAATTAATATTACTCAGTATTTAAATGTATAATTACACTGTAACAAGGACACCTTAAAATAAAGTGTAACCTAGTTTTTTTGTGAGGATAAAAAGGGACTGTTACCTGAAGGAGCACATAAGAGCAGGAGCGTTGTAACAATGATCACAATGTGTTTCCATGTTGTGTGTAAGTGATTCCCACCAACAGCTGATGCTGCCATTCCCACCCATACAGACACAGGCAGGACGGCCTGCTCACAGCTGCCTGCACAGGTGCTGAGGCACACTATATAAAACAAACCCAAACAAATCCACAAACATTATATTATATTATATTGAGTATAATTTAGATGCTTGTGTTTAATCTGAGTTCTAAGTACAAGAGCATTCATCTAACAGGCATCACACATAATGATAAAACAACATAGTATACAGTTATATGGTGTCTGCAAGCTTTTTACCTCAAGATCTCATCTGATCGAGTTCCTGAGATCCATCAAGAGACTGATAATGTCACGTTGACCAGCTTTGGGAGAGAAAGAAGAATCTGATAAATGCCCATGTTGTGAACCACAGTCAATGAAACACAGAGTGAAACAAGACCACCATACGTCTGAATACTGCAACTACTGTACAGAGGTAAGGTAGTAGATCAGATGAGTTCTGATGGAAATAAACTTTCATGCAAAGAGGATTCACAGCAATGCTCTCAGTGCTGGGGGATATTTCGCAGTTTGGACTCTCACCACTGATGCGTTATTTACTAAGACTCAAGAACAAACAGTGGTGGAACGCGAGAGTAAACTCCAGTCCTAGATGTGTGTTTGCACTTGACCAACAGCTCCGATATGAACAAGCTGTCAAAGACTTGAATCATTTAGTTTAAATAGATGAACCTGGAGCCCATTTTCAGCAAATATCTCAAATCTCATTAAAACCACATTGTAGTTCCATTGCATTTCCATCTTCATGGCAGCAGAGTTTTTTTCCTGTCTGCTCTAACACTGACAGCTGATATTTATTCTAGCCGATGGGCCGGCAGTTACGGGAGTTGCAGGGCAGAAATAGGGGGGTCTAAATATACCCCACCACACCGGCCTGCCCCTCCAGCACCTGCCCCAGTGGAAATAGACAGGGCTGAAAGCTCTGTGGTACAGCAGCAGGTGTGAGACACACAGCAGAAACTCAACAGCTCTCCGTTTCCTTCTGCGGTCTAATTTCAGCGAAAAGCTTCAGAATCATTCACTGAAGTGCATTGCATGTGGAAACGGGCTGAATCTGGTGTGCCAGCACGTTTAAAGAGAGCTCGTTTCCACTCCAAACGTGTTTAAATGCTCATCGGGTACGCAACGTTTCAGGAAACAGGATCCTCCTACAAACAGCTGTTTCTGTTTCAGTCTCACACAGAACACAGAGTCCTGTGAATCAGCTCCTGCCTTCCTGTTAGGCATGACTGTCTGTGGCACAGCGTGCACATGTGCATTACTCTGTTTGCTTGTTTGTGTGTGTTTGAAAGTAAACATATAGGTTTTTTGCACTGATAAAAAAAATGGCATAGGATTTACTTTGAAGCTATTTCCACTGAGAAACTGCTAGTAATTTTCACAATTACGACTATGTTGAATTAACCAGTACATTTGTAAGTAGAAAGACTTTTCTTATGAAACCTATTCTAATAATGTTTTATTTACAACTTTGAAAAAACTTGTATTTATTCTTTTACAGTGTATGATATAATTTCTCATTATTAGTCAAAGTTTACTCATTATTTCACAAAACAGACATTTTGGAACGTAATATGTTACTAAAACAAACTAAGAAATGCTCACAATTTACTAACTGCACTTACAGAAAATGTATGAAAATATTTTTTTTTTAATCATATTTACCATCAATATAATAATAATTCCCTACCATAATGTATAGCAAAGTATCATGGTATTACAATTACTGTACTATGGTACAGTGCTTTATTGTGGACACAATCCCTTAGAAAGAAATTTCTGCAGCAATACCATAATACAATGATGTATCAGGTAGTAATACTATAGTATTTTGATGTGTGCTATATAATTGACATGGTACACCAAAAGTCCTAGTACTACAAAAAAATGTCCAAAAACCCTAATTAGCCTACTTTTTAATTCTGATTATTATAATGTTTGGTTAAATGCATAAATATAACTATTCTCACGTTTTAAACTGAAATTAAAATTGGTATAGAAACAATTTTCACTCAGACACTGCTAATAAATTTCACACTTACGCATTATATTAAACGTAAAATTTTGAAGTATAAAAAAACTTCGAAAAATAATTTTTACAATGTAAACACAGACACTACATTATATAGTTATATTGTTAATAGAAACTCACAGAATCAGAGGACTCTCTCCTGTAAACCGTCGCTGAGATCTTTCCCAATCACGTCTGACTGTGACGCGCTCATGTGCGGTGTGACCCCCGCGTCGCGTCGCGTCGCGTCACCGTCGCCGCGAGCACCTGCCACACGCGCACCAGCTGACGGAGAGCTGCTCCAATCGCTCTCTGGGAGCTGTTTGTCATCACAAATAAGTCTTTCTAAAGATGTTATGCGTTTTATTTTTAACGTACAAGAGCGGTCTCAGGCTTTTGTACTGACAGTGCGAGGCTTCTGGTGACATGCTTCCACTTATTTTACCTGTACAAAAACAGTAGCCTACATAATGCTAAGCTACTTTATATTGAAAACTTGTATTTTTTTGCCATCATATTATTTTAATCTATTATCATAATCATAAATACACCGGTTTTTTAGCGCAGATAGTTTTACCCTTTACTGTACTTGTTTGTTTACGCTTAGTTAGCGGCTAATGAAGCGGAATTCTCGCACATTTAAAGAAAATAGTTCGCTTCTGTGTTGCAAAATAAGGTGGATAGCAAACAAATAAAAAAGAATAAGCGCAAAGAATCCAATAAATCGAGTTTATATTAATATATTAACAATTTAAACCACAAGTCTTTGATTAAAAGTGTTTAAAAGTTAAAGGGGTCATATGATGCGATTTCAATTTTTCCTTTCTCTTTGGAGTGTTACAAGCGCTTGGTGCATAAAGAAGATCTGTAAAGTTGCAAAGACTAAAGTCTCAAATCCAAAGAGATATTCTTTATAAAAGTTAAGAGTCAGCCACACCTACCTAAAACGGCTCATTCTAACACGCCCCCACATGTCTACGTCACGATGTGGGAAGATTTGCATAACACTGCCCAAATGTTCATGCAAAGAAAGAAGGCCTAACTTTTATTCTCACTGTAGTATTGTTGGTGCCGCCATGCCGTGGAGACACTGTGTGCTTCGTTGTGAAAGCGAAACTACTTTGTTTGGTCTTC
>NW_015552637.1:2664984-2698135 GCF_001515605.1 Sinocyclocheilus anshuiensis
TACTTTGTTTGGCCTCCAAAAGAGGACGATATCCGCTTCGTCATGCCTGGAGCTGATCCGTGCTGGTCGCTGAGGAAATACACCAACTTAGTGCTGTGGATTGGCTTTCACCGTGGACGAAGCCCGGGGTCGTAACGTGGTTGCCGCTCCTTCGTCGAATCCGCCGGGTCGCGCCGTTCTCGACCCCACCGCCTCTGCTCACTCTAGCCCGGCCTCAGCTCACGCTAAGCCGCGGCTACCTTACTTTTTCAGACCGATGAGCTTTGTAAAAATCGACGCGTTTCAGAAAGGCGGGGCATAGAGGAGAAACAATAATGTACAGTATGTGGAAAATAATGTGTTTTTTTTTTTTACTTTAAACCGCATAAATACATTTCATTACACCAAATACACAAAATAATGTTCTTTTTAGCAACATCATATGACCCCTTTAACTTGTGTGACATAGTCATGTGTGTCCTGAAATCACCTCATAGACACCGTTGAAAACAGTCACGAAGAACAGAACATCAAAACATAATAATGTCCTAATGAAACTCTAAAAGGCTTTAAAAAGCCTAAGTGTAGCGAAGGGCCTGTTTGTGTGCTTTCTCGGTCTCTTTTCTCTGTTTGGTGATAAATGCGTGTGTTTGAGGATGTGTTTGCCCATCTTTGGGTTCATTTAGCGGATTCCTACCTCCGGGACGCCGCAAAGATCCCCTCTTTCAATAACTGAGGTCACTCAGTTTGCACGTTATATTTGCTGGTGTTTAAATCAACAGAAACGAAAGCTCAGAGCTGCAGTTCAGGACGCGTCCGACAGATGGCGGTGTTGACCAGCGCGGAACGACAGTGCGCAAATACAGCGAGTTTGATGCAAGTCACACGAAATTGTGCTTCAGAATAAGTGTAAACACTGAAGTGCATCGCGGCCACCAGCCTTTTAACGCTTAAAAGTCTATTTATTAAAACAATTGTAAGATGTTCCGTGTATACGTCACACACTGATGCATGCATTATAGCTGGTCATCTTCAGTGTCTGCAGCAGTTGCATGCATAAGAGTGATCTGGGACTGTGTGTGTGTGTTAGAGTGTGATCTGCTCTGTTGTCTGCAGTATGCATGCATGCATCAGTGAGTTTCAGGCTCTTTGTTGGCTGGATGGAGGCGGGGCGCTGCGGGGCCGCAGGTCCTTTTGTGCCCCTCACATTTTGGGCAAAACCAGTACCACCGCGCTGCAGACGCGCCCAAAGCATGAAACCGGACTATACAAAAAGAAAAACTTCACAAACAGCGACGTGATTTTAACACAGCGTTTGGGGAAAGCTGTGAAATTGTAGGTGAGTCATAAACTCGTTGGGCCAGGAGAAAAACTTTCCATTATTATTATTATTATTTGTTGATGATATTTAGTTAAGTGACTTATCTTAAACAACTTTCTTTTCTTTATAGACATACGTTATCTTTTGTGTTGTGCATTTTTGTCTGCTGGACTGTTCGCTGGTCACCAGATTACCCCGTTACTACCTGATTCTCAACTAGCTGTAGGCGTTCGTCAGGAATACTTGGAACGATTACGATTTCGCGTTGTTTTAAATTTGAAAAGCAAAAGAAAACAGAAGTTAAACGTAAAATATTGATCTGTCAGTAGGGTATATTAAAATAAATTATAGTGAATAACGCCATTGATGCCCGAAATGCATCAACATTTACGCAAACTGAACACTGATCCGACTCCAAATTTGTAAAAAATTGAATATACACTCTAAAAAATACTGGGTTGTTTCAACCCAACTTTGGGTCAAATATGGACTAACCCAACCGTTGGGTTAAAAATGTAATGTAAAAATTTAACCCAACGGTTGGGTTAGTCCATATTTGACCCAAAGTTGGGTTGAAACAACCCAGCATTTATTAGAGTGTAGCCTAATAACTTCTCCCACACACTAAAAATCTAGTCCTACATATTAATACAATCTTGTGATAGGTTTGTTATGGTAAAAGTTTTACATGCTGATACGTATTAATTAGTACATTAGGCTACTGACTGATTGTCTTTTTTAAGACAAAAAACGTTGTAAAACTTTGGTGGGAAACATGATGTTAAGTATACTTCATATTCATGAAGTTTACAAGATGCAAACAATGTTTGGCTTTAGTGGCCTCATGGGTTCCACTACCCACCTGCCGCATTGGCCCTCACTTCTAAATTAAAATATTTCACAATTTTTTTTAAACAAGCTAAACTTTTAATTTAAAAATAACTTTTTAAATGTTTCAAACTTAATATATGACAACTTATTATAGAGAGAAAAAAAAAAGTCTATTTGTGTTCATCTGGGTTATAGTTCCAAGGAGAACTCTGAAGTCTTTAAGAGAGTGTGTTTGTAGTCCTGCGGTCTGGCAGGTGTGGGATGTTGTGCACTGTTGTTCAATCTCCCGCCAATATTGCACTCGTCCCGGCCTCCCTGACCACGAGGAACACGCGACTCCCGCTGCAATCTCCTGCCACAATGAAAAGCTCGACCACTAGGGCGGCGCCAGACTGCAGGTGTGAGTATATGGCAGTTACTAGCTTACTACTTACTGAATATTGTGCAGTATGCATCATAAACTGTGTACTTTTTTGCATTGCATACAGTATTCCATACAGTGTGCACTGATGTATACTGCACAGTTTGGAAAATATAATAGATAATTCAAGTGTTTATGCATTTATGTATACAGAAAATTCGCATATTGTGTGCAATATACTATATTCTGCACAAAAAGTAAGCGTATACAAGCATGCTTTTCCAAACATAGCATATATTTCTAAGTTGAGTTGATATAAAATATATTTTCTAGAGTTTTCATATAGTCAAATATAATGTTTAATATAATTTTATTTTAACTAATGTTAAATTAATATATTTCTATACATATGCTTGAGCTTAGCTCTCATTCATCATTAATGGCATACAGAACAGGAGAATTCTGGGGTTGACATATTAAACTGTCATTTTTGGTAGTTTTAGAATTGATTTCTGTTTTTGTCATGTATTAATAATGATTATAGGACCATTTGGGTATTTGTTGTGTTCTAGAAAATGCATCATATCCCTTTATTTCAAGACAACTGTTAATGCAAACACACACTAATGGACTCTCTCAAACATACACTCATACTCACACATTATACGGCTACGCAATGACACATAAACGAACAAAACGTAAAATAAAAGTCTTTTCTCTCCTTTCATTCAGTCTCCTCATCCGGAGTGACACAGACGCTGGGTAAATCTCTCATCTGTCCTGGTTGTTTGGCCCCTCGCACACAGGAGTTCAGTGGCCCCACACTGGGTTTCAGAGGGTTTAGAGAGAGACGGAGGGTGTCTCACTCCCCTCACACCTTTATGTACATTAGAACCTGTTTACGGTGTGTACTGAAGTCCTCTGGAACAGTATCTGGAAAATATATGTTTAATTTGCTTTGTGAGTGTGTTGTTTTATTGTTGCAATCCTGTTTTTTTGTCAATAAACAACTTTTATTCAGAATTTGTAGATTTTAGATTTCTTGAAGACTCGGAGGGTCTGGGGATCATGATTTAAATATCAAAGAGTGGATTAATCTTTACCGTTACAGCGGTAGCGCAGATTGGACCAAATGATGTTCTCTTGAGAGAAGCAGAACACGCCCAGGCGCCCTCCTCTCATGGTGGTGTCAATCACAACATTGGAGTCAGCCACCATCTCTGTGCCTTCATACAGCTTCACCCTGCAACACGTGAAAGCCCTCTTATATGTGACTGTAAAATACTACGGTCAGGACTGGATCTAGATTTAATATTGAACATAAAGTAAACAACACCAAAATTGTTTACAATGCTAAAGTAAGCAAAAACGTCCTTAAGATCAAACGCTGAGATTTATTAATAGTACCACAAACTGCATAAATAGAAAAATTAACTATTTTTGCAACTACATATATATATGTGTGTGTGTGTAATGTTTTAATTCATAACAATATAATTGTTAATAATAATAATAAATTACAAATATACACTATTGCTTCAAATGTGAAGTTTGGAATAATTAGGATTTTTTTTTTTAAATGTTTTTAAGTCTCTTATGTCCACTAAGACTGCATTTATGTGATCAAAAAATAGTGAAACAGTAAAATTGCGATATATTATTACATTTAAAAATAACTGTTTAGTATTTAAATATATTTTAAAATGTCATTTATTCCTGTGATGCAAGCTAATTTTTCAGCATCATTACTCCAGTTCTGTCAGGACCACTATCGTCAAATATGATTGACAATTAGCATACAGTTTGGATTGGCGGTATGGTTCTGTTCTGGGCAAGCGAACTCCCTGCTCATCTATGCAGCCTAGCATGGATGAGAGCAGGGAGAGCAGCGATAACCCCCCCCCAGGGTGAACAAAACAGAACCAACATAAATGTATTGCAGATATTGTTAAAGTTCAATAATTTTATGTACACATTTTAGAATTAGTCTGATTCAAAGGATAATCAGAAGGCTGAATCCTGACTGACAGAGGAGGAGCTGGGGATGGAGAAGGGTAATTAGCTATTGAGCAATGCGAAAACTGCTGATAATACTGAGGGACCTTATATATGAATGCTTGGATAGGTGTCGTATTCCTATAGGTAGATGGAGATCAGCTGAGAGTCAGCTGATGCGAGCTTGACTAACGTGACCTGCCAGAACTAACGCTACGCTTGATTTTTCAGTGTCACATGATCCTTCAGAAATCATTATAATATGCTGATAAGGTGCTCCATTATTATCAATTATTATTGGTGCTTAATTACTAATAATAGTTCTTATTATTATCAGTGTTGAAAAGTTTTTGCTGCTTAATATTTTTGTGGAAACTGATTTGTGTCCTCAGGATTCTTTGATGAACAGAAAGTTCAAAAGAACAGCATTTATTTTTTAAACCAAAGACATTTATAATGTTACAAAAGATGTCACTTTTGATGAATCTAATGTGTCCTTTAAAAAAAAAATCTTACTTACCCTAATTTTTTTTCCACATAAATATTCAGCAACAGAAGGATCATGGCTGCTGAATATTCAGCTTTACCATCACAGGAATAAATGACACTTATATAGTACATTTATAAAAAAGACAAAATAATATTTATAAAAAAAAAAAAGTATTACAAATAGTACTGTTTTTACTGTATTTTGATCAAATAAATGCAGGTTTGGTGAACATAAGAGATTCTTTTAAAAACATTAAAAAAAGTCTTCATTATTCCAAACCTTTGGATGGAAATAATGAATTAATGTACATTTGCACTAAAGTACTTTAGAGTCTTATTGGACACACAACCAAAATGGGAAACATTTTCTCCTCCCACTTAAAAACCCTTTTATTTTGCCATCCTAAATGCACGCTTATAAGATTAGTTGAATTTTATTATTCACATTTAGAATTGCTGACCCAATTTTGGGTCACAACCTAGCAGTTGAGAACCGTTGTTCTAGAATATTCGGTCTGAATGAAGCCGAGAGCTGTTTTATGCTACAGGCCGCTGCTAAACTCCACCTGCTCACCCTCTAATTACCTGATAATAAATGAGATCTGATTTGATTTAGCGGCAGGCTGGACTTAAATTGCATTATGTATGAGCGGAGCATGTCTGCAGCACAATCCAGTGTGAGTGTGTGCGCGGACTGAAGTCCAGTGCTCTATTCACTCCTCTCACTGAATACAAAGCAGGTGTGTTTATGTGTGTGTGTGTGTGTTTGAAAGGGCCCTTACAAAGCCTCGGCTACACATTGTCTCACAAAAATGTGCATACACATGTACGTACACACACACACACACATGCAGAGCTCCACACAGCTCTCTCTTCCTGTAGGTATTTATAACTACTATAAACTTGGCAAAGTTCTGATCGGAAGTGTTCAATAATCATGTGGACTCAAAGTTTGAAAGTTTCAGAACTGCTTATCCATCAGACAAGATGTTACTGAAATCAATTTCTGTTATGACATTATTAAAAAACTAATTTTTGAGCATTTGCTGGAGTTCATTCGTCATTTCTTTGGCAAAGAGCATCTGATTTACAACACAATGCCAAGAAATTACGCAGTACAGGAAATCATACACAATGCATGTTTAACTGTCCTCTGCAGTCCGTTCTCTCTCTTTCTTTAACGGCCTGTCCACTACAGTAGTTTCCGTTGGATCTGCATATGAACAGGCACCAAGAAAATTCTTGCCAAGGATTTCATTGGCATGGCAACCACAACAATGGGCGGCCAGGGGGCCCAACCACTCAGCAGAGTCTCAGGGGTATGAGGGGGCAAAAGAGGAGGGGACGATTGAGAAGAAATTTTAAGGATAACTAGACATCCCCCCCACCGCCCTCTCTCCAGTATACCAGCACAAGCTTCCATCAGCTGCCGGTGCAGTCAATGACCGAGGCTGGTATTGCACCCTCTTGTGATGACAAAGACAACCCACAATCCAACAGACAGAAAAGTTGTTTGAGCAGGGACAAACACCTTATTACTCTTACTAAAGGAATACACCAGTTCAAATATAATTCAAAATGGATAACAGTAATATTTCTGGCATGCTGTCAATTAAAATAATTTCTTTAAAAAAAAAAAAGTGTAAAAAAGGTGGCGGCATTAATTTGATCGAAAATACAGTTAAAACTAATATTTATTTTTGTATCACTGAGATAGTAATATATATTTTATTAATATTTTGAGTTGTTTTATTTGCATATTTTGTGTTTTCATTTTATAGTAGTATTTTAGGTTTTAGTAAATGTTTTATTTTTGTCAATTAAAAAAAAAAAGTCTTATTTTGAGTTAATGTTTATTTTATTTCAAGTAATAATTTTTTATGGTTTTAGTTTTAGTTAACTAATAACCCTGATTACAACTTAAAATAACTAATTTCTTCAGTCTCACATGATCCTTCAGAATCGTTCTAATATGCTGATTTGATGCTCAAGAAACATTTCTTATTATTATCAATGTTGACAACAGTTGTGCTGCTTAATATTTTTGTGGAAACCCTGATTTTTTTTTACTCTTTGATGAATAGAAAGTTCAAAAGAACAGCATTCATTTGAAATAGAAATCATTTGTTACATTTTAAATACATTTACTGTTACTTGTGATCAATTTAATGCATCCTTGCTGAATAAAAGTATTAATCTAACAAATCTAACTGACCTTAAACTTTTGAACGGTAATGTACGGTGTGGCTGCACAATTGTCCCATTTGTAGGAGATCTCACCTGATGTACCCGACTTGTGGCCGATGGCTGAGCTGCCACCGGTACGAGGTCTTATCTTGCCAGCCGACATTTCGTGGGTCTTTCCAGAGCAGTTTCACCTCTCCATCCGTATCCCCCGTGTGCCACAGAGCATTACGAAGGAACTCACCTGGACCTGTACGAGACTTCACTGCCTACACGAACACAGAGTTTTAAATCCTTACTCCCCAAAAGCTCAAACGGACTTTAGCAAGCCAATATATTTCCATGAATCAAAGCAATTTAAGCAATATTTGCACCTTGAGCTGCAGACCAGGTTCAGCCATGGCCCTGAAGGGGATCGACTGCCAGTACGTCTGTTCGGTCTGCTTCCACATCACCACATAGAAACTCGATGAATCCTGATAGCCAAAGATGAAGCCGGCATAGTCGTCGTCAGTCACCGTGTTAACGTGAAAAGTTCCCTCGAAGTCCACACCGTTAAACGCTGTGTAACCTGTGGAGAAGCGATTTACAGTTTGCGTTTGAAAGTCCACTGGGTGTGTAGCTCCTGAATACTGAAACCAAACTTACCCACTGCCAAGCCCGGGTCGCTGTTCATGGTTTGAACAATCTCCATACCCTGAAACACAAATTCATCTGTATTAATATAAGCACTTAGACAAGTACAGAAATGTACAGACTTCACCTTTAAATATCCATGACATCATGGATAACCATTTCTATGTTTTTTAGTATTTAAGACACAATACAGTAATAAGTCTTTATTTTTTTTATTTAAATCTCCATTTTTGACCCCCCTTTTGTTATAAATATCTTATAGTCACAATAATTTCTTCATTTTTGTCAGGAGGTATGCAAAATTAAAAATGGAGTCCAAGCCTTTAATATGCATTCAAATATAAGCGTCTTAAGCATCCTCTGGAAGAAAAAAATCAATTAAATGCTTCAATGAGCAAAAATTCAGATTCAGATTCTAATATGTCATACATATATACAGGTGCATCTCAATAAATTAGAATGTCATGGAAAAGTTAATTTATTTCAGTAATTCAACGTTAAATGTGAGCCAAAATCATCACAATTAAAAGAACCAAAGACTTAAACTACTTCAGTCTGTGTGCATTGAATTTATTTAATACACGAGTTTCACAATTTGAGTTGAATTACTGAAATAAATGAACTTTTCCACGACATTTTAATTTATTGAGATGCACCTGTATATATATATGTGGGTCATTGTGGCTCAGTGGTAGAGCATTGCGTTAGCAGCGCAAAAGGTTGTGGGTTCAATTCCCAGGGAACACACATACTGGTAAAAAATGTATAGCCTGAATGCACTGTAAGTCACTTTGGATAAAAGTGTCTGCTAAATGCATAAATTATTATTATTATTATTATTGTTTCCTTCATACTCGAAGTCAGAAGGCACCGGATAAACATCAGTTTATTATTTAAAAGTAAAATTTAATCTATGAAAAAAAAAACATTAGAACAACATGATGATCTTGTGTCAATGAGAGCAGAAGGAATCCCATGATGCTTTACCTGATTGAGCACCACCCAGTTCGGGTCGATCTGAGCGTCACCCTCCGGGTCCAGAATGACTGTCTGATAGGCTCTGAAATCTGTAAGTGTGACTTCAGCACTTTCTGGACACACGTCAATCAAATCCATCACCGCATCATTGTCAAAGTCATTCTCACATACGTCACCGACTCCGTTACCTACATGACAAGACAGAAAGGAATAACGCAAGTCATTAATCAGGAGGATTATTAGTCATTAGTGGATATGAACGCTCTTACTGTCTGAGTCTTTCTGGTTGGGGTTGGAAATGAGTCTGCAGTTATCGGGTCCGATGCCGTTGATGGCATGATTGTCCGGGACCCCGTCGTTATCATCGTCATCGTCACAGTCATCTCCGATGCCGTCATTGTCCGAGTCCAGCTGAGAGCTGTTTGGAATGTCGGGGCAGTTATCTCGAGTGTTCTGGTGTCCGTCTCCATCACTGCAAACACACAGCATTAAACACTATGAGCTGAACTGCGTGTCTGAGCTGAAAATCAACTATGAGCAACTCTTAGACACTAGATGGCAGAAGTCTTACCATATACAGGTTAATGAGTCAATGGATAATCTGCCAATTGTATGATTTCTATGTTTGAATTTACATTTGAGTTGTTTACTCACGTGTCTTGATTGGTGTCACAAACATCCCCGACTAAGTCATTGTCTACATCTGTCTGCAATAGTAATAATTGAGTTTATTATTCATTCATAAAAGTATATGAAAAGATCATTTACTGCAGAAGCAAGAACTAGCTGTTTTTCAGTTACTCAAATGATTTGTTTAAGGAATAGCTCCCTTTCATTCCAAACAGGAATAAAATTATTATTGTCATTGTAGCTGAAATACAATAAAATATAAATATTAAATGAATAACTAAACGAAAATGAGAAATGTGTCCTTGATAACTAACTGAAACAAGTTCACTACAAAATCACTAACTGGAAATAAACAGAAACTAAAACTTAAAAAAAACTGGAATAAACAATAAATTAGCCTAAAAATTATTATTGCAAAAAAGAAAAAGACAAAAGCACATAACAAAATGACTAAAAATAAAACAAAATTAAAATCAAAACTGAAAATATAAAAATAAAAGTTAACCTGTATAAACTTTTTTCTAAAATGTTGTCCATGTGCTGCACTAACTACTAATATGAAGAAACATCCATTTACTGTTTGTTTTACAAATTTCACATTGAAAAAATTAATCCCATAAATAATTAAACAAACTCACAAATTAAAAATAAATAAATAAACACAAAATTAATAAACTGACGCACAAATAAATATCTCCAATAATGCTGTAATTGGTAATCAATTTATATGATGTCCTTTGTCATAAAAAGCCATTGATATGTTGACTCCCCTCGTGTAAATAAATCCAATCAATGTTCTTTTTTTCATCCTGCTAATTTTCTTGCCATTGTGCAAATAATTGAGTCATAATAAATAAAGTGTATGTGTCTGAGCATGTCTGATCATTAAATTACACCAAAGCATATTAATTTTTTTTTAAACTTACAGAGATCAAAGGGAACTGCATAGCAGGAATAACTCTTCAATAAGTGAGAGCTGGACTTTGCTTTGTGACGAAATTACGAATTATACTGGTTAAAAAAATATTATGAGAATTGAATGATGAAGAATTGTACTGCAAAGTGAATGAGGACAGGTGCTATTAAGTTTCAAAATGACACCATAAATTGTCATAAAATTTGTCAATTTGAAATGTGTGTTAAGTTTAAAGTCTTCTGAAGATATATGACAGCTTTGTATTAGAAACAGTCCGAAATGCAATATACTATATATAGCCTTTTTTTATTTTCCACACAAGACAGCAAGTCCCACTGGTTTGTACGGACATGAGGGTGTGTAAATGATGACACAGATGTCATTTTTGAGTGAACTTCTTTTACAGACTGCATCGATGTACGATGCAAGTATAAAAGTTTTAAATAAACTAAGATGAGATGCAGGACCTGCATGGGGTTGTTGATCTCAGGACAGCTGTCACACGCATCCCCCACTCCGTCTCTGTCCCGGTCTGTCTGCATTGGGTTCGGCACTTTGGGACAGTTATCCAGCACATTCTGGATTCCTGCAAAACATCCACACTCACATTCACATACACAAAGATGATGTTGTAGGGACACAAAAAAAGATCATTTTATCAAACTGAACAGTCTTTACCATCTCCATCGATGTCGTCATCGCAAGCATCTCCCTCTCCGTTATTGTCAGTGTCTTTCTGGTCGATGTTGGGAACGGTGGGACAGTTATCACATGCATCACCGAACGAATCAGTGTCAGAGTTCTGCTGATCTTTATTGGAAACCAACCGACAGTTATCCTGAAAAAAATTTAATATTTATATAGTATTATAGTATTTATTCATTTATTTTTATATTTTCAGATTGAATTTTAATTTGAGTAATTTTGTTATTTTATTAGTTTTTTATATTTCCATTTAGCTTCAGTTTATTTTTATTTCAGTTTTATTTTATTCATTTTAGTACATTTTTTCAGTCAGTTCCCAGGCAACATTTCTCATTTCCGTTTTCAAGTTAAACATTTTCATCTAACATTTATATTTCAATATATTTCAAATAATGAAACAAATTTTGTATAGTTTTACATTAACATTAACAACACTGTTCGACAGTCCACAAACACACCTCTACGTTCTTTATTCCGTCTCCATCTGCATCCTCATCACACTGGTCTCCAATCCCATCATTATCTGCATCTTCCTGACCAGAGTTGGGTGTGAAGATGCAGTTGTCCTGAAAAACACACAATATGAGCATCCCTGGTGCAACACTTCAAGCAAGAGCAGCATAAAATCCTGCATTCCGACATGGGAAAAGTTTTGGGACTGCAAGCTACGGTGAATCTATCATATAAAAGTCCAAACACAAACGCAAAAACAAACGTGGTTTATGTAAACGCATTACCTCATCTAGGATGAATAGCTTAATTACCCTGAAAGGTACAGCATGTACGGACAATTGTGCTTGCACTGGAAAGAATCAAGTCTATAAACCATCAGAATAAATAGCACAATATGGTTTCCCAATAATTATAAAAAGTCACATCGATTTAGTGAATGTTTATACAGCATCAGTGTGTGCAGGGAGAAGGATTGTGGGTAAAATGATTGTGAGTTTCAGACCTGTTTGCAGTGCTTGTCGTTGTCCATGCAGGGCAAGGAGCGATCCGGATAACCATCAATATCCGTGTCCTTCCCACAGGTGTGACCGTTACCGGCCCATCCGACATTACACTAATAGAATCATACAGAAGTTCACCAGAAAACTTGAGAATGATGCAATAAAGATATGATACAGATAATATGATACTGATAACAGAATTTTCATATTTGGTAGCACTACCGCTTTAAGAATATAATACATTCTGATTGGATGTGATTGTGCGACAAACTGCAATCTTTCTCTGAATTCTTTACACATCGCAACTAGTTAGGACACAATGTATGTGTATTGTGTAGACATACAGCGCAGGTGACGTCGCCGTTCCGCTGAATGATGCAGTGAGCGTTACGGTCACAGGGGTTGAAACTGAGCGAAGCGCACGATTTCCGAGGGAAACATCCAGCTGTCTGATTCCCAACATATCCAACCTTGCACTGACCGCATCGATATGATCCCTAAGAAGGGAGAAGAAGTTAAAAACATTAACATATACACTTTGTATGATTCCAGAGAAAAAGTATTGGAGTTTTTATGACTCATACTCACAATGGTGTTGATGCAGATGGAGTTGGGTGTGCAGGCATTGGCCAAATCAAGACATTCATCGAAATCAGAGCATTCCTGAAACAAATTCATCAGAAAAAGACACTAGTTGCTGCATGTTTTGCTATTTTGCTATCTAATGCATTCAGGCATTTTTAAGTGTCGTAATAATTTTGGAGCCACTGGACCTAAAGGTGACTCTTAGCATATAGTACACCAGCATTCAAATTTGAATTACAAACATTTGAATTACGCATTTCAGTTTGCCATTTTTGATAGTCCAGCTGCTTTCATCTGCTCAAATAAGTGGTGGATGAAAAATAATGAATTATAGGCAAAACATTTGTTTTTTGTAGGAAGTTTTTTTAGTGTCGCTTTATTAGTGTTTATTTGACATTTTATAACAAATTTCAATGCATTAAATTGATCAAACGTGACAGTAAAACATTTATATTACAAAAGATTTCAATTTTATATACAGTAAATGCTGTTATTTTTAATTTTCTATTGATCAAAGAATCCTGAAAAAAATATTCATAGTAGTTTCCACAAAAATATTATCCAGCTCATAAAAATACTTTTAATGTTTCTTGCGCAGCAAATCAGCATATTAGAATAATTTCTGAATTACATGTGACACTGAAGACTGGCGTAATGATGTTAAAAATTCAGTTTTGCCATCACAATAAATAAATTACATTTAAAAATGATTATTAACATAAAAAACGGTTCTTTTAAATTGTAATAATATTTCACAATACTACAGTTTTTACTGTATCTTTGATCAAATTAATGCACGGTACCTGATGATGACTCTTTGCATATTCCACACCGAATCCAGAGAGAGGAGGACCCCACAGTCCGGGTGGGCAGGGCTCACAGGTGAAACCTTTTGCTGTGTTGACACATGTGCCTGGTGTATAACACGGCTGAGCCTCTGCACACTGATGGGGAGAGACATGCTAATATGAAACAGCTTTAACAAATCAAAACAAAGGCATCTTTATTCAAATCTCTTTGAAACACGGACATACCCAGTTACAGTGGTTTCTGGACCAAGACTTATCAGTATACGAAGATAAAACCAGCACTAAATGCCCTCACCCACCTCATCTATATCCTGACAGTGTGTGCCGTTCCCCGTCATGCCCTCCGGACAGGGGCCACAGTGGTAGCCTGGGAAATCGAACGTCTCCATGCAGCCCACGCCCTTAAAGCAGGGGTTGGGCTGACAGCGTGAACGTGGCTCATGAAATCCTTCAAAGCAGAGACATTGTATCATAATAAGTCAGTAAGAATCAATAAGCTCAAGAAATCTAATATCATGTGAATTATACATACACAAAAGTATCTAAAGCCCTCTGTCAGAATAGCGTACTGCTTCCTGAATATATAGTATACACTGTATACTGCCTACTATTAAAAAGTAGTATATGAAACAGAATGCATTATGCAGAGATAAACATTTCAAACATTGTCACGTGACCTCATTATTGACTTCCTGATTCAGTTTTATGTAAAAGTGTCTTTTGACCAAATGCGTTAGATATGAAATATCTTAATTTTAATCATGAAATAAAAGTCCAGACAGTTGAATTAGATTACGGGATACATTCTGTAGAGTTTGCTGTTTTAAATACTGGGAGGTTTGTGGAGAGGCTTTCAGTTTGCCTGAAAAATGGCAGACATTGGCAGTCATTATTTTAGCAATTTTAATAAATATTTCAACTTTGATCTAAACTGTTTGCCATTTTTTGACACTGCTGATGATTCCATCCTCTCAAATAATATGCAGGCAAAAAATAATTATATACTACAATTCAAAAGTCTGGGGTTAGTATGATTGTTTTTTTTGTTTGGTAAAGAAATTAATACTTTTATATTTAGCAAGGATGCATTAATTGATCAAAAGTCATTTAACAAAACTAAAAAAATCTCATCTTAAATCTCATCTAATCTCAATCTTCCTCTTAGAATCAAAATTAAAAAAAAAAAATGATTATGGCTTCCTCAAAAATTTTAAGCAGCACAGCTGTTTTCAACATGACGATGATGGTGATGATGATGATAATAATAAGAAGAAATGTTTCTTGAGCAGCAAAACAGCATATTACAAAGATTCCTGAAGGATCATGTGACACTAAAGACTTAAATTATGCTGAAAATTCAGCTTTGTCGTCAGGAATAAATTGTATTAAAACAGAAAATAGTTATTTTAAATTACAATTGAACCACAAAGTTTTGAATGGTAGTGTTTTTACTCACTCTCTGATCCCATGTAATAAAGAGTTTGTATAATAATAATAATAATAATAATATAAATCTATCAAGAGGAATCCTGTCAGGAATCCTTTACAAAGGCATGACAAACAACTAGTTGTCGCCTGTTGTTCTGGTTATTATTCTCTTTCTTAACCCAGCTATTAGCACTACAAATAGGACTGAAAACCGTTTTTTTTTTTTTTTTTTTGCTGGTTTGATGATTTGACATTGCTACTCACCACACATCTGGCACTCCAGAATAGCATTCCTGATGAGAGACATTTCTTTCACCTAAATGGTGCAAAAACACATAAATCAAACATGTTCAGAACAGATTCACTCACATATATATACACTAACTCACTCACACCTGTTCTCTGATGTCCTCTCTCAGCTCTCCCAAGATCTGATTAAAGATGATCAGCTGGCCAATAAGAGCTTTAGTGTGGTCACCTGTACAAAAAGATATGAAATATCTTCAAATTAAATAAATACAAAAGTAACAAATTGCATATCGTGACTTCACCAATGTCCACTCACCTAGAATAGAATTAACCTCGCCGTTCACTGAAAAACAAAATTTAAACAAAACATATTTCAGACACAGATTTTGCAATCAAAAACCATATATTCAAGCTCCATGTACAATCTTGTGTTGATGTTGGCTAACCTATGTTATATGAAGAGGCGTCCCCCTGAAAGGGGCAGTCGGTAAGAGCCCCAGCCTGGGCAACAGTGCCCCCTAGTGCCAGTTTAAAATACTCCACTGAACCCTGGACGAAAAACATTTGATTATAGTATTTGATATAATAGGAGTCTTGATATCTGGACTTCAGTTCTTAACCAATCACAACAACTAATCTCTTTTTTCATTAAAAATTAAAGGAATAGTTTACTTAATGAAAACCTGAATTCTTTATTGTTTCATTGAAACTCAAAAAGAAGAATTTCTGAAGAATATGCACAGTTCATATCGTGTTCACATTTCTGCCTTCTGTGGAAAAAAATATTAATACACACTACTGTCCAAAAATCTGGGGCCAGTAAGATTTTTTTAAAGAAATGTATATTTTTATTCAGCAAGAAATGCATTAAATCGGTCAAAATAGTAAAGGCTTTTACATTATTACAAAATATTTCAAATAAATTATGTTCTTTTGGACTTCATTTATCAACGAAAAAAAGTATCACAGTTTCCACAAAAATATTATACAGCACAACTGTTTGTATTGATAATATATTTCTTGAGCACTATTCCTCTTATTTAAATATTAAAATATGAGAATATTTCACAATTTTTTAAACTGAATGTTTGATCAAATAAATGCAGCACTGGCATAAGAAACTTTAAAAAACATTACAAAATAATACAGAGCCCAAACTTTTGAATGGTAGTGCAGGTGTTGTGAAACTCATATTATCAAGGTCATATTATGTTGGTCTCACCTGCATCCGAGTGTATGCCTTGTGGCCATTACGAATCTCCACCAGCTCTGCATCTCTGGGCAGAGCGACCAATAGGGGCAGCCGCTGGGCAGAGTCAGCCAGACGACAGTTCACATAGAGCTCGAGGCTCAGGTACTCTCTGCGCAGGCCACCGACACGGAGAATAACAGACTGAGACCGTCCGTCTGCCAGATTTGGGCTCTGCAGGTTTACTGTGTGCAGCTTCCCATCTTCACGAACATACCGGACCAGAACTAGAGTAAAACAAACCTTTTAGAGATGTTCTGAGGAGACACCAAATCCGCAACCCATTTGATCTCTGTGATGTGATGTATTTACAAGTGAAAAAGAATATTCAATAAGAAAATGTAGGGCAGGACTTGATTTTATTTATTTCAAAAATGATTTGATGGGCATTCCATATCAAAATGGAGCCAAATCTGAATGTAAGTATGTTGAAACAACCAGCAACATGCTATTGGCTGTTGGTCAACATTATACAACAGCATATGCAGTGAAGTCAACAGAAAAGAAAAGCTGTTTCAGAGAAAAAGCAAGTTGATTCTGATTATAGATTACAGAAAAAGGTCATTACCTTTGTTAATCTTGCTCATGATGGCAACCTCCAGGTATTTCTTGTTATCCTGCTTGTTGTAGAGGCCCAGCAGAACTCCACCCAGTTTAGGAGGCAGACGGAAGGAAGACATCACATACACATCACTGAGAGTCTTCAGAGCTAAAGAGATCTTCTCCACAGCAGCCACGGTCTGCTTCACATCCTCCAAACTCAACACGTCTATCACTGAGAGAGCGAAACAGAGACAGCGAGAAATAATGGAACAGTGAATGAATAATGTCATGTTGTTCCAAATGCATATACTGTTATTTTTCCAAGAATGTAGAAATGTTTCACTCGTTTTTTTTGTACAGTGAGAGTTTATAGTGACCACAGCTGTCAAAATCTAATAACAACCAAAATGACCAATAAAATGAAAAGCAATAAAAGCCCCACAAAAGCAGTCCATATGACTCTTGCACAGTAAAGTCCAACAATTCTGTTTTTTCAATAATGGCGAATAATTCCATTATTTTATCTTAGCAAGCTTTTTAGAATTGATGTCTTTTCTAATACATCATGTCTATTATGTATCATTATTCTGATGTAATCCGTGGCATTTATTTGTAATTATTCTTAATAGTTTTCATTCCTTCCCAGTCCATCTTGTTCTTAAGTTATTTGGTTGGTTAAATAAAACTGTTAAATTTTAAGTGAGTAAAATCGATCAAAAGTCAGTGAGTTGAACTGGAGAACTGGATCAGACCTATTTGTGAATTAATCATTTAGACTAGGTTTTTGAAATGGGTCAACTGATTCATTGAAAAGAAAAAAAACAGAGTGAGTGAATGAGGAATTTACTATAGCCTACTAGTAGCTACTACAATCTCCTCGAATAACCTAATCTAATCATGTCCCCTGACTCTTCTTCTATAAGAGCTTTAATGAAAAGGGACGAGGTAGGATGTTCTCAAACTTTCTCAAAACAGAGTGAATACAAATTAAAGACAGCAAAAGAGTGAACGCGAATTAAAAACAAAGAAATTAAATGACTTTAAAATATATAGGCCGATATATAGGAAAGATAAAGAATATTAACTGATAACTACCTGAGAGAGGTCAGTGTAGCTAATTATGAAAGTTATATATATTTAAAAAAAAAAATAATCTGAATAATTACCCGGTACGTCTTGTTTCTGTGCGCTCTCTGCGAACCAGACCAACATAAACACGAAGAGACTGACCCAAACTTTCATGTTTACAAATAATTCACGCAAAAGTGATGCAGAAAATATCCAGAATAGATTCGTCAGCGATGCACTGAAACACGAAATATTTCCACTGGAACAAACCTGCACTGTACAGAAGAGAGAGAGGGGGAAAGAGAGAGAGAGAGAGAGAGAGAGAGAGCTGCGTTTACAGAAAGAGAGAATGAGCTGCTCTGAGAACTGAATCCTCCCTCCTCATCATCATACAACACATTAATCTCGAGTAAAACACACACGCAAGATTGATAGCACGCGTAGACTCAAGGGGGCGTTCACAAAGGACGCGTTCAGCGTTCCAAAATAAACCGGAACGTTTTTTTTTTAAGTTTAACTTTGACAAGCAGTCTTCAGATCCCAGTGCAACAGCCATGGACGTATGTTTGACTCTTGCAAACAAAAAAAAAACAGTACTTTCAAAAAAAAAAAGTAGCACAAATTATGCAGCGAGTGTCTGTCTCGGGGTTCGTCTAGCGAAACTAAAAATATTGTAGCAAGGCAAATGCTCTTAAAGATTTTTTTTTTTAAATATATATATATTTGTGATATACATTTAATATGTAGGTCTATGACAGAAGTAGTGTATGTACTTTTTTACGTTTTTTTTCACATTTTAAAACCCCTGAGATACCAATGCCTTTTAAATTATCGACCAATTTCTAATTTGCCATTCATTTCTAAAATCTTGGAAAAATGTGTTGCAGCTCAAGTTCACAATCATCTCTCCAATAATACACTGTTTGAGCAATTCCAATCCGGTTTTCGTCCTCATCATAGTACAGAGACTGCTCTTGTCAAAATTACTAATGATTTGTTATTGGCAGCTGATTCTGGTTTGTTAACAATACTTGTCCTTCTTGACCTGAGTGCGGCCTTTGACACGATCTCGCACAAGATACTCCTGGACAGGTTAGTTTCAATAGGGATTACTGGCACCCCACTTTCCTGGTTTAGGTCTTATCTTATCGGTCGCACTCAGTATGTTCAAATTAAAAATGTTCTTATCATCTACAGATCATCTATCAGATCAAATCATCTACAGTTACTACTGGTGTCCCTCAGGGTCCTGTTTTGGGCCCACTCTTATTCATCATCTATTTACTTCCTATTGGCTATATTCTCAGGAAATATGGTATCCATTTCATGTCAGTAATATTACGCATACTGCGTATTTTCACCTGTGTAACATTAATCGCCTTCATGCCTCTCTCACAATGAATAATACTGCAATTCTTATTCATGCACTGGTTACCTCACATATCGACTATTGTAATGCTCTCCTTACTGGTCTTCCTTCTAAACTTCTTTATAAACTCCAATTGGTTCAGGACTCCGCAGCTCATGCTCTTTCTAGGACTTCATCAATAGAGCACATTTCTCCAGTTCTCCAACGTTTACACTGGCTCCCAGTAAAGTATCGCATTGATTTTAAAATTTTGCTTCTCACATTGAAGGCACTTCACAACCTTGCTCCACCGTATCTTACTGACCTTCTCCACATCTATACTCCTCCTTGCACTCTCAGATGCAATTATTATTCATGCACTGGTTACCTCACGTATCGACTATTGTATTGCTCTCCTTACTGGTCTTCCTTCTAAACTTCTCTATAAACTTCAATTGGTTCAGAACTCAGCAGCTCATGTTCTTTCTAGGACTTCATCAATAGAGCACATTTCTCCAGTTCGCCAACATTTACACTGGCTCCCAGTAAAGTATCGCATTGATTTTAAAATTTTACGGACCTTCTCCACATCTATACTCCTTCTTGCATTCTCAGATCTTCACACTCGATCTCTCTTGTGTAGCCGCGTATATGTTTAAGCACCATGGGAGCAAGAACTTTTAGTTTTGCGGCCCCTCGCCTGTGGAACTCTCTTCCCCCCAATATACGGAACAGTGACAGCCTTCATACTTTTAAATCTCGTCTTAAGACTTATCTTTTTACCCAGGCTTTCTTATGACTTGCTCTTATTAATTGCTCTTATTATTGCTCTTGTAAGCCTTTATTGTATTCATGATATATGCAGTTGTGCTGTTGAATTTTGTAATGCTGGCAGGACTTGTTTATTTTTACTGTTTTTACTTTGCTGTAAGGTGACCTTGGGTGTTTAGAAAGGCGCCATTAAATAAAATGAATTATTATTATTACTTTTTTACGTTTTTTTTTTACATCTTAAAACCCGAGATACCAATGCCTTCTTCGATACTGAAACATTGTAAATACTGTAAAAAAAAGTTTTTACACGTTGTAAATTAAAAGTTTATTGGAGCATGTTTTGAAAGAAAATACTGTCTTAGTCTCATAATTTCACATTAATGTGGTACTGTAATTATTTGTGAAATTTACTAGCAATTTCTGAGTGACAATTGTTTAGAAATAAATCCTACACCATTTTTCAGTGTTATTAAAGACATTGTATTTACTCCGGGAGATAAAATAATACACATGGTAATACCATATTATTATTATTACTTTTTTACGTTTTTTTTTTACATCTTAAAACCCCTGAGATACCAATGCCTTCTTCGATATTGAAACATTGTAAATACTGTAAAAAAAAGTTTTTACACGTTGTAAATTAAAAGTTTATTGGAGCATGTTTTGAAAGAAAATACTGTCTTAGTCTCATAATTTCACATTAATGTGGTACTGTAATTATTTGTGAAATTTACTAGCAATTTCTGAGTGACAATTGTTTAGAAATAAATCCTACACCATTTTTCAGTGTTATTAAAGACATTGTATTTACTCCGGGAGATAAAATAATACACATGGTAATACCATAAGAATTGTTGTATTGTGAAAAGAACAGATGCAAACACTGGCTTTGACATCTATTCTTGCTCAAATTAATAATTCCAGTGTCAGCTCTTGATTTTGTGCCAGTCTGCTCGCAAACACAATCTCCTGGCATAAAGAAAGAAAATGCTGTTGACATTTGAAAGCAGAGCATGAGGGCTCTTCAGATTCAGCGTCCAGTCCCGACAGTCTGTCCTGGGGTGATGTTTATTTTTCATTACCTCTGAGTTTCCCTAGAAACAGCTTTTAACAGCAGGTGTCGGGGGAACAGTTCTGTCATACTTGAGCTTTACTGGACCCTGCAAGCAGAAAAAAAAAAATAAATAAAATTGTTCAGCTTTTTGTACTAAGCACCATCAGAAAGCACTTTAAATGAGGAGCTTGTTAAACAGCCCTCTTCCCAGAAGGGAAAATATGAGTTTTGAGCAAAATCTTCACAATGGAGTCATGAATCAAACATTTACACCCTGAACAAAACCAGAACCAGTTTGGTCCATGACACATAGTTCAGACTTGTATAACCCCACCCACCGCTTCCCCGTCTCAATCCCTGTGTGGAAAATGAGCACAATCCAAATGCATTTTTCCTTCTTGAACAGGAATTCTTTCCCAGATGATTCTTCTGAGGTCATTAAACGATGTCGTGCGGCTTCGGGGAGCTCCTGATTTCTCTGGATCTAGTGCTGGGGAGGGGGTTCACTATGTTTCCACACACAAATACAAGGAAACGAACAGGAGCCAGAGAAGGATTCCAGTCTGGTGCTGTAACACACAGCTGTGTCTCCCCAGGGCACCAAATCACAGAGCCCTCGCTCAGTCAGCTCTGATGCTCGGAAACACTGCCGGCAGGTAAACCGTAGCTTGAAACAAATATCTTTCTCTCTTACAACCTCCAATTCACACACACGGTCCTCAGCTCAGGTTCACTTGTTACAACAATGCAACAGATAAAATCAGCAACTCCCTCTGTGTCAATGCAGCATTGCAACTGCATAAAATAAAGAAACCCACTGCAGAACAAGGATTATTCAGGACCATTTATTTGCCCATTAAATTATAAAAATAGAACTCCATAAGCAATATATATATATATTTACAGCCCGTAACACCTTGTGAAATGAGATTAACTGACTGTTCAATCTGTAGTTTCCTTTCCATCTCTATGAATGAATACACACATATCAACACACCAGGGAACTAGTTTTGGAGCTTTATGGTCTAAAACAAAGATGCTTAGAGGGAAAAAAAAAATGACAATAAACAATAAGTAACAATACCCAAATCAGCCATCTTCATTAATCCATTGTTTCTCTTTTAACCAGTTTAACTAGATAAAAAACATTTCTTTCTTTTTTTTTTAAATCACTCTCCTCTAGTTTAACTGCCATAGACCTAATGGAAAGTTACAGGAACTGAAACATCTTTTGCCAGTTTTGTGGTCTGTCAGCAAGATTTCTTTGGACAGTAACTTTTGGCTTTAATAATCTGTTACGTTCTCCTAAAAAATATGCAAGTGCCATTTCTAATCCTCAATAATGTAAAACAGTTCCTCTTTATCCTTTGTAGTAAACTGAAAGTGTTTAAAGGGTTCGCTTATTCAAAAATTTTAATTCTGTCATCTTGAACTCACCCTTGTGTTGTTGTAAACCTGTATGATTGTCACAAAAGAAGATATTTTTAATCATCCTGTTTAAATCAGTGTTTTCTATACAATGTGCCATAATAATCATTCTGGCGCAATATTCAAATGTGCAATGCACAAATTAGTGATGCCAAATGCTATTGGTTCTCACATGCGATCAAACATGCTGATCCAAATTTTAACATGCATATGCATATTTGAATAAGAATATATAGCGCAAATAAGTTTCAATAGCCAAGAGGGATATTTTTAGTGAATAATTATATAAATTAACTAAAGTATGGCTGCAGAATATTTAGAAAATAGATCACAAGTTGTTTGAACTACTTTTTCTCATTCTGGAGCACAAATCTGCACTTTAATTGAGAGGAAATCAATGTTGACATTTTACATACTACGTCCTTTTGTATTTCATATGAGAAACCAAGTCACACAGGTTTGGAATGAGACATGAAGTCGAATAAATTATATGTTTTTGGTGATTTACTGTATGTCTTTAAGACTCTAACATCATTAAATATTGGTAATTTCCTATTTCACTCAATAGGATCATCACATTAACATAAGTATTAATCTCTCTGAAGTATATAACAGCAGACCAGTACTGACAGCAGAGCAGAACAACGCAGGTAAGCAAATAAAATGTGTTAAAAGAAAACCATAGAGCTTTAAATAAGGCAATAGCACGTAAGAAATGTAAATCTCATTCTCATTATCATAAAGCTATTTAAAACTGTAATATATGTTTTGGTCCACACAATGAACGTTGAGGTTGGTGACGACGGTGAAGTTTTAAGTGCTTTCTCAGCTAAACTTAGCTTAGCATTTGTAGCTAACACAGGTGAATATACTCAGTCAAAAGATTAAAGCAACGAGTGCAGCTCCATGGAAAAAATAAGATATAAAACCAAAGATTATCAAGCAAATAAAGCTCAAGGAATAAATAATACATGAATCCCCAACAATATGTTGTTCCTGTGTTTTCTTCCACCATGTAGGCATGACCATCCTAGTGCAACTAAAAAGTCCTACTTTCACTCATCCTCTTCCTCATGGGAGGGGCCTCTGAGTGAGGCGGGGCCTACAGGCTCCTCCTCCTGCACATGCTCAATAGCTACTATGCCGGTGAGGAGAGCGTAGCTCAGCATCGCTGCCACTGCGACCAGCACTGACAGCAGCTGCTTGCGTCTCTTGTATGGCTCGTTGTCAAAGTCGCTCCCCTGCTGTGTGCTGGACATCGGACGATTGACGCCCTCTGCAAACAGAACAGGCACGAACATGAGGACTCAATGACTCTTATTCTACAGACAGAACAATGGATGTTTTGTTCTTTGCAAGCACTTTATTGTGGTTGTTGGTCTCCCACCTTTACTCTCACTGGGGAAGTACAAGCTCAGGATGTTACAGCAAAATGTGTTCAAGTTGTCCAGATTCTTCAAGTTCTGCTGCAGTCGGCAGTTAGGCAGTCGGATCTTAATAAGCGGAGCTAGATGACCAAAGACATATGCATCTAGAGAAGAGGGCCTTTAACGCACACACACACACAAAGACATCAAATGCATATTAAACCTAACCCATAATCAACTGAGAGTCAAGCTTAAAGGTCAGCCTTGATGTGTAAAACACTTACGAATCGCCAAAGAAAAATGTGTTCGATCCCAGTCGCTGAGAGAGAAGATTGAGGCACTCCAGAGCATCGTGGTAAAGCTGGAGGGAAAGATGGAGAGAGTCACAGAGAATAATAACAACTGAGAGGATGTGGAAGAAACAACTAGATTATAGATTCTTATGTTCGTTTTACTTTTATCAGTCATTGTTTTATATCTCAGTATTTAGCCTTATATATCTCAATATTCGTGTATTTGCTTTGGAAAACATTTTTTGGTAACACTTTATTTTAAGGTGTCGCTGTTACACGTTACATGCACTTACTATTATAATAACAATAAATTATGCATAATTACATGCAAGTAACCCTAAGTCAAACCTAACCATGTAGTTAATTAATATTCCTCAGTCCTTAAATGTATAATTTCACTGTAACAAGGACACCTTAAAGCAAAGTGTAACCGACTTTTTTTTCAGTTAGAGGAAGCTTTGTTTTATCCAAACAGCCACTGAAGTGATTTGATTAAAAAGGATTAAATGTAAGAAGAAAAACATTAGTTAAAATGTTTCTCACCAAATAACCATGAACAAGAAATACATTTAATAATTTCTATTCGCATGGATCAACATACCAATGCATTTAAAAAAACAGTATACTAGTATATTATTTAAATAGCATATAGTATAGTATATAAATATTATAATAGTAGTATTACCAACATTTATATAATAATAGTATGATAGTATTTTTACCAACATTTATTTCTTCTAAAACATTTTTTTTTTTAAACACCACACCACAGTTATAACTTTAATGACACAAAGGAACGTTATTGAAATCACTTTCAGAACGATTTTTTTTTTACAGCTGATGAATGATAAAACCAGAATCCACCTTTGAAGAGCCAATCAGAACTCAACTTTAAAGAGCATTTAAATCAGCAGACGATATAACACAAGTGCAGAACACCATCGTGCATTGGTGTGGAAGCGAATATAGTTTTCTTTCTTGGTGTGAATGTGCTAGTGAAGAGATAGTCCACCCAAAATTAAAATGTCATCCGTTTCTCCCCCTCATGTCTTCCCAAACCTGTATGACGTTCTTTCTTCTGCAGAACACAAAAGAAGATATTTTGAAGAATGCTGGTAAACAAACAGTTTGGTTCCCATTGACTTTCAGTGTATGGACAAAAACATTAAGTCCAAAACTGTTTGGTTAACAACATTCTTTAAAATATGCTCTTTCATGTTCTGTAGAAAAAGGAAAGTCATACAGGTTTGGAAAGACACAAGGGGGAGTAAATGATGACAGAAAGGTCATTTTTGGTGGACTATTCCTTTCATACTGCATTAAAAGCATCATCGCAAACGTAACATTTAATATATTGCTCAGCCATAGTGAACAGTTCACAAGCATGCACATTGTGACTCACAGAGTCATAAACAAGCAGAGCATCAGACTAGCAACTATCTAAAATAGAATTCTCTGCCAGAACGGAACTTCTGCTCTGTTTGAGCCCAGATTCCACACATCTGCTGGTTTATCAGTGTCCTCTTCAGGGACCAGAACACTGTTGCCTCTGGCTGGAGTCTAACAGCCGCCCTGGTGTCTCAGGGAGGTGTTAGTGTCACAACAGACACAGCCCACCCACCATCTGATGCATATCGCACAGCAAAAACAAACACAATATTCAGAACCCCACCAACCTCCTTCTCTGCCTCTTCTCCCGCCTCCAGCGAACTGTTTCCCCGGATCAGGCGGAGTCGCTCAAGCTGCCTGTTCTGCATGAGGCCCGGCAGGAAGAAGTTGAGCGGGAAGGACATATTCTCTCCATGCCAGCGGCGCGTCACCTCCACATAGTTTTTAGGATCGATCCATAAAGCGTAGATCTGAGTTAGATGAGAGTTTGAGCATGTACCCACTAAAATTTTCTCTTCAAGGTCCAGTGTTTGAATCTCACCAGCGCAGGTAACAGTCGCTCTTCCAGCAGTGAGATGAAGGCCAGAGTGTCTGCGCCCTCTTTGGCCGAGAGATCATTGTCTGCATTGTATTTCTGAAACACAAATTTCCAGTATTACTATACGACACTGAACAAATCAAACTGTGACTGGTTGCTTAACATGTCTGTCAGATGGCCTCTTGGGCGGTACTTGACCAATGAAAACGGCTATGGAGTCCAGACTTTCTGTCATCAGACAATAAGATTTTTCCATTGGCTTTTTTATTCTTGCAGAAAATAAGCTCTGTGACCAGCAAAAGTTTGAGATTGTCACAAATTTTGTTCATTGTTTTGTTGTTTGAATGCAAGAGGCAGAAGTAAAGTTTGTTATAAACAAACTACACCATGATCGCTTTTGACAAATCTTTTAATCTTTATTTCAAATCTACAAGTTGGAACATCTGAGTTAGAACAGTTTACAAGCTTTCCTGTTTCTGACAACCTCTGTATTCCCATTTAGCCACTTGTCAGCAAGAGTCTTTTTCCAAGACATGTAAAAGCTTAAAATCATCACAATGTAGCATTACATAAAAGTTGCTTCAGTCCATCACAGACATTATTTCAGGCATTTAATCAAACCTATTAAAAAAAAACCCATTGACTTTGGGACTAAGAAACCGGAAGTCCAAAAATGCTAACTTATTTCCAGTTGTGTAGTGTTTTGTGAATAAATCTGCAAGCATTGATCTGATCTGTGTATGCTCCTGACTCTGTAAGCAGCTCTGGGTAGAACAGCACTACTGCTGGTAGAATGAGAAACTATAAACGTGTTTCTAGGAAGGGTTTTAATTATGCACCTAATTAAAACCTTTCCTAAAAACACATGTTTATTGTGTCTCATTCCATTCAAATTTAATGGGTACCTTCATTGTGCAATCAAACATGATTAATGAGAAAATAAGGGGAGCCTTTATAATGGCAGCAGGCATCACTGGAAAGGCTGCGGTTCTCAAATGAATGAACCCGAAATAAAGAGTGAAATATACAGGGACACTTGTGTAATGCTTGAAGAAAAGCAAAACGTGACCATGACAGCAGCGAGGAACGAGATAATCACCTGTTTCCTCAACTGAGTGATGATCTGACTGGGTTGGGAGCAGCTGCCTTCATCTTTGGTCCTGAGAGCAGGAAGTGAACCTTCAGTGAAGACATTAAAAAAAAACATTTATTTTCTATAGGCCTATAAAGATAATCAATGACGCAGTCCATTTAAACATTCGACTATCACTCTGGACATCAAAAATAGAAATGCGTGATCTCTAGAAAACATAATATTACATAATGAACAGTTGTGCTGATTAATATATTTTGGAATGCGTGATACATTTTTATTTATTTTTTTCATTCTTTGATAAATATATAGTGCGAAAGAATAGCATTTATTTGAAATAGAATTTTTATACTAAGTCTTTACTGTAACTTCTGATCAATTTAATTCATAATTGCTGAATAAGTATTCATTTTTCCAAAAATACAAATAAATAAAATGATCTTTTAAATAAACAAATTAAAGAACCAAGTAATTTGTTTATTTATTAAGGTTTTAGTAGCTGTAAAATGTATCAATCATACGTTCGCTATAATGTGATAAGGCTAATTAACTGTTATACTTTAGATGGTCTTTATTTTTATTTCATTTCTTTGTAAAGAATGAAGTGAATGTAGTGCATAAGCTGTTCCTGCAAAGTCAAAGGGTCTACCCAACATAAAACTGCTGAAGGGACATTGGTCTTCAATATGGAATAATACTGAAATTTGGAAGAATTCAGGAGCCAAGGAAAATAATAACGGAGACAGACAAGAATGTGGAAAGAGAAAACATACAGATGCAAGTTATCAGCAGCTCGGCAGGAAAGAGGAAGAGGCCTGCGTGCTTCAGTTAAAGCACACGCTAAATGTTCGTCTTAATGAATGTGGAGTGTTTGCCAAGAAACAGATTGTTAAAACTTTGCCTGCTTACCTGTGGGGCTTCTCCAGGGGTTAGAAATCTTGTGAATTTTGAGCGGAGCTCCAGCAAAGCGAGCGTATGCCTGGAAAATTATATAAAATACATTATTATTATTATTATTATGTACACTAATTTCACTTTCTGGTTAACTAGATTTAAACTTCCAGGTTTAAACACAATCTGGTTATTAGTGTGTTGCTAGCCTCGTGTCAATATGTGGCATTCTGGTCTCTAGATACAACTCCCTCCTCCAAGTTTACAGGATTTGATTTACAACATCCAGCCAACATTATACATCTTAAGAGCTAGAAAAGCAATTTTAGGTGATCACTTGAGGTATCACTTATGTATAATTTACAAACCAAACTAAGTATGAACTGTGTTGCTTTCCTTAGCAAGCTCCACTAAATTACAACAACAACACAACCTCATACACAACACAGATGACGATAACATAATATGCAGTTGCAACAAAAGCACGAATACAACCTGAATAAACAACAACTGCTAGCTAACTTCAACAAACAGCTCCATTCAGCTCTTGGACAGGGTTAGGGGTTAAAGATGGGATGCCTAATTTTATGACGACATCCGATAAAGAGGGACATAATTTCACATTCCTGCACACACAGCTGAGAGCTGACAGATTGAGCGCTTCACACCTGGCTCAGACCTTCAGCACGTCGTTTAGCAGATTCTTTCTATTGAAAGCATCTTATACTGCTGATCACTGGGGTTAAATTCCCTGGAGCGCTTCTTTACACTTTAGACCGAAGCCAAGAATGACTCAAGAATAATCCGACTTGATTCTTAAAGGGGTCCTATTATGCTGTTTCACTTTTTCAACTTTAGTAAGTCTGTAATGTTGCTGTTTGAGCATAAAAAAGATCTGCGAAGTTGCAAAGCTCAAAGTCCAATTCAAAAGGAGATATTTTATTTAGCAGAAATCACTTTTCAAAAACTACAATGAACGACTCGTTTGGACTACAACGCATATTTTCTGGGATTTGTGATATCACAAATATCGACGAATGGGACGAGACCTGGTTGAGCTGCACTAGAGAAGGCAACGAGTGGTATCACTATGTCGGAGACATGCTAGCTTTCCCAAGGCAGATGAGCTTAGAGTAGTTACAATCATCAGGGTTTAAATCGCGCTCAAATTGATTTGATTTTGAGCAATATTTACACTGAAGCTCGCAGGCGGCTGTGGTAAGAAAAGAGCATAATAGGTCCCCTTTAAAGGAATAGTTTATTAATACTAATAGCCTTTATTTTGATAGGACAGTAGCTAGACAGGAAGCGAATTGCAGGGGGGGGCGGGATCGGGAAATATCTGCGAGCCAGGACTCGAACTCGGGATGCCCGAAGCACTATGGCGCTATATGTCAGCACGCTGCCCATGAAGCTATCGGAGCCAACAATCATGTAATTTTTGAAGAATCTTTAAGCAGCTCTTGAACAACTGACCTTGACTGTGAAGCTCCAAATCTTATAAAATACTACAAATGAAGCAGTTATTACAATTTAATTCATTACATTTATATAGCGCTTTTCTGGGCACTCATAGCGCTTTACATTGTCAGGGGGTATCTCCTCATCCACCACCAGTGTGCAGCATCCACCTGAATGATGCGACGGCAGCCATTTTGCGCCAGAACGCCCACCACACACCAGCTCATTGGTGGAGAGGAGACAGAGTGATGAAGCCAATCAGTAGATATGGGGATAGTCAGGAGGCCATGATGATCAGAGGCCAATGGGCGAGTTTGGCCAGGATGCCGAGGTCACACCTCTACTCTTTTCGAAAGACATCCTGGGATTTTTAATGACCACAGAGAGTCAGGACCTCGGTTTAACATCTCATCCGAAGGATGGTGCTTTTTGTCAGTATAGTGTCCCCATCACTACACTGGGGCATTAGGACCCACACAGACCACAGGGTGAGCACCCCCTGCTGGCCTCACTAACACCTCTTCCAGCAGCAACCTAGTTTTCCCAGGAGGTCTCCCATCCAGGTACTGACCAGGCTCAACCCTGCTTAGCTTCAGTGGGCAACCAGTCTTGGGCTGCAGGGTGATATGGCTGATATTTTACAAATAAAATAAATAGCAAATAGTATAACAATTAACTTCAGGGAATAACTTTATTTTTACTCTAGAACTCTTCCATGACCCTACATAACTGGGTATAGAAAATGGATGGACGTAATTATGCCACAAAATATGCCAGTCTGTCCCTCAGAGATTTTGTATGGGTTCAGAAGATATGAATAGTATGAACTTCTTTAATGTTCATTTTGGAGCTAGTCACTATGAACTGTCTTTTAATGTTAAAGAGCTGCATAAAGATCTTTCAGATTGTTTGGGTTTCATTGCAAAAATTAATTTCTGGGTGATTTCTTTAACATTAGGCTACCACCAGCACTCAAAAACTCACTGTGACTGTAAAAGGGGGGGAGAGAGGAAAGCAGATTTCTGGAAAAAGTTGAGTATTGAGTTCTGAGATTTTCTCCTTTTCCCGGCTGCAGTCGAGCGGTGAGCTGGAAAAGTGCCGTAAACTCCATCAAAGGCTGACATCATAACCTCAGATTTATTACTAGATTGATTCCTACACAATCCTAAATTGTGGCTCGTAAAGTAGAGGGGATCAAGTTTGGAAATAAATTATTCCTATGTGAACAACCGGTACTGTCCAAAGCAAACACGAAGAGGGAAACTACAGCTGGCTGAAATCCACTTTGCCCACAGTAAAAGCAGTTCATCAGACTCCTGCTGTACACATAAACACACTGAAATTAGGCCACGGATGACAGAACAGCTTCTCTTGAAAGTGCAGATGGTAATAATTAGTTTGAGCAGCTCATAAGATCCTTAAATAGAGTGCCGCAGATGATGATTGGACTGTCCTGCTTTTAAGCCCCGCCCCGACCCTGCTGCACGTCCAATCACTGCTCTGTCGTTAAGGAACAGTGTTCTAATACACCAAAACAAAGCAACCACCCAGGGGTTAATTCATCAATAAACGCCAGAGTAAATGTTTTTGCTGAACGCTAACATTTCATAGTTTTTCTTATCTGAGCACTTTATTCATTTTAAAATGTAAAAAGTGCACCAAGCAACTAAGTTTACCATGAAAAGAAAGGGACAGTTTACACTGATTAAATTTACACTGTACCCACATTACGTGTTAGTAGAAATTCCAAGACCACTGCAAAACATCAAGCACTGCATTAAGAAAAAATTGACTGCATAAACATCCAATAAGCATACTTTTAAAATCAAGACAGAAACTTGTAGAAAAAAGCAAGCGCATAACATCACAAGAGATCTCCTAAATAAAAGTAGGCCTGTCATAATTATTACAGAAATGTCTGGTCAGATTATTTGATGTATTATATGATTATTATTATTTAATATTATTATATGATTATTATTAAATATTATATTATATGTGACCAAAAAAAACAGCAATAAGGGTCAATTTTTATAAATTGAGATTTATATATCAAGATCTGAGAACTGAATAAATAAGCTTTCCATTGATGTATGGTTTGTTAGGATAGGACGATATTTGGCCGAGATACAACTATTTGAAAATCTGGAATCTGAGGGTGCAAAAAAATCTAAATATTGAGAAAATCACTTTTCGAAAGTTGTCCAAATTAAGTCCTTAGCCATGCATATTACTAATCAAAAATTAAGTTTTGATATATTTACGGTGGGAAATTTACAAAATATCTTCATGGAACATGATCTTCACTTAATATCCTAATGATTTTTGGCATAAAACAAAAATCGGTCATTTTGACCCATACAATGTATTTTTTGGCTATTGCTCCAAATATACTCGTTTGACTTATGACTTGTTTTGTAGTTCAGGGTCACATATTATATTATATTATTTAACTAAATAATGTTAAATTACATTAATATATCACAGTAAAAAGACATTTTAAACAAATACAAAAACAAACTACGAAATTATGTTTTTTTTTTAATTATGTTGTTTAATTTTATTTGTCTTATAGGAGCACTCCAAATCAGTTGAAATATTAAAATTTTAATACATTTTAAATTTTTATGCCATTTATTCACATTATGGCATAAAAATGTAAGTTATTGTGACTAACATCTTAATCTTCTCAGAATTCATGAAAAAAAAAATCATTATCATTAATTATAATCAACAATTAATCACTGTCAAAAATGTTATGATTATGACAGGCCTACCTTCAAACTGGCAGCTACCAGGCAAATCTCCAGACATCCTCAGACCTTCACATGCAGTTACAATTTTATGCAACTATACCCTTTCTGGTGCAATGAGATAATCTGGAAAATTCTGAATGAACTCTATATTACTAAACCATCAGAGACACAGGGAGCAAAACATGCCTGCGGTTTTCAAAGCACCCAGAGTAGGTGCAGACAGACTGTAACACACAGACATCCTCCCGACCACTGGCGAGCTGGAAAAATCCCACCACACTCTTTAGAGAGTCCAAAACACACAGCGCTGATGTAACCTAATCACTTTAACATGCGATTTCAGCAACAGTGACCTGGTTCTCTGCCCACATACAACCTTTGTTGATTAGGAATAAAATGGATCTGAATGCAGTCTCCAAAGCTGCCGACGGGAGATGAGATTGAAGTTAACTCCAGATGACAGTGGTGGGTTTGTGGTTTACAGTAGCACAGACAGGTGGCGCCCTGGTGTGACCAAACTGAAGTGGAAAAACAAGAACAGTGGAGGAAATGTATCCCACAAGATGATTCATGCAGCAAAAATATCTGTAGATAAGCACCTTGGCTGTGGAATTAACTGAGATATTAAAACACATGAGCTTGTCATAAAATCATAAAAAGTAAACAGTGGAGATTTTCCCATTTCAAAGGGCAGCATGACCTGACTGGTATTTAGACAGTGTAAAATCATGGTCCTCCAACAGACATTTGACAAGGGAAAAAAAAGCAATGAGTTTGGTAGGCTCTTATTTACAGTAGCCCCTCACTGCAGAACACAAGATCCAGGGGGCGTGGTTGGATCCACATC
>NW_015552637.1:2698474-2706836 GCF_001515605.1 Sinocyclocheilus anshuiensis
TCTACTCACACAAAACTATACAAGTACATTGTATTTTAGTATCACGCAAAGAATACAAATTTGGTAAAAATGTAATCAAATAAAAATCCTGGTATAAATATATACTATTATTGTTACTATAAATATATATGCCACGTTAAAAGCTATGGTATGACTATGTGATATCACTGTACCATATCGCACCACCACTGTTCTTTACTAAGTGATCGATACCGAGGCGATTCTCTACACAAAGACGGAAACTTAAACAGAACCCAACCCGTATAAACATCCAGACTACACGAGCCAGTGATGAAAACTCACCAGCACGATGAGACAGTCCGTATTTACTGACGGTAAACCCAAACCAGCCTTCCAGCAAAACAGCTCACTGGGTGCCGCCATCTTTAGAATCCAAACACCTGTGACCCGGAGCGGATCTTGTGTTCTGCAGTGAGGACCATCTCCTTTATTTAACTAAAAATAGTAGCTGGGGCCAGAAATCTGCAGATTATTATTCTGAAAAATAGATGACTCCCCGTGACCCTAGAGAAGATAAGTGGTTTGGAGAAGGGATGGATGAGAGTGGATTATATATATATATATATATATATATAGTATTTACTTCCAGACTACACGAGCCAGAGGTGAAAACTCACCAGCACGATGAGACAGTCCGTATTTACTGACGGTAAACCCAAACCAGCCTTCCAGCAGAACAGCTCACAGGGCGCCGCCATCTTCACAATCCAAACACCTGTGACCCGGAGCTGCTGCTTCGACAAATAAAAGTCCCAACCAATCCGTCAGTCTGTGGGAGATATATCCAGCTGCAGACACGCAACCACAGAACCGGAAGTGAGGGGCGGAGCTTACATTTTTTAAAAGAGTAGCGCCACCTTATGGTTTTTAAGGGGTAATTTGCTTTTATTACACACCATACGTCATACTTTATGTATGCATTTTATAATGACATATTAAGCATTTTATAAACATTATATACATCTTGTGTAATTTAGTTGTAGACCTATACAGTTATGCTGGTGCTGCGGGTCTGCAGCTGGATACTATTGGGTCTGTGGCTGCGTTTCATTCAAAGGTGATAACGCTTGGTGGGTGTAATATGATTGGTCTAAAATACGTTTTAACGCACTTTAAGTCTATGGGCTGTGTAAAATTATGTGATATGTTCATACAGCATTGGTTATTTTATAACTACACTAAAATTCGAGTTTGTAAATAAAGACTACCGGAGTAGGCTACGTTTTACAAGAAAATAGGCTATCAGCTTTTGTTTTTACTTTAAAATCTCATGTTTAATTCAATGCGTTATTTGTTACGTGTTAATTTTAAATGTACATTGAGACCGGAGTAGAAATAGCTGCTGAAAATTCATCTTTATCGTTTGTCATCAGAGGATAAATAATAATAATATATAATAATAATTCTAAATAATAGCCTATTTTAAAACACAAAGTAGGAAATTATATTTTAAATTGCAATAATATTTTACAATAATACTATTTTTACTGTATTTTGATCAAATAAATGTAGCCTTGTTGAGCATAAGAGGTTTTTTTTTGTTTGTTTTTTTTTCAAAAAAGTTTTGAACGGTAGTGTGTTTATTGTTTGTGGTAGCTGCAATTCACTTTTGTAAACATATATACTGCTAACAGTGAAGGAATATTGCTGTCATTTAATATCTGTTTTGACTTTTTTATACTTTTGTAGTAAGTGTATTGTGTTTTGGCAGGAAGTTTGGTTACCATGGCATTAAGGTAATTTAACTGAACTGCATGCCTTTGTGTTATGCAGTATATTATCGGTGTTTTAAGTAGGGGAGAGTAGAGATGCCATATCTTGGCCAAATGGATAATCAACCGCATATGTTGCAACTCTCCATTCTAAACAGAATAAATTCATGAGCCAAAACTACATGCACACATGATGACATCATCTCCAGAAACTCAAGGGAGTCCAGTACATTCCAGTTCAGGACATGAGCACCCATCCCGTCCGTTTGTGTGAACTGTAATCCTCTTCTCTCTCTTTAGAGCACTTTTACTCAATCTATGGCCTGGAAAAACACATATGTAACCACTTAATGTAACTGTGTTCCCATTTAGATAATTAAGTTTCATCGAGGGTAAAGACAAGGAAAGTTCAACATATTGAGAAAATCTCTGGAAAAGGGCTTTGGGCATCATTGGGACATTCCAGAATTCTCTGAAACTGTTCCAAGAACAGGCTAAAGGACAAAAGGATCCTTGCACATTGTATAACACTTAGTGCATGGTTTTAATATTTAAAGGAACATGCAATAATATTTAAAGGATTGGAAAATTATACTAATCATTATTATTCAATGTAAAATAATTAAAGCAGCTATAAATTCAGTCCAGGGTGTCACTAAACATTTCAGACTGTGTGTGGTATGATGACGTCCTTCCTCCCAAAAGCAAACATCAGGGTGGCATAAAGCACTTCACTGAAGCCCTGTGGAAAAACCAAATGACCCGTTTAACAACTCAAATTTCAGACAGACAAACAATCAAACCTCAAGTGAATAAAACATCACTGATCCGAGAGGAAGAGTTCTTACCACGTCTCTGACCTGGATGAAAAAACATCAAGGGATTTAAAATATTTATTGAATGCAGATGATTTTGTTGAACCATCTGACACAAGCATGCCAAAATACTGTTTTAAAGGGGTGGTTGATTGTGATTTCACTTTTTAATGTTAATTAGTGTAATGTTGCCGTTTGAGCATAAACAATATCTGCAAAGTTACGAAGCTGAACGTTCAATGCAAACGGAGATATCTTCTTTTAAAATTCTGGCAGTTTAATGCCTACAAAAACGTCTCGTAGGGACTACAACAAGTTACTTCCCGGGTTTGTGACGTAACAAACCCAGATAAACCCCGCCCTCGGGAAAAGGCAGCAAAGGGGGCGAGGCCTGTGCTGCTTTAGAGAAGAGGAAGAGAAAACTAGAGGTGCACCTAAAAATCTATTCATATATGAATCGCGATTCTGTCTTCTAACGATTCTAATGGATTCACAAGTTTCAAAATCAATGTTCTAAAGCAGCAGTTCTTAATACTGTTCCTCGCGTCCCCTGTTCTGCAATGTTAGACTGCACCCCATAAACACAATCAAACCTAGAAAAAAAACAGTGAACCACCCCTTTAAATCTAATGCAAACTGGAAACACATATTATTTTATGAATCTGATGGAATACTTTAAAAAGGCTGACAGATGTGGTTATGGCTGCAAATGTCTTGAGGAGAGAGTTGCCCACTGCTGCAGCCAGACGACACACACACACACACACACACAGACACACACACACACACACTCCTGCTGGATAATGTCACTGCTGATGTCATCACATGGATTCATTTCAGCAGAGGTGAGATGTGCTATTTATAGTGAGAAGTTATGACCATAAATATATAATGACCTGCCCCCCCACACACATAATGAGTAAACATAATTAACTATTATTTGCTATTATTTAACAACAACGACAACAACAAAGTATAGCTGGGGCCCTTGTGATTCTCTTTAGGAAAATTGTTTCACAGAACAGAAATTAAACAAACATTATTTTTTATTAATCATAATAATGATGATGATAATAATAATAATAATACTGTACATATTTTGAATTTGAGGTGCAAGAAGTGCCCCACTAAACCTCATGTGAATAATATATATTCATATTCGCCCACAATTTCAATGTTGCCAAGCCTTTTCTTACCCTTATATAAAAAATATTGCAGAGGAACAATTCATTGCTCAAACATTGGTCTTTCATTGCTCATGAACTCAGGTTCATAAAGGAATAGTTCACACAAAAATGAAAATTTTGTCATTAATTACTCACCCTCATGTCATTCCAAACCTGTAAGACCTTTACAAATTAAGATATTTTTGATGAAATTCGAGAGCTTTCTGACCCTGACCCTGCATTCTGACCGCTGATGTCACATTCTTCTTTTTGTTTATTTGTATAGCACATTTAAAAACAACTTAGGTTGGACAAAGTGCTTTCCAATAAAAACAACATTCAGAAAAACAAGAAGTAAAAAAAACAAAAACAAAACATGGACTATTTTAACTATGTCCTTACTATCTTTCTGGGCCTTGAATGTGTCAGTTCCATTGCCGTCTATGGAGGGTAAGAAAGCTCTCGGATTTCATCAAAAATATCTTAATTTGTGTTCCAAAGATGAACAAAGGTCTTATGGGTTTGGAATGACGTGAGGGTGAGTAATTAATGACAGAATTTTCATTTTTGGGTGAACTATCCCTTTAAGTATTACCTTTGTCTCAGATGCTTCAATTAAAAATCAGAAATGAATCAAATATTGGCATAAATTAGGCACATAGAGCTATAAAATCTATGTGGATAGCATACTTCAGATTCTGATCTTGGGAAGACTGATATTTATAGACTTTCTAGGCAAATCTGAGAACAATGTGAGACTCTGTTGAGAGCTCTTCTGAAACTCTACTGATGTGGGATTACTGGGGGTTTTGTCTCAGGGGGAAAATCTGAAAAGCAGGAGAGATGAGCGAAAGTCTCATTTTAATCTAATAGCTGTCAAAGAGAAATGACTGAGATCTGATTTGTGGTTTTTCTAACTTTAATGGCGGTTTTAGAAAAAACATATATTTTTTTTCATTCCTCAAAGACAATGAATTGCAGGAGCTCCACCCACCTGTGCACGGTACCTGCTCAGGTGCTCAAACAATAAAAAGACTGTTCACTCTGATAAAGAGCCACTTTCTCCAGAGTCCGGGACATTAGTGGATGTTGACTCAACCTGCTGGCAGAGATCACACGCTGAAGGATTACTCGTCTTCAAAGATGATGAAGATTATACCAAGATTCTCCACCACCTTAGTTGTTGGATGGATTGTACTTTTCATGGGTGAGTAGCGACCTTATTTTAAATATGTGATTTATGAAAAATTGAAATATGAAAAATTTATGTGAAATATGAAAAACCTTTTAAGGAATAGTTAGTTAAAAAATGAAAATTCTGTCATCAATTACTCACCCTCATGTCATTCCAAACCTGTATGACTTTCTTTCTTCTGTGGAGCACAAAAGAAAATATTTTTGAGGAAAAAAAAAAAAAAAAGTAATTGTATTTGTTGTTTTGGACACCAGTGACTATCAGTGTATAGACAAAAACGTATTCCTCAAAATATCTTCTTTAATCATGAGGGTGACAACATTTTAATTTTTGGGAGAAATAAAAACCTTAAATCATTATATTGATATCTGATTCAGGTGTAAACTCTGTCAATATATCTGCGGTGGATTCTTCAGCTGAAAGCACAGATGCCTCGACTCCACACTCTTTGACTTCAGTTATCATGGATCTCAGAATCACGAACCGTGTTTATAATCATTCACTGGCTGACCAGCAATCAGCAGAGTATACAACACTCAAGCAAGAGGTGGAACAACTGGTGAGGGTCTCTTGTTAATCATGCGTGTGTATGTAAAGCACTCATGGGATATTTACAGTATTCTAGGATATATTACATCCACCGACAGACATACAGTATACTCTAGATGAAAGTGAATGATTTGAATGATCAGGTCAATGACTAGTGGTCATCTAGAACTCCTTCAGAAATTATACCAGGGTGCAGCGCTGGTCTCAAATAAAAATACCCCAGTACTTTAATATATTATGTTACTGAATGATTGCACTTACAGAAAAGTACCATTTATCACTGAATACCATTTAAATACCATGGTATTCGCTAACGTACCTTGGTAATACCATCATATCATGGGACTCCCACAGTGATATTTGTAAAGGTACGAGATTTATAAATTAAAAGATATTACAATGTTTGCCGTACGTCTAAGAAACCATGGTGTTACCATGGTACTATGAACAAAATAAGCTATGCTAATAAATGGATGTACTTTATAGAATGCCAGTATTATCAAAGTGATAAATTGTGCTATCAATTAAGATGAGCAAATTGGTAATATTGATTTTCCCTGCTGTACTTTTCCAGTTTGCAGATATTTATGAACGATCATATGACACCACTCATCTGATATATTTGGGGACAGATGAGATGATTTTCAGGTTTGAGTAATAATCTTAGATTTACATCCAATATAACAGTGACAGAGACTGTCTGATCTTAAAATGTTTCTCTTACAGTAATGGGTCTGTGATCGTCACTTCTCGTCTGCTGTTTGGGCCGACTCAAGTCAATCCAGAGCTTGTGAGAGGAATCTTTTTTCCTGCGTACAAACAAATACCATCGCCGGCCCTAGAGATCGAACTCAGCCACATTGAAAGTAAAATAACAGTCAGCAGTGGTTGATTTTACATTGTTTTCACGTTGTTCATTAACAGGGGTTTGACATGGAGGATTTGAAAATTAAGTATTGGCCAACATTGACTTTTTTTCTCACAATTGCAAGTTTATGTTTTAGTTTTTTAGCTATAGACTTTTTCCTCAGAAATCTGAGTTTACATCTTGCGATTCTTTATTTATTTTTTTAGAAAGTAAACTGACCACATACACATGCAGATTTCTGGAAAAAAAAAAAAAAAAGAACTAAGATATAAACTTGTAATTGTGAAAAAAAATAATTTTTGGCGTATTTTTGCCTTTATTGTGATAGGACAGGACAGTGTAGAGGAGACAGGAAGCAAAGTGGGAGAGGGGGAAAGGTCTTCGAGTCGGGATTCGAACTCAGGACGCCTGTAGCGCAACAGTGCTTTATGTCGGCACATTGCCAAGGAGGCTCTCAGCACTGACCAGAATTCTTCATTTATATCTCACAATTCTACATTTTTTTCTCAGAATTCCAGGTTAACATCTCGCAATTCTGCCAAATACCTAAAAAGATACCTAAAATGAAAGTCTAAATTGTGAAAAAAAAGAATTGTAAGATAAAAAGTTACAATTATTATTATTAATTAAAATATATTTTTTTTCATTCTGTTGCAGAAATAAGCTCCCATATAAAACTGGCAAAAACATCATTATCAACCAATAAATAATTAAATAAATAATTTCATCAATCTCACCCACAGATGAACTACCTACTGAAGAACCTCTTGAGGAAGAGAAGATCTTCAGCAGACCACCAACGACAACGCATAAAGAAATAACCTTTACAACCATGCCCCTCACTTCCACTCCTGACAACATAATGGACACTGAATCTTTCACCAGCCGTCTTCCATCCACACGCTCACCCAACATGTCAACCTCCCACCCATCGGGCTCCAGTGCTGTTGTAGGAAACATCACAAACTCCATCCACTCCACCACCTCCATACCCTTTAACACCACCACAATGCACCTAAACACCACAACCAGCTCACTGATGGATAATACAAGTATTTCTGCAGCACCCAACAGCACCACCAATGCAGAAACCAATGGGACAACCACAGAAGTCCCTAATGGGACCACCACAGCAGCACCCATTGGTACCATCCCTACAGCTTCCAATGGCACCACCACCACTGACACCATCACTTCAGTCCCAAATAGCACCACCACCACCACAACCCCCAATAACACCACCACCACCACAGCCCCCAATAACACCACCACTGCAGTCCCCCTAAGCACATTTACCTCCATCCACAGCACTGTTGGGAAACCGACAATCAGCTCCACCAAGTTTACAACAGCACAGCCCTCAAGGACCACAACCATGAACCATTCACCTACTACAAAGGTCACTGTTTTGGTGCCTGGATGGGCGGTTGCCCTCTTAGCGCTGGCGGCTGTCAGTCTCTTCCTCCTCATCATCCTCATCATTCTGGTGAGTGATCGAGGGTTTAGGATCAATGTAATATAAGCCTTTGGTTTTATAGAAGAACATGATTGCAACTTTAAAATAGGGTATTTGTGATATGTTTGAAATGTGTCACATTTGAGTGTTTCATTTGAATAAATAATAAAATTGACCAACTTCTGTACTACTATCCCTAAGTATAGAGGCAGCACATTGGCACAGTTTTGGTATCAGATTATATGCAATTTAACCTTTGATAGGCTATATATACGGTAGCCCAGTAGTGCACAACACAACGAAATCTCCACAACACAACAGAAACAAGCCACAACACAACAACATTTGCACAACACAAAGGAAACAAGCTGCGACACAACGAAATTAGCACAACACAATGGAAACAAGGCACAACACAACAAATTAAGTACAACGCAACTGAAACAAGTCGCAACACACAAAATTATCACATCAAAACGGAAACAAGCCGCAACACAATGAAATTAGCACAACACAATGAAAACAAGCCGCAACACAATGAAATTAGCACAACACAATGGAAACAAGTCACAACACAATG
>NW_015552637.1:2707258-2714978 GCF_001515605.1 Sinocyclocheilus anshuiensis
GGAAACAAGCCAAAACAAAAAGGAAACAAGCCGCAACACAACGAAATTAGCACAACACAACGAAAACAAGTCACAACACAACGAAATTAGTACAACACAACGAAAACAAGTCACAACACAATGAAATTAGTACAACACAATGAAAACAAGCCGCAACACAACAAAATTATCACAACACAGTGAAAACAAGCCGCAACACAACGAAATTAGCTGCAACACTACCAAATTAGCACAGCACAACAAAATTAGTCGTATGCGTTGAGTTGTGGCAATTTTGTTGTGTTATGGAGATTTCGTTGTGTGGTGCACTACTGGGCCACCGTATATATACAATGCTACTAAATGATTACCATATTTATATATAAAGCAAGACTATCATGGCAAAATACTTCAAAGCCAAGTTGGAACATTTTGGGGGTGTTTTTGTCAGTGTTAACAGTTTACTGTTAAAGGACAACAGTGTTCCTCCTCTCAGGTGGTGATCTGGTGCTGTTGTCCGAAACGAAGAGTTTTCATGAATGAAGCTGAAGAGAGGAATCCTCCCATGTTCTTCAATCCAGACATCCCTATGTACTCAACACAAAGCACATTTGATACATCCAACGGCAAACAAGCGGTGCGATACATTTCACAACTCATTCTGATGCAACTTAGCTTGTATTTTGTTCCTATACAGTTTGGTCATGAAAGAAAGTGAAACTAGATTCTATAATAAAAGTGACTCCCTTAAATTTTCAAGACTTATAACCAAATTTTGAAAGTGAATGTGCTATATAGTATGAACAGAATTAACAAACTTGTGCTTTGATGCTCATTATTTGCTGTTGCTAAATCTAAATCTATTTAAAATAGTTAATTAAAATAAAGCTGACATAAAATATAATTATTAGATGACTTAAAATATTAGATCACTTAAAAATGTAAACAAAAATTAGTTGCATTGACAACTAATTTAAAATAAGTTAAAGTATTAACATGATGAAACTAATATAAAAATGTAAACAGAAATATGCATATAAAAAATAAAAACTAATTGAACAAAATTACTAAAACTAAAATGAAAGCTGAAAATATAAAAATATTTCTAAATTCAAAATATTGAAAAAAAAAATGCTACAATCCCAGAAAAAAGGTACAAAAGCTCCCACTGGGGGTGGTACCCTTTCAAAAGGTACTAACATGCACCGTTTAGGTACTAATATGAACATTTTAGGGTAATAATGTGTACCTTTAAGGTCCTAATTCACACCCTTTAGGCGTAAAAGAGGTACAAAAGTGTACGTTTTGAAAAGGTACCCTAGTGACAGCTTTTGTTCCTTTTATATGAGTGTATACATAAAGAATACAAAACCAAACAATACAGAATAAAAACAGAACCACAGCATTTTTGATGCAGTATGAAAGTAGCAGTAAGGATTTAAGTATTAAATCCTTGCAGACTCAAAACACATTGATATTTACAATAGTTATCAGTTACAGGACTTACTCTCAAGTTAAAGAAGGGATTAGGTGGTTACCTGCTGTTACAGACATAATGGATCAGCTCTTGCCTGCTGCTGTATGAACAGGACAATTTGAGAGTCACACCTGTTAGTAAAGGCAGGTAGTGAACGCTGACTGTGTGAATGCAGCCTTATGATCAGAAAGGATCAAGAAACCTGTAAACTAATGCCAAAACTTGTTGGAAAGCATGCAGCATTTTAACCCTTTCGCAATCGCAACAATACAACAACCCAGAGACTTTTAACTATACAAATAGAATTGCAGCTTTATTGTGGAGGGAAACAGAGGGGGTTTCAGAAAGGTTCTCCATCAGCATCTCTGTCCATGCAAAACACCGACCCCACAATCACAGATCAGAACTAGGGAAAATTGGCTACTGTTACCTGGCGTTCCAGCGTCCCTGTTGCCTGCACAGGCCCCTCTTTGTGCGGCTCTGACTAAGAAACCTGAAGCGTGGGAAACTCGACTCTCGTTCAGAGACTGTGAGGCCTCCATCTGCGTCTCCTCCATCGTCCAGTAGCCCCGGCGTCACCGCTCACAATGCCCTGCCTACATTCGAACAATAACGGGAGCCAGGAGAGAAAGACTTAAGCTTTGAATCCAACCCTCATTCAGGCCTCCAGGGCTGAATGCATCCGAGCAGCAGGTTTTGGTGGACAGCTGATCAGAGCAGAGAGTGATTAACTGAACAGAGCTGAACGGAGGCATTTGTTAGGGCACTGGCATTTATATTAATAACAAGCTGGATGATTCACAGTGACGATATAAACAAAATTATCTAAATCACCCGAAACAGCCCAACCCATATGGCCCTACACACACACACACACACACACACACACACACACACAAAAATGGAAGAATAAACAAAAAAATATAATAGTAAAATAGTAAATAAAATTAAGTAAATAAAAGAGAAAAAAGAGGTCTGAAGAAAAAACAGAAACAAATCACAATATTAATAAAAAAACAAAGTAAATAAAAAATACACAAAATATTAATATATAAAGGAATATCAAATATAAAATAAAATTATCAAAACAAAAAAAGATCAAATAAATTTAAGTTAAAGTTAATAAAAGAAAAAAAAAAGGGTACTTGACTTTTGACATAAAAAGTTATTTCTAATGCTGATGGACATTATAGTTTATACATGCCCTTCATTGTCATCTAATGTTAATTGACCTTTTAATTGTTTTAACAGAATGTCAGAGAAAAACCTCCAAAAAACAGGACAGGAATGTACGTGGTGAACCAATGAAGGACACAGGTATAGTAAAAAACACATATGCAGCTGTGAGCATGACACACTTCTGTAAATAACCCAGCTCAAACTCACACTTTAACTCAATCATTCAGGTTTTCTGGCCCCCAACATGGTCCCTCCTTCCACGTGTGAAGAACGAGGCCTGAGGAAACCCTTGTTGGATGTAAAACTGTCATACATCCAGCACTGTACTGCAGGATGTTGAACGGACAGGGAAATTATTTTACATGCCATCACATTGATTTAGAATTTATTTTTCTACTATATACCTTTGCACAAAGTAATTTGTAACTTTTAAAAATGGATTGAATGATGACAGTAATGTGATGTATTAACAGTGATTTAGTGAAATTAAAAAGTTTTTTTTTTTTTTTTAATGGAAAATACTGTTTCATGGGGTATAAACCCTAAAATTGTTAGTGACACTGCCTGGTTCTACCATAGATCAAAAGGAGGAGTTTTAGTTAGTTTGTGCATTGGGTGACAAATATGGAATAAACCGAACAGAACTAGACTACACTGTGTCACTTCAGGTCAAATTCTTTATAAAAGCAAAGAGGATAAAAATGTGCCAGGCATTAACTTGATTGAGAAATCAAGATACGGAGTATTTGAACAACAAGAATATAAATGTGTCAGAGGAAGCGTGAGGGAAGGGAAATTCTGCAGACTATCTCAGCGGTCAAATGTAATCGGTGATGAAATTTCATTTTTCCCATATTTCCGTCTCTGCTGTTTAAACTGACCCTGAATTCACACACACAATCTGTTCAGGAAATATCCAATTAATAGGTGTATTTGTCATGATTAATTTATTCTGCATATGGAAGTGTCTGATTATTGGGGGGTTACTGAAACAAAGTGAATGTTCTGCTGGTCATGTGAACAGAAAACAAAAATGGGTTTCCTTTAAAACAAAGCATTTGCAGTTGTGTGTGGAAGAAAAATGTAAGGTAGGTTAATCACTGCACTGCATTAAATCAAATTTGCTATATTTAGCAGAGGGAAGAAGTTTCTACCACCCTACAGTATTATAGTGGACCGAGATGATGTCTCAGTTGTTATTAATAAAATGTTGGATAAACATTCTGATAATTATAAAATCATATTCCAATCAAAACTCTTTTTCTAAGGCCGTTTTGACAACATTTTGATTTGAATGTTGAAATAGCTCCAGTCCAGCAGGTGTTGCTGTCTTCCACTGGTTAAATGGTAACGTACATAAACAGAAGCAGGCAGAGAGGAGTCATCAGCTCATCTCAGCATGAGGCTCCAGTGTTTTCAACCACAGTTCTAAGGCAAATTTGGTTCCAGTGCTGACTCGTTCAATGTCCTCGCCATGATCCGGGGCCCGGTTACAGAGCACAGAAACAGGTAGCGAGGTCTCGATTAGCTCACCGTGTGGAGACACCTCTGTCACACTGACGACACATAGAAAAAACGGACGCTCAAAACTATGGAATTAATACTAAGGAATAGTTCATCAAAAAACAAACATTTGTTGAAGATTTACTCAGGCAAGTTGTCTCATCTGAATCATGAGAGAAATATGCACAGATCAAGCACTGTTTATAAGCAAAAACAGTCCAAAACAGTTCATAATCAAATATGTTGTTGATTTTGATGTGACAACAGGGGATGGACTTTTTCACTTGAGGAAGCAATCTTACGGATTATGGACTTGTATTTTGGGCAGATGGATTGGTTAAAAGCCTTATTGATGTTTATGATGCAGCTTTTACTTTACAAGACGTTAAGTGATAGACTGGAGTCGTGTGGATTATTGTGATGTTTTTATCAGATGTTTGGACTCTCATTCTGATGGCACCCATTCACTACAGTGTGAGCAAGTGACGTAATGCAAAATTTTTTCAAATCTGTTTTGATGAAGAAACAAACTCATTAACATCTTATACGGCATGAGTACATTTCCAGCTAATTTTAATTTTTTGGGTGAACTATTCCTTTAATAGAGATTAATGATGTTGTCCATACCTGATGGTCTGTGGCAGGTCAGTTGGTATTTGAACAGAATCCTTCTCACCATCTACTGCAGATACTACAACTTTCACCAGACCTGCATCGACCCACACACACGCACTGACTTCAGCAGGATCAGGGCGCAAACAAGCCTGAGAAAAGAGGACAGAGATCTTATGGCACACACTGACTTCAAATCAGCAGCATTTTTTGTCGTTTTTATGAGTGGATGACCTAAAGTTGTACCTGTAGCTGCAGGTGTGATTGAGAGCTCTTCAGAAGTATGTATGTCACAATGTGATGTCTCTTAGGCAGTCCTCTGGACAGCATGGGTGGATACACTGACTGGACAGAGAATACAAGTTTAATACACAAAATGAAATGCAACACCATTCAAAAAGTTCAAAGTTCAAAAAAACAAATTTTTTTTTTATTAATACTGGATGTAAGGATGCATCAAAAGTGACATTCAAAAAAGATATTCATAATGTTACAAAAGATTTCTAATGTTGCAAAAAATTTATTTGTTTCCACAAACATATTAAAGGGGTCATATGATGCGATTTCAATTTTTCCTTTCTCTTTGGAGTGTTACAAGCTCTTGGTGCATAAAGAAGATCTGTAAAGTTGCAAAGACTAAAGTCTCAAATCCAAAGATATATTCTTTATAAAAGTTCAGAGTCAGCCACACCTACCTAAAACGGCTCGTTCTAACACGCCCCCACATATCTACCTCACTATGTGGGAAGATTTGCATAACGCCGCCCAAATGTTCACGCAAAGAAAGAAGGCGTAACTTTTAGTCTCACTGTAGTTTTGTTGACGCTGCAGCCATGTCGTGAAGACGCTGTGTGCTTCGTTGTGAAAGCGAAACTACTTTGTTTGGTCTTCCAAAAGAGGACGATATCTGCTTCGTCATGCCTAGAGCTGTTCTGTGCTGGTCACTGAGGAAATACATCAACTTTCACCATGGACGAAGCGGAGTTCAGCCCGGGGTCCAACTGTTTTAAACATTGATTATAATAAGTAATGTTTCTTGAGCAGCAAATCAGCATATTAGAACGACATCTGAAGGATCAAGAGACACTGAGGACTGCAGTAATGATGCTGAAAATTCAGCTTTGATCACAGGAATAAATTGCATTTTAAAAAATATTAAAATCGAAAGCAGTTATTTTAAATCAAAATATTTAACAATATTACTGTTTTTACTGTATTTGTGATCAAATAAATGCAGCCTTGTTGAGCATAAAACATTAAAAAAAATCTTACTGACCCCAAACAGTAGTGTGTCATTTACTCATCCTCACATCATTCCAACTTTGTATTATTTTCTTTCTGTCTTCCATACAACTCAAAATTAGATGTTTGGAAAAATGTCCAAACTGCTCTTTTCAAAACAGTGAATGGTGATTTTTACTGCCAAAAAGTTTGATTATATGCAACCGCAACTGATGACATTTGAGAGTTACGGCAGAGGTGAATATTATTTAGTGTTTCAGTCTGCTCCACATTTATTTAGTGTGTGGCTTCAAAAGACTTGTACTTGACTTGTAAAGTCATGTACCCAACTTCTATAAAACTTTTATGGTCCTTTTTCATTCACTTTCCAGGTATGGAAAAGAGCAGTCTGGATATTCTGCCTACATCTTTTGTATTAATGGAAAAAATGTAAATAATACAGAGATGGAACAACATGACGATGAGGACATGGCAACATCAATGGATGAACTATTCCCTTATTGTCTGATATATGTTTGTTTCATGAAAATTAAAGTAAACCCTCTGGATTAGCTTGATTAGATTCACATCTTGAGTCAGCAGTTTAATGTCAATGATTGAAACTGAGATGGACAACAGATGTGTGCAGCACCCGAATGTTCCAGATTACACAAATACGGTTTGCAAACAATCGGCCTCGATCTGTCAAATTCAGCGTGCAGTCAGTGGCCCCCCTGGACTTTGGCTGCAGGTCTCACAAAAACACTGTGCTATAAACACACACCTCCCACAAGCCGAGCAGCTGAGAGGAGATCTCATCAGGGCTCAGTTTCAGACCGGTCTCTTCCTTCAGCTCTCTGAGTCCTGCATCCAACAGCTAGTTTTAGACACACACAGAAATCAATGAGCCATGTTACCGTTCTTTCATTAATTGATTCAGAATATTAGTTTCCTTGTTTAATATGCTAATTATATTACAAAGAATTACTTACAAAAATAAAAGAATAAAACCGATTATGTACACTACCCAAGGTTTGGGGGTCAGTAATATTTTTTGAAGAAAATTACATTAATACTTTTATTCAGCAAGGATCCATTAATTGATCAAAAGTGACAGTAAAGTCATTTATAACATTACATTTCTAATGTAACAAAACATTTCTATTTCATATAAATGCTGTTCTTTTGATCTATCTATTTAACAAAGAATCCTGCAAAGATGTATCAGTTTCCACACAAAATATTAAACAGCACAACTGTTTTCAAGATTGATTATAAAAGAAATGTTTCTTGAGCAGCAAATCAGCATATTAAGAGTGATTTCTGAAGGATCATGTGACACCATAGATTGGATAATGATGCTGAAAATTTAGCTGTGCATCACAGGAATAAATTACATTTTTAAATTTATTAAAACAGAAAAGTTATATAAATTTTTTTATAATATTCCACAATATTACTGTTTTTACTGTATTTTTAATCCAATAAATGGAGCCTTGATTACCATAAGAGACTTCATAAGAGAAAAAAAAGAAGATATATATATATTAATATTCCACAATATTACTGTTTTTACTGTATGTCAATCCAATAAATGGAGCCTTGACGAACATAAAAGACTTCTTTTTTAATATATATATAAACACACTGACCCAAAACTTTTGAGTGGTTGTGTGTCTATAGATATTTAGCATTAGGATTTTAAACAAATACAAACAGAAGATAAAAATGAAGAAGAAATATTTACAA
>NW_015552637.1:2714996-2760091 GCF_001515605.1 Sinocyclocheilus anshuiensis
ATTTAAAAACTGCATTTTGTATTTACTTGCATTATCTTTGCATAATATTAAAATTTGTTTGATGATCTGAATCTTTTAAGTGTGACAAATATGCAAAAAATTTAAAAAAACAGGAAGGGGGCCAACACTTTTTCACACCACTGTATATATATATTATAATAATTAATAATTTATATATATATATTTAATGAAAAATATTTATTGAATTAGAATGCAAAAGATAATACATTAAACATAATATTTATCAAGTGGTCTCAGACATTGGACCCCATTGTATATTAATTATAAAAAATCAATCAATCACAAACTAATTCTCTCAATTTAATTTAAAATTACTTGACAATATCTGTTAATGACTGACTGATTAACTGACTGATTGACAGTGCACTGTTTATGTAATGTACTGTAATTTATGGCAAGTACCTTTTCATCCAGCTCCACATGGCCACCTGAACAAACAAATTACATCTATTAGTCCTGAACCCCACAGGACTCTCACACACATGCAGGCCACATTTCTGTGGCTGTTTAACTTCAGCCGATAACATCGCAGTCTTTGATGGAAAGTACGATTTGAGATTGAGTAGATTAAGAAACCATTTAAAATAACTGTTTAAAATTGTGGTCCTCAGAACCAGACCAAACTGACCAAAATGACCCCACTCGTCTCTAAATCATAAACATGAGCACACACATATGTGAGTGTGGATCTGAGGAATCATTTGGGTCGGTGTGGAATGACACTCACCGGGCGGAACCCAAACATTGGGGAAGATCCGGAGGCTGGAGGCGCGACGTGTTAGCAACAGTCTCTGATTGGCTGACTGCAGCAGCACAGCCACGCCCACGTCTACCCCACGGTTGAGGGTATCTGGGGGCAGGGAGTCCGCCTCTGAGTGAGACAGGTATTTGATGGGGCAAAATGACGCCCTCTAGGGTTAGACAATGAGTTTGATCCACAAATGAAAAACTCCTGGATTAAAGGGATTTAATAACAAAACTCAAATTACTGTAAAACAACTTCAGTGTGATCTCACCTTCAGAGGAACTCCTCCATCACACATCCTGTCACATAAAATAAATCTGTTATTCTCCAAAGAACAGCTCACAGTTGCCTGATCCTCAACGCTCCTGACAAAGTGTCCAGTTATGCTCTGGAAAAAATGACACATGCATGTTTATACACTTGCTTTGATATAGGACTTATATTTACATATATGATTATATAAAACAGATCATGATTAATATAATTATTTTATATTTTTTAAATCAAATTAAATAAATCATATAAATAATATACTATACAACAGTATAATATAATAATAATATACTATATTATTATATTATACTGTAATATAATAAACAGAACAAACTGAGACAGACTAAATCCAGAAGAACTGTGGCAACGTCAACACCAAGATGCTTCAAGAAACCTACCTGCAAAGCTCCCTGAAAAACTATGTGCAAGTGCACCGAGGGCAAAAGCTGCTTTAAACGGAAAGGATGGTCACACCAAATGTTGATTTAATTTAGTTAATAGAAGTTAACTGATAAAGAAAATCTATTTATTACTTTATATTTATTATTTATTTACTACTACATTATTTTTGGCAGCATCCTCATTTTACAGCATTTTTACACAAGTACCTAAAACGTTTGCAGGTAGGTTTCTTGAAGCATCTTGGAGACGCTGCCACAGTTCTTCTGGAAACACACCACAGCAAAGGATAGAAATGACTGACTTTAAGCTATTTTTTTAGCTGGTGAAAATACTAGTGTTCTAATAACTTTAGCCACCACTGTATGTGTGTGTGTGTGAATGTATGATCACTATATACATACTATAGCCTATACATTTCTGTAGTACAGTAGAATAGTGTGTGTGTGTGTGTGTGTGTGTGTGTGAATGTATGATCACTATATACATACTATAGCCTATACATTTCTGTAGTACAGTAGAATAGTGTGTGTGTGTGTGTGTGTGTGTGTGTGAATGTATGATCACTATATACATACTATAGCCTATACATTTCTGTAGTACAGTAGAATAGTGTGTGTGTGTGTGTGTGTGTGTGTGTGAATGTATGATCACTATATACATACTATAGCCTATACATTTCTGTAGTACAGTAGAATAGTGTGTGTGTGTGTGTGTGTGTGTGTGTGAATGTATGATCACTATATACATACTATAGCCTATACATTTCTGTAGTACAGTAGAATAGTGTGTGTGTGTGTGTGTGTGTGTGTAGCTTATTTATTTATTTGTAGTATATATAATTGTTTATTTTGTAACTATTAAATATATGGTTGTATAAACTACAGTATTTTATCATTATCATTTTATTTATAAATGATAGATAGAATTATTGTTATTGTATATATATTGCATATATATTATTTTTTATACACATTTGTACATATTTTAGCTCAGCTGACCTGCACGAATCGTGCGCACTGCGGAGCGGCGTTGTCCTTCGACAGATGAACTAGAATCTTTCGGACTTTCTCCATACTGTACGACATCATCATAGAATATGATAATTAAGTTTTTCCCTCGTTATTTGATATATTATACTGTAAAACAAAATATTCATATTGAATTACATATAATACTCATCAGGCGGAAATCGTCAGAGCGTATGAATGGGTGTTTACAGCAGAAATACACTCATACTGTCCAGACTCTGAACCCAAAACCCAGACCATAACAAACACCATCCAAACCGATACTCCGGAAAATGGATTCTGATGTTTCAAAATAAAAGTCAATTTACGCTCCTGTAAGGCTTGCTACGTAATACATATGCATGAGCTTCTTCTGATGTTTTAAAATAAAAGTCTGTTTATATAACCTAGTTTTTATTATTCAAATATAAAACTGATTTCAAAATTATTACACTTATTTCAGATCGTCTAGAGAGGGAATTTACAATTAGATTTTTAAAATCTATTTGCAGGACTAAACTGTACTCTCGACAATGATTTGCTGAGAGTTTATATTCATATCTCTGCTGATTTAATTGTGTTCGTGCACTGTGAAAACATTGCTAATGTGACAGCATCAGATTGTGTAGTAAATCAAGTTTATTTGAAATATCATTCAGTCAAATACAAACACAAACACAGCCATATTACTACATACTACGTTTTCATTTACTACATGTAAAGAGTTAGCTGAGAACAGGCACAATGTAAATCTCACATGCTGTCATAAAGACAAAGATCTACAGACACAGAACGGACGACGCATGCTATCACAAAAGGATTTTACATCACCAAAGTCGAGCCCTTGACTGAGGGTTCAACCTCTGACCTTTAGTCATTAGGGTGTCCATGATTTTGGTCAAAAGTGGTGGCACTTACAGAGTTGGCAGTCATCATAGCTTTCCTGAAGAATCAGTACGGATAAAACGAGATGACAAAAAAGCCAAGCGATGCTGTTTAGCTATTCACTGGTGTTCAAATTCCCATTACTCTGCTTTAGAGGAGTTTCACTGAACATGGGCCACATTTATCAAGGCTTTTATTTTGAAGGATTTTTTTTTGTAAGCATATATATAAAATCATTTGGCTTGCTTACAGTGTTGTTACATTTTTATGGTTTCAAGAGCTTTTATTTTCAAATTGCAATTAACAAATATCAACTTGATAAATGTAGCCCCATATGTCCTCATGTGGCTAAAACAAACATGTTGACCGATATAAAGATCCATGCAAAAGGTGGTACAAAATGCTACGAAACAAGACGGAATCACAGAACCTTCTTACCATTCACATTCACCATAATTTCATTTCTGTTTCTGCTATGTACCTAATTTCACATATCCTAAGAACGATAAGCACACTTACCCCTCTAACATACATCGATAACACTGGATTCTGGTCTAGATTTCTGGGTAGACATTTCATGCTAAGAAGCTTCAGTTTGTAAGAGCAAAAATTAATGAGGTACGAATAACTATTAAGTTGAGCATTCGAAATTACAGCAGTCCTAACGCCTGTGAGAGCAACAGCCAAGCAAAAAACGAGATTTTATCCATTTTATTTTCAAAAAATTATTTACAACTTCACAAACTTTTTTTTTTTTGTCTGTAGTTGTGGTTGTTTACCTGTGAGTGGTTTGTAGGTGAAACAGTCCTCTTTTGCAGTTGGTGTAAAACTGTGCTAAAACTGTGCCCTTCTGCTCTGAACGGCTCTTATTTTGTCAGTTTCCGGCATGGATCTTGTTCTGGGTCTGAACGCCAGCACCATAATGTTGGTTTGCGGTAGAGTGAGGGATGGGCGTCACCTCCTGAGGCAAAACAGTGAATTGGACAGTCAGTTTCATTACAGATTTGCCTTAAAACATTCATAGATACCTGAAACAGAACATAATTCTCAAATATTAAGAGCAGTCCTGAAATACAAACCTTTATGGCACTAACAGAAAGGGTGTAGACCCCAAAAAGAGACACAACCAAACCAATGACACATGCTAGCACCAGGAAACCGATCAGTGTCAACAAGATCCCATTCACTAAGAACTGTAATACAAACCACAAATACAATAGTACATTACAGCAGCACTGTTCTATGATAAAACTATATATACAAACAGTATTTACATGGTAAATCACAATCATATGCAAATAATAATACAAAAAAATATGAATATCCACAGAAAGGGAAAATGGAAAATGTTATACTTCAATTAATCAGACTTTGATATTTGGCCATCTGCATTATGCACAACTTCTACACATTTTTGTAAAGTAAATATAGAGTATATGTATATATTTAATTTGCTATAATTACATTGCATTAGCCTATATACATCACATTGTTAATTTAGTATTATTTATATACTATTATAGTATTTTAGATTTTATTTGTATACTTTCAGTTTACATTTTACAAATTTTCTTGTGTAATTTTGTAATTTTAGTTATTATACTATTTCTATTTAGCTTTAATTCGAGTAATTTTAGTAGTTCAGCTTATACTTAATGTATTTAAGTTATTTGCTTACATTACATTTTTGTTTAAGGTTTTATAAGCTTTTCATCTAATATTTATATTTTTTAAATTAATTTAAATAATATTAATTGAACGTAAATATATAACTAAATATAAATAATAATAAAAAAAAAAATGTTTTTATGCTTTTAGTTAACAATATCAATACTGATACATTAACATTAAATGGCCATGCCGCTCTTTAGGTATTGGTATCATCACCTGTCATTGAAAAACCCATATCAGTCGTCCAATAGTCTGAATTGTGCACCAAAGAGAAAAGTTATTCTAAGTTAATAAAAGCTTGTGAGTTCTCTCCTAAAACACTACACTAATAATTGTGCATTACACCAGTCTAAAACTTGGGGAAAAATTGAGATTAGATACATCCTGAACTGAATTGCAGTTTGAATCCAGCTCAGAGTCTCAGGATGTGATTATGGTTTTCCCGCTGCATTGTAAAGCTTGTAATGCAACTCACCTCTTTATGTCCCCCTTTCTCTCCTTCTCCACAGCAAGCCCAAACAGAGTGACGTGGGTCACAACACCACTGAAACAAGCAGGACAGAGCCTGGAATCACATCTCTCTTTCTACTCACACACACTCAACCACAGTCTGCCGTCTGACAGAGACTGACGTTCAGATCGATGAACAGCTTCCCGATTCCTACTCTCAATATCATCTGCTTTTCTGTTCCACATACAGGACAGGCAGAAATAAAATGGCCTGAAACCATTGTTTGCCAAAGAACAAAGCAAGCAGGCCGGTTGAAGTATAACATTTTCCCACATTCTTGTGTTATTTCAATAACCGACTATATGATCCGTTTTGTTTACAGTATTTGAAATATTGAGTCACTTGTGGGAATGAAGGTGTCTTGGCTTGAGGATGAGCAGGATGGGGCATCTCTGTTTGTTTACCTCTGTGTCCCTGTAGTAGTACGACTCTCCTCTGAATGGGATGTGTCTGGCCATGAGCCCAAATCCAACAATATCAAATGCTGCGGTTAGTAATTGCAGAACAATGGTTGTCAGCACCTGCGACAAACAAACAGACATGTATTTCATCAATAAATAAAATTCTCATTTACAGTCTTTCAACAATGAACGGTCAAAAATATATTGAAAATACAGATGGTTATTATGGTTCAATAAATTTGAAAATAAAAATAAAACCTTAAAAAACATTAACTGAAATAAAAAAAAATATATATAAAAAAACTTTTTATTTTAGCTTGTTGCCAACATTTCTCATTTTAATTTAGTTTAACCTGATATACTAAAATAACTAAAACTAAAAATGAAATAAAAAAAACTTCATAGACATTTCAAAACAAAAACAAGTACTAAAAATAAGAAAACACAAAGTTACTAAAAGTTTGATTAAAATAAAAATAAAAACAGATACTCAAATAAAATATATCAATATTTATATTATTAATAAAAAATTAACTATATTAAAATGAAAATGGAAAATATCAAAATATTATATCAAAATATTAATAAAAACTAAGGGTGGTGCGCCGACATACAGCGCCGTTGCACTACGGGCGTCCCAAGTTCGAATCCCAGCTTGAAGACCTTTCCTAATGCTGTCCCCCTCTCTCTCTCCCAATTTGCTTCCTGCCAACTTTAAAAACTATCCTCTCACAATAGAAGGCAAAAATGCCACAAGTAGATCTTAAGTTATCTCAAGTCAATTATACTATAATAACACTGTTCCAAACGATCCCATAAAAACAAAACAAACTGAGGAATGTCTGTCAAGTAATATCTTGCAATCTTGAAAAAAAAAGTGGGCAGTTCTTGGCAAAAATAATATGCAAAGAGGACCTTTGTTGTCAAAAGTTTGATTACACAAGACTACTGTTGCTGAGACTGCATTTAATTTGGTCAATAAAGGATGAGGAGGTGCAAGGTCCTTTCTGACGGAGGGACATTAAAGGGATTAAAATGAAGTGAGCAAGAGTGACATGATTTGTAAACACGTTCTAATTTTCAGATGATATTCATATATGTATGTTCATACTGTACCAGACATTTAGATGGCTTCCTCCCAGTGTGCACCAGGACAACACCAGTTATGACAAGCTGTAGGAAATAGAGGCATATGTCACATGACTGAGTTTAAACATCTTAAATGTATTTGTGTGTGTGTGTGTGTGTGTGTGTGTAGTTGTACCTGAGCACCGTTGACGATGAGGATGATGATTTCACGCTGGATATGGTAGTGCAGCTTATAAACAATTGAGCTCAAAATGACAGTAAACACTCCCATTATGATCTCAATAGCCTAAACCAAAGCACACAAAATGTTACAACTGTAAACTAACTGCAGTTTTCCATGCTAAATTTTTCTATCTATCTATCTATCTCTATATAAAAATAAAACTGTATTTGTTGTCTACCAATATATAAAAGGCAAATAAATCAAGATGAAATACTTTATTTTCCACCCCAATAAAGTTGAACAGAAATGTAATTGTTTTATCTTGAGTTCAGTTTGTCAGTGTGTATCTGTGTTGCATCTCAGATATAGGTGTGTCCTTGGATGCTGGCCAGATGTCATTTATTAGATATACTACACGTGCATTCATATTAATCTAGAGCCTAAATATTGTCTTCTATAGGACAGCACTGATTGAATTACTAAAAACTCATATGCAACATCCATCAATATGTAAACAATGTGCTCAAGACTATAAAATCAAGCGTAATGATACAGGCTAGCTGATAAAACATCTGTAGCCAATGATCCAGCGCAAATTGTCGATATAATAATGTGATAGTGTGCTGTAGTGAAACTCACGCCAAGTGTCTTGGGCTCTGCGCTCTTAAACGCTTTAATCTGAGACGCGTACAGCGACATGCTGATAGATCACCAATCACTCATCAATACCACACGATCCGCTGCAAACACAATCACAACAGCATACATCAACAAAACGAGCTAACGCGTTGTTCATGCACACTGAGGGTATTTTCAATCCACTCACTCTTTTAAGTGTGCTAACGTGTTGTTGCGTGCTGAGGAGTGCTCGCTTACCTTTGCGCACTGGCGTTCTGCAGCAGAGTCTGAGCGCGCGGCGGCTCTCCGCAGTGTTGATGTCACGAGGGGAGGCGGTGGCTAAACAAGCAGAAAACCAGGTTGGCTCGGTCCCGAGCAGAACTCACTCATCCCACCGGCCCTTATTCCAGAAAACACCCTTGCAAGCGCTCGAGAGCGGGGTATTTATAACCCGGTTATGAATTATGTAGAGGATAAGAGCTGAGTCAAGAGAGTGCTCAGAGAAACTGTAGGCTTGTAAATTCGCGAAACAGCTGTTTATGTTCTTCTCCCTAAATAATGTCTTGCATATGTGGGCTGTGGATGGGTGTGTATGTCTATAGTAAAGAGTAGAGCAAAGAAGTGGCTCTCAACCAGGGGTCCGGGGCCCACTAGGGGCCCTCAGCAAACTTCCATGGTGCCTCAAGATAACTTAAATGATTTAAAGTAATAGAAAAAAAATTAAAATAAGCTAAAACAACTAAACATCAAGACATTTCTTATTTTAATTCATCCCCAAACTTCTGGATTTCCAAAATGTAATTATTTTAGTTACTCATATTCAACTACTAATTTCTATAAATTAAACAAGGGGGACACTGGAGTAAGGAATATATCAAACTCTTGTGTTTTATTGTCAGAAGTCATAATTATTACATAAAAGGCAAAAATGACATACTAAGTCATAGTTATGAGATGAAGTCAAAATAATCAAATAGAAAGTCAATTATTATTGGATAAAAAAAGTTGAATTATTACATAGCAAGTCAAAGTACCTGCAATTGTCAAGAACAAGGATACTCAATTGGTACGTGCTCACACATAAAGGATGTTTACATCCTGTGTTTAAAAACTAATTAATGCCATAAACTTTTGATGCCATAATTATGATTTGCTATGTCATAATTTAAACAACTTATCTATTTTTGATTATTTAGTATGTCATAAATTGGACTTTTTATGACATCATTTTGGACTTTTTATGTCCATTGATGTCATAATTATGACTCAGCATCTCATAATTTCACATTTTTGTGTTCACAGAATTGTGACTTAGTGTGTAATAATTTTGCATTTATGTATCAAAGCATGATTTTTCTTATACTGCTGAAATAGGCTTCCATAAATAAATGCTTAAGCTTTTCTTTAGGATCTGTATTGGAGAGCAAATTATAGTTTTAGAAATAAATGTCCACTTTTCCCCCCCGGCATTAGGAAAGTATAGAGAAAATACTGTTGGAATCACTTTCAGAATTAATTTTTTTCCCAGCTGATGAACTTTAAAAACATTGACAGCCAATCAGAATTTTAAGAGCTTGAGCATTTAAAGCGGCAGATGACATAACAGCAGCGTGTGCTTATAATAATCAGAATGTTATTATACGCTGGTGTGGACGCTAATACAGTTAACTGTCTTCAATAAAGTTGCCAGAGAAATAATGAAACATAGTGCATTTTATTCATAAAATCAGCAAGCAGTGTGCAATACGTCTCAAAGAACATAACCATGCAGAAATGTGTATACTGCAAAAAATGACAAATCATCTAGTGGAAAATGGCTATCCTGTATTTTATCAAACAATCCCATCAAAAAGAAAGAACTTTATAAAGCAAATGTTATCCCATTTAGCCTATATGATGATTAAACTTTTGACTAGAGAAACCTTGGCCATAACTGTGTGGCTATTCAGGGGTTGGAGACACAATCCACCCCAACCTTCAGGAGACTGGAGTCACTGCCGCAAGGGTCGACATCGGTTTCGCCCTGAAATCAAAAGAGAAGATTTTCCTAGATCACATCTTTATTTCACAATCAAGGCTACACTGAGAACTGAAGTTTATGAACTTAGATCTTCAACCACAACAGACCAGCAGACCATCATTTACATATCCTCATTAAATGATATAAACATGAACCTCTACTGAGGTTTGATCTGGGTTTGGTCTCACCTGTTGGATAGCCCGGGCCGAAAAGATGGACAGAGAGATGCACACGCACAGTTCAAGAAAACACAGCACCAGCAGGAGACCCCTCAATCCATCCATCAAACTCTAAATAAAAAATATCACACATGGCATACAGACAGTCAAGTTCTGTCTTGTGAATATGCTACAGGCAGGCATATACATCTGCATCTGCATTCATTTAATGTAAACTTGAGATCATCACTAGTTACAGACGTACATTAAATCTCCATATCATGTACGAACATGACCAGTAACCTCCGCCGCTACAAGGATTCTCCCCTGGTCTATTGCTGAGCTCCCAACTGAAGTAGCCGGTTCCTGCAGCAGCCAGCAGAGCACAGATCACACTCATGGCCAGCGTGGCTTTGATCTGCACAAACACAAAGAATAAGAATGTATATTTCTTAAAGAACGAAGCGTTTTCAGGCTTTCAGGAAACATCTGAAAACGTCAGGAAATCCTGAAGTTTATTCAGACTTCAGAAAGGGTGCAGAATGCTGTAGATATCTGAACACACCAGGTATGTGTGACGTAAAAATATGCCGTAAATATGAGAATCTGCTCACCAGAGTAGAACTGGATCTCTTGTGTGCGGCGATTGCCACGGACCCAGAGATGACAAACTGAAAAAACAAAAATACTAAAAATATTACATTTCAATGTATATTATATTTGTTTTTATTAAGCTGAACCAAACTACAGGGGCTCCATATCAGAGGTGCCCAAACTTTTTACTATGAAGAGTAAAAAAAAAAAAATCAAACTTGACTGAAGGCTGTAGGCCTAACGTAAATGCTGTATTATATCCAACTATAAAATCATATCATGATAAAATATAAAAATTTATTAACTTTATATTTAAAATTTTGAATGCAAATTTCATTTACATTTTATTTAATGCAATAATAATAATAAAAAAACTAATAAATTAGAACTAGTGTTGCAAAGGGGCGAAATTTTTTTGGAAACTTTCCATGATTTTTTCAAAACTTTTGGAACATTTTAGAAGATTTCCACCCCTCTCCCACCGCCTCCTGATCATATTTATTAATTGATATTTCAGTGACATTTATTGTGTATCTATTTATTGTGTAAAAATGCTAATATTTTGTGTTATTAGGGCTCAAAATGTTTACTCACAGGAAGTCCAAGGGACATTACAGTCTTAACATCCAGCATATCCACAAGCACCGTGATGGTGCACAGAGTCATGATCACCAAACCAATAAACACCTGCACCAACTGCACAAACACACACAAACACTTCAGTAAAATATACTTTAGATCTGACAGTCCTGAATCACTTTCCTCAAAACAGTAGGAGAACGATTAAGTGAAAGTCTATTTAAAATGAATATAAATGATGAGGGCTAAAAACAATTATTTTCTGTGGTCAACAAAGCTTAACTTATATTCAATATTGCTGTGAAACTGTGTGTCCAGCTCTCACCCCCAGTGACAGAGGCTTCCCCTTTAGGAACATCTTGGTTTTTGGTGACAGATTGGACTTTTCAAGTTCAACCGAGCTTGACTTTAGGTCCGAAGACTCTGTTTTTTCCTCCAGTGGGATAACATGAGTCACTACCCTCACTCCATTCGCCTCAGTAGTCATTGAAGAGGCCATATCTCACAGAAATATGAGGCTCACCTTTATGCTGTAACAACAAGGAAGTAAAAAATACATGAGCCATATGGACTACCTCGTAAAACCTGCCTCTCATTTCCTGATTAAGGTTGCAAATCTCAAGTCAATGTTATAGATTGCTTAGGATTGTTTACTGTATATACATGATGTGATTTAAAAATACCATTGATATTTAATTATGCTGTTCTTTAATCTAGTTATACACAACAGGTGTGTTTTATCACGCACCTTCCTTACTGTCCTGTGTGCCATGTCATAGGCCTATAGCTACTGTATCGGATGCTCGGCTAAATATTCATATATGAATACATCATATACATCGAACTGGACTGTATACCATTCTTCATAAACTTTAATGTCGTAAATGCATTCAGTAAACATAAACAGCAAGATATATAAACAGTAGCGTCGAATGAATGCTATTTCCAACGCCACTCATATTTTTTTGAGATAAGATCCAAAAATCCTGTATAAGCAGATAGATTGCTAGATAGATTTTAAGACGATATATAACGTTGCGTAGGTAGGCCGCTTGCCAGATTTTGAGTAACAGCCATCATGACAGCGAATTATTTTATTATTGTTCACTACGTAGGACGAATTTATCAACGCTGGAAAAAAAAGTTTGTTTCTAAACAAAATAACGTACTTTAACCTGCTTACTTACCGATTCTTCAGACTGATCAGTTTACGAGCGACCTCGTTTACCGACAGAACAACAGAAAAAACCCTAACGGGAAATAAAACTTCCTTCTCCTCCCACTGATTCCATTTAACCCCTTCAGACACAGACAGAATTTCTGTCAAGAGTCCAATAAAAGTCTTTATTATCTTATGCATTGTAACATATATATATAAAGTCTTTATTCTTTTATTTATACATTGTGAAAAAAAGTTTTTCTTAATTTTTTTTTCAACTTGGCATCATCGAATTATGTAATATGCCTTTTTTTGCAAACAAGCCATTTTTTTCATGATGCAGGGCTGTTTTAAAATCCTAAAAAATTCTTCATTTGGATTTCAGCGTTGACTGAACAATGGTTTTGACAAAACAAGCATGATTACCTCAAATCATAAATAAAATCAAATGATTATAAATATTATGTAACATTCTAGCGATCACATTGTTATTTTTTCAAACTAAATAAGGGTCAAGAATCATTCTTTAGTTTGTGTAATCTTCCAATATAGATCCTGCTGGTTTTTGGGCTCAGCTTTTCTGTTCTTCCAGTTCTGTTTGCCAGATATGGTCTGATTCCGTGTCTTTAGGTTGTTTCTGAGGGGTGGTTTTGTTGCACCTCATGCTGCGCCTCCAAAGGACCACAAAAGCAACGAATACAAAGAGACAAATGACAAACAAGAGGCAAAAAGCAACCATTTCAGTATAGTAACTCTTCTGTGCAATGCAAACAGCGTCTTTTCCTGCAGTGTTCATGTTTTTAGTAGACTGATGATTAGTCCTGGCTTTTTTCTCACTGGTCTTGTCTGGTGTCATAAATGCATCCGTCTTTTCCCCTTTTGTAGGTTCAGATTCATCAAACTCAATTGTTGTGTAGTAATCAGGGATGGGCTCGGTTTTTGTGCCCTCATCAGAGTCCAGGGTGACGTCAGGTTGCTGATGTGATGGAGGAGGGAAAGAACGAGGGATGACAGGGAGAGTTACAGCGAAGGCGGCGATGGTTTGCTTGGAGCCCAGTTCCTCAGACATGCAGTGGTAGGTGTTCACGGTCTCTGGAGTGACGGTGAAAACAAGACTGCCGTCTGCCCACTGCATGTACGGAAACTGAGGAACGATGCTGTTGTTTGAAAACCTCCAAGTCACCTCTGCCAGTCTGGACCTCGAGTGACATGGTAGAACCACAATATCATTTAACTGGGCAATCCGTGTCACTGGAGAAAGACAAAGGTATCAGTTTTATCAAATATTACAGTTACACATTCAGTGCAACTAAACTCGTAATGGAATAGTTCACCTGAAAATGTACTCATCTGAGACGTAGATGACTTTGATTTTTCATCAGAACAGATTTGGAGATTACATCACTTGCTCACCAACGGATCCTCTGCAGTGAATGGGTGCCGTCAGAATGAGAGGAATGAGAGTTGATAAAAACATCAGAGTAATCTAGTCCACACGACTCTATCTATCAGTCTATCAGTTAACATCTTGTGAAGTAAAAAGCTGCATGCTTGTATAAAACGAATCCATTATTAAGGCGTTTTAAAACTTTAAACTGTAATACCAGCCCATAATAATGGCACCCATTCACTGCAGAGGATCCATTAATGAGCAAGTGATGTAATATTAAATTTCTCCAAATCTCTTCTGACGAAGAAACAAACTCATCTACATCTTGGATGGCCTGATGGTGAGTCAATTTGAGCAAAATTTACTTTTTTGTAAACTATTTCTTTAAGCTACCTGGATGTGAAAACATTTCATACTAGAATTTTACATTAAGCAAGAAACTTCCACTGCTTGTTGGCGATTATGAATTGAAAATCTGGCACCTTCACAAATAAACACATGTAGTTGCAAAGAACACTCTGAGGTTGGTTATGTCAAAGTCTTATGGGTCACACAGAAAACGTGTTTACCTGTATGGGTGCCGTCAGAATGAGAGTTCAAACAGCTGATAAAAACATCAGAGTAATCTAGTCCACACGACTCTATCTATCAGTCTATCAGTTAACATCTTGTGAAGTAAAAAGCTGCATGCTTGTATAAAACGAATCCATTATTAAGGCGTTTTAAAACTTTAAACTGTAATACCAGCCCATAATAATGGCACCCATTCACTGCAGAGGATCCATTAATGAGCAAGTGATGTAATATTAAATTTCTCCAAATCTCTTCTGACGAAGAAACAAACTCATCTACATCTTGGATGGCCTGATGGTGAGTCAATTTGAGCAAAATTTACTTTTTTGTAAACTATTTCTTTAAGCTACCTGGATGTGAAAACATTTCATACTAGAATTTTACATTAAGCAAGAAACTTCCACTGCTTGTTGGCGATTATGAATTGAAAATCTGGCACCTTCACAAATAAACACATGTAGTTGCAAAGAACACTCTGAGGTTGGTTATGTCAAAGTCTTATGGGTCACACAGAAAACGTGTTTACCTGTAGCAGTAGTATTTTTGAGCTCTGTGCACTGTTCATTGACATTTCCGCTTTCCACGTCCTGCCGTCTGTGTTTGAGACACAAAAATATAGGAATAGTAGTGAGGTACCTGCCATTTCACACCTCTACAAAAAAGAAAAAAAAAAAAAAAAAAGAAAAGAAAAGAAAAAGTGCCACTTTTCATCTCAGTCAGACCAGGGTGGTTTTTGGAAACACTAAAACTATTAAATATCTAAAATCAAACTATTAACTTTTTTATGTTTTCATGTTAATTGAAATAAAATAAAATAAAATATTAGATAAAAAATTCTGGAAGAAAAAAAATGTAAATGAAAAATAGAAACATTGACCTGGCAACTAACTAAATCAAAAATAATAATAAAAAAAAAATACTACAATTGTATATAAATAATACAAAAATAACACTGGGTCAGACTGACCTTTGCTTTTTAAGTGGGTGGTTTTTGGCCCATTTAGTGATGAGCATGACTGTCCAAGATCTTAACTTTAATTTCAGATATTGGTACAGAACAGAAAACTCACAGGTTAGACCCTATTCTGGACACAGTAGCACAGGCTCTGGTCTTTGAGTCCCATCCACAGAACGGGTCACGTGCCAACACACACTCTGCACAGTTTGGATAAGCTGAGCAGTTGGATACAGGCACTCTGAAGACACCCTCAGAAGAGCCGATAAACAGCACACCCTATAATTTACAAAGACCATTACTTGAAACCTGATCACATTATACATCTAACAAATTATGGCTCTGTTCCAAGACCTAGTTTGGTAATACAGGAGGGTCGAGTTATAACAAAAAACTAGTCTCAAAAATTAAATGCAAATCATTCACAATAAGATACAAGACAAAAAACCTTGCTGGTAGAGAGAAGGATGTTTTTCACAGTCTGTGGTTGCTTAAATATCTGAATTTCTTCGATGATATGAGGACCTTTAGCCAGCAGTACGACTTTATGAAGAAAGCCAGATTCTGAAGAAAACAGAAATGGGCATCAGGCCATACACAAATAAACATGAGAAATTATCAACTAAATCAGTACGATCTGCATTAATTATGTGTGTACCGGTGAGCAGGTAAAGGATGGTGTAGCTGTGTCCATTTGCAGCTTGAGTTCTCTGAACAGCTAGACGGCTATACCGCTCTTCTGTTGAGGAGAAAATCAGTTTCTTCCCCACAGGACGCACAGCTTTTTCAGTCAGGAAGCTCTTTTTTACAATGTTTAACACACGGTCATTGTCATTGAATAATCCACACTGTGAAGATATAAGATAAATCTGGTTACACAGTGGTTAAAGCTGCTGTGTATCACTGTCTGAATGTTAAAATATATTCTCTGGTCCCAGTTTAATTTGTTACTATAATTAAACCATTGGCAGAGGATTTCATGAGAAGTGTAAACACTGTGTCACTCTGCAAACATTGCTCTGTTCGCTTTAGAATCGATTGTACTTCGCTAATTAAGAAATACAATATGTGGGTTCCCAATATAATTAAATGTTGACTTTTACGGTGTAGTGTATAATCTGTGGCACCAAATGGAATTGCAAAAATAAGTTTAATATTATTTTAATAATTTAATAAAAAATTATATATTTTAATATACTGTAAATAATTTAAAATGTAATATATATATATTATTGGCTCTCTTAGTCTGTGTTACCTTGCCGAGTTTACCGTCTACATTTGGTTGACGTGTCCAGTGGTTTCCATTCAAATCGAATGTCTTGTAATCCCCTGAAAAAGCTGCTTTAATATCTGTTAGACTGAAAGCACAGACTGCTGACAGACCAGATGAAGCTGCCCTAAAAGAGACAGAGAGAGATGGGAAGTAAATGTTTACACAGATGTCACATGAACTTTCAGAACAGTGAATATATGTCATGATGGCGGGTTTGATTTAAATAATCGGCACCATTGTGAGGTAAAGACTCCGTAGAAAAGGGTGTTGTCAGGAGACTCTTCATTCGTTGGGGACAACTTGACAATATCCTGCAGCTTGTTGAACTGGAGCTCATCTCCTTGTTGGCAGACCAGCTGAGACTTAGCAAAGGATGTCCAGCGCTTCTGTAAGGTAAGGCTTCCTCCGTTGTCATCCTGGTATAAAAAAAAAAAAAGTCATTAAAAAAGGAAGTTTTGAGGAGACTTTTAAAACTAGACAGCCACTTCCTTTGTGTACTATTCAGGTCTTTTTGACCCAGATGAGAGTAAAATATACTTTATATAATATTTTTGAATTATATTGTTCAAAATGCCCTTTGCAAAAACATCACAAAAATTTAAAAGATTTTTAGATTTTATATTATTTATACATCTAGAATTTTGTATACTCGTGTTAATTTTGCTGGGGGTCAATAGAGTGTCTTTAACAATATCTGTTCCTCTTTTTGCAATATTTATGGTTGATATGAATTTAAAATATATATATTACTGTCTAAAAGCAGTTATAATGTATTTCAGATACCTAACATTTGACAATACGCTCTGTTTCGGTTACTTATCCACTGTAAATAATAAGTTGCTGCCTTATATTTTAAGTAGAATAAACTAAGCTGTTTAAGTCATTTCAACTTAAATTACATTAAACTGTCTCAAAAAATTGAATTGTACAAAGTTGAAAATTGTTTAACTTATTTTGATGAGTTAAAGTAATGTAAAAACATGTCATAACTTATTGGTCTTTTTTTTTTTTACAGTATACCGTTAAAGTGCATAGTTGCATAAACTTTTTATGCAATAGGCTTCTACATACGCATGACTATTTTGAAAACTTCTAAAGGCTGGAATACACCACATGATTTTTTAAATCTGAACTATGCATCATATACTTGCTGACTTTGTAAATGGTTACAGAGAAAAACTGGGCATTATATAGCCTACCAAATTATTAAAGCTTACACACTACGGGACTTTCAAGTCGTTCAGAATGCAAATCAAGACAATATGTATTCTGAAATCAGCTCAAAATATCAATTTTTTTTCTTCCATCAACTCCAACTGTAGCTGGCTCTGCCTTATCGGCAACTAGCATCAATAGTCGATTATTTATGATTAAGTGTTTTTTTAAGCAGAAAGACTGGATTAGTATTTGCTAGTAAAACGTACCCAAATCAGTCCACATTTGCATGTACAAAATATAGGAGAAGTCTGTAAAGTTAGGCTACACAGAAATCTATAATTTAGCGACCGTAACTACTGTAATTTATTTTAAACAGAACACAAAGGTCACTTCAATGTTTGTAGTTCTTGTAGTTTTTGCTGACAAATAATCCAGTCTTTGTAACTTCCTTCATTCTGATTCAGAATAGGAGAAAAATGAAGTCTCACCGTGCAGACCTGTGCCACACGAGACACAATAAAAGAGTTCAGAAATGAGTCTCCAGTCAAGTCCCCAACCTCAGTAAAGAACAGCAGGATCTTTCCTTCACTGGCAACAAGTGTTGAACTTATGAATTCAGGTTCTAAGAGAAAAACAAACCAAAGTGTGAAAATTCCCTCAAGGTTACAGTAGCGACTCATTTATATGACCCTTTCATGAATTCAATCCTGCAACTCGTGTTACCGGCCCATATAACCACTAGGCCATCAAGATCAAACTTTGTATATGTTAGCATTATGGCAGCATTACTTTTGGGACAAAAATATACAAACCCTGCAGCAATTTTGGTACATTCTGAAGCTCCAAGTTATTGCGTGTTCCTCTGCTGTGACAGCGAGAAATCACTTTGTCCCCAAAGTAGCCGACTTTGGTTGCGGTATACAGCTCTTCATCTGTTAGAGAGGTCACAGTTAAGTGTGTGAGAGCACTAGATTAGGTGAGGTCATTCCAAAAGCTGTTTCTGCCCTCTCACCAACAATAGTGGCTGTGTTCCTCTGGGTGGAGCTGGAGGGACAGCAGTTTTTGGCATCCTTTGTGTCTCTGCTAGCGCTCAGAGAACTTGCTGGCTAAAACAGAGATGTCAGTCTGTTAGAGCAGAGAGCAATCCATCCAATTCCCATCTATCCATCTGTGCAATTTATTTATTTGAACTTACTATGATGAGGGCTTGTGGTTTATATGCATTTGTCCCGCAGACATAAAGGTGTGTAGAGTTGAAAAACTGCAGAATACTAATGAAGTTGCCACAATCCTGTTATGGACGAGCATAAAAATAAAAAATAAGAGGTATGTTATAATAAATATGAAGCTTGTACTAATCTGCCATCACATTAATGGCAATAAGGGCCCATCACATGATTCCAATTTGTCTCAATTATTTTGTAATTAAAAATAAAAGTTTGCAAAAAAATAATTCTTAAGGCTCAAAAATAAAGAAATTGAAAACAAAATAATTTGCAGTGCGTGTAAATCTTTGAAAAATCATATTTTTCTTTGTGCACTTCAAATACTTTTCATCACGAAACCACAAATGTTGCTCTCTTTTCTGCCGTCTTTTTTTGCGGGTCTAAAACTGTTGTTTGCCAGTTGAAAAGTTTTGCTTGCGAGTGAAGCTGTCGCTCAGTGGGCGGTCTCTACCCACCATGATGAAAGGCCTTTTTCTATTGGTCACTCTCGATTGAAGTCACAGGTCGACCACGCCCACTACGTTTCCCCGGAATCCCCGCCAGTCTGACAGAAGAGCGAGCGAAGTTGTATTATGGCGAGCAACAGGTCGTTTACTGGGTAAGATAACTAACTTAACATCTTAAACTCAGTGACAAGTGAACTTAATTATTCTCTCTTCTCATGCTCTCCCATCTAAATACGTAACGTTAGCTAAGCCCGTCTGAATAGATTTGATTAGCCAACAGTATAGCTAGCTGCCAGAGCCCCCCAATAGTAAAGCGTCAGGCCAATATTTTCAGAGATAATAGATTATTATAGCTCCAGTGAAGTCAGGTGGGTAACGCACATCAAACCACTAGCCCATTTGGCGGGTTATGATTCATAAATGATGACCGTGTGCACACTCAAGTCTATTCGTGGCACCCAACAGCTGTTCAAAATCATGCCGCGCCACGTAATGTTACAGTTTGCCATTCAAAGTTTTCTAAAATACAACTATTTGGGACCGATGTCTGTACATTCTGACTTCACCCTAGTCTACAAGACGGTGTATTGTGCATTTTAATAACAGGTTTGTTTTGTACTATCTTTAAGATTCACAATAATACTGTTTTTACTGTATATTTGATCAAACAAATGCAGCTTTGATAAGCAGAAGAGACTTATGTCAAAAAACATTAAAAAACCTTAATGTTTCCAAACAACTTTGTGTGTGTGTATATATATACATATGATATTTTTATGACCTTTGCAATGTACTGATTTGAACTGATATAATGAACATAGTCAGGTAGGTTACCATGAGATATGATCCAAATCAGAGCACGGTCCCTTTTTAGGTGTTTTTTAAGCTTTAATGTGACAGTATATATTTCTCCTTTTTATCAGCTAGGAAATTTGCCATTGGCCCATACATTTAGTAAAGGAAATTTAAAGTTAATGTTAGGAATGGTAGCCTACATACCGTCCTTGAGGCCACTGTACAGGTTTTCATATTTTGTGGAGATGCTGCCCATTCCAGCTGTAAAAAAAGTGCAATTTTTAACTGTAATTACTGTATGTAATTTCCCCTCCAAGTCTAGGGTGATCTTCATGACAGAAGTTTAGAGAGTGGAAACCTGAAATATATAGCACAATATTCCTGAAGGGTTACACAATCTTTCTCACCTTGTCTTTGAGTGTAATGCTATCAGGTTGACTGACATCCAGAGAGAGCAGAGCATCCTGAGCACCAACAAACAGTGTGTCAGCATCAGTGCTGAGCAGCAGAGTGTTGGTGTTCTTCACAGTAGAGCTGTGGTAGATGCCCAAGTGACGCTCTGAGCTTCCTGTGGAAGAAAAAGCAACCAGATAAACCTTGACCCCTACATTTCTGAGAGACTGGCACATGTATTTTACACAAACTGATTTTTCTTCACCGATTTTTTTAAACATCTTTATTTGCGTTTTACCTTTAAACAGTGATTATATTCACAATTAAGCAATGAAACCACAACACTGACACTCTTTTCCTCTTTTTGATCTGAGGAAATAAGCAAGGCCCATGAGCTGAGGTTTAGCAATACTGCACATACAGACTAACAGAAATACGACTATATGATTTCGCTGTGTTGTCTAGTCAGCCAAACTCTCTTAGAGAATGCATCATTAATATTAGATGATAAATGACAACCCTGATTATTTTTATTGCTTTAACTTGAGGTTGAGGTCCATAACAGCTTCATAAATGTTTCTAAACTATGGCACTGAGAAACCTCAATGTGGTGTACCAAGCCTAATTTTAATATATGTAAGCGTCTTGTTTCTAACATCAAAAGTGCAAGTTATACATATGTACAGTTCAAACGTTTAGAGTAGGTAATTTTTTTTAACGTTTTCAAATGAAACCTCTTTTGCTCACCAAGGCTGCATTTTTTTGATGAAAAATACAGTAAAAGCAGTAATATTTTGAAATATTACTACAATTTAAAATAAGTGTTTTGTATTTTAATATAGGCCTATTTTAAAACGCAATTTATTACTGTGCTGGCAAAGCTAAATTTTCAGCAGCCATTACATTATAGTGTCACATGATCCTTCAGAAATCATTCTAATATGCTGATTTGCTCCTCGAGTAACATTTCTTATTATTATCAATGCTGAAAACTGTTGTGCTGCTTAATATTTATGTGGAAATCTCTTTTGAAGATTATTTGAGGTTAAAAAACAGCATTTCATTCAACATCTTAAATATCTGACTTTTAATGAATTAAATGCATTCTTGCTAAATAATATTAATTTCTTAAAAATAATGATTCTTTTAAATGGAAGTGTATGTCAGAACAGTTTCAAAGCAGTTCCTCTTCCAAATAAATAAACCTATTAGTCATACGTAAAACCCCTGACAGTGTCAAAAAATCCTGACATTTTATGGCGTTTATTGATCTGTAGAAAAGTCTTTCATCTAATTGTCCTCACTGATGTCTGATATACTAACCACAGTCTTAAGACATGCTTCTCTGCAGCAGCAGGCCTTTGAGCGTGTGGTGCAGATAATCAGTCAGCGGTGGTTTCAAGCGAGCAGCATTTAGACCATCAAGCATTTGCAGAACAACAGTAATGGATAAAAACAAACAAAGCCACAACTCACACGTTTAGAGAAGAAAGATTACAAAACTTACACAGAATGTGTGTTTGCCCAACATGACTGTGCTATTTGGTCATCTGAACATGGGTCATATTTATGAAATGAGTTTAAATTTACTGTGAATCAAATGCAAAGATTTTGCTTGTGATTCATGAATAAAACATACTGAATTATTTTCTTGTACCAAAGTTGAGCTGATTTTTTTTCTATTTGTATAGAAGTCAGAGGACCAAACTACTTTATAACAGGTTGGAAAACAATTAATTTCTCAATTATTCATATTGGAAACACATTCTGACGGAAATGTGGTTACAAATGACTAATATCAGCAGCAGTCCGACTGATAAAATCCTGTTTGTTGCTTAAGGATGTCTACTAGAACATCTGTATTTATCTATACTTTGCCCTCAACATGCACATCTGACAATCACTGTAAGTGTGAGTTTTTGCACCAGTAAAATATGTCTCGCTATCATCTATCAATCCGAGTTTCACTTACCCTCAGAGAATAACACGCGAGGACGCAGAGAGGCCTGAGATGGATCTATCAATCCCAAGAGGAGAACCATAAATATCCAGATCCTAAACAATCCTGCCATCCTAACGGATGTTTTAGGGTACAGAACCTGTTCTGATCAGCTACCGAAAAAACAGCAAGTGACTGAATCTCACTTCCTCTGAACTGACCTTCTTGAGCGCAGCAGGAAGGAAGACTAAAAAACCTCAAACCACTCAGTTGACTCCTCTCTTACTCAGTATCCACTACTAAACACTTACTGCTAATGGCACTTCTTCTGACAGCAGCACGGAACTGAATTATAATGATATTATCATGATATCTTTTTTTATATTCAGTAAGTGCATTTCCTTTTGGTATATCTAATTTCTCTGTTGGATGAGAAACATTGTGAAACCTGTTTTTGGCTGGCAAATGTCATTTTCTTAACTGGTAACACTTTACAGTAAGGTTCCATTTATTAACAGTTAGCTGCATTGGTAAACATCAACTAAAAAGAAAAAAATACAGAGTATTATTGTTTGTTTGGATTTAAAAAAATGCAATATCGAATGGATCCTGTGAAAGTTTCTTGCATTGATGCCCTTATAATATGATATGTTATAATGAATATAAGGAGTTACAGAAGGCAGTGTGATCATGCAACCTATTATTTTTTTTTGTACCAGTTTTGTTTCAGAACCACAACTATGACGATATCTAGGTACACTATAGGTTGTGAAACAGAGCTAGAGAGTGAGAGTGGTGGGAGATAACGTATGTGGTTATAAGAGGGGATGTGGACAATTATAAAGAACATGCTGATTGCAATGAGAACAGGCCAGGTTGCTATTTTTAGGCATGAAAGTCAATTGAAAAAAAAAAGAGGTTTCCTTGAACTGAAGGTAGAAGAAGAGCAATGCAAGGGACTGACAGTAGACTATTTTAAAATGGACTTTCAGTACGACATAAAGTCTGTGCTTAGAAGGAGAGGAAATTGGGTAAGTAAGCAACCTCACAGAGGTAAAGAACAGTTCAGTGAGTTCAGAAAGTCAAAATACTCTTCTGCTATTAGAATTTCAACATTTCGCAGGTTCTTCAGAGTTGTTCAGTTCCAGAACACAAAGGTGACAAAATGGAGCTATGACGAGATAGCGAGATATAAAATCAGAATTGTGATTATGAAAGTCACAATTATTTATTTAATTATATATAGACACAGTGTATTTGTCTAATTTCAAGAATTTAAGCATGAGCCTTTGGATAAAACAAATTCATACAGGATTGTCCAAAGTTTAGATTATAGCCTATGAATACTGGCATTTACACTAGCTTTATCATACTGAGCCAACCATATACAACAAATTACACTGTAATTGCACAACAAATTAATTAGTTTTAGGCAGAACTTTGTCCAAATGTGCAGCACACCTCACTGACGCAGACTGATGGAGCTCCCACGCCCACAGACGTGATGTTCCCTCTCTAAGCACTTGACTTGACCTCTCACTTCACTTTACGTTCACTTTCACGCTGGGCGTTGATACCGGAATATTGCCGTCAAGTTTCCAGAGAATCATATGTGTTTACACAACCCGGAGTAAAGAAGGCCGGATTCGAATTCGAATCCGGTGTTGTGAACTTGACCGTCAATATCAAAAAAGCGAATTGCGTGAATCGGTGTGTCGTTCAGTGATGACGTTAGCTAGGCTATCTTGTGATAAATAAATAATAAATAATCTTCTTTCTAAATAAATATCTTCTAAATAATATCTTCTTTCTTTCTAAAAAAAATAAAATCTTCTTTCCACAGAGCAAATAGCCTACTTATTTATTTGCTCTGGGGAAAGAAGAGAAGAAAATAGTAGGTTATTAGTAGTAAATATAGTAACAACAACAATAAAGTTGCATTTCCTCTAAAACAAATTTCAAGGCATCTCAAAGAGCAAAATAGCAATGTTGTCAGTTGTAGGTATTTGTTTTATTTATTCATTTGGGCGTTTTTTAATACCCCTCATTCGCTTCTTTTTCATGTATCCTTTTTTGTTGCTCACTACTACCTGCAGATCATCCTAAACACCTCTAGGGGGCGAAAGTAGAATTCTGATTATCTGAATCCATGTTTAGTTACCTACATGTGTATTTAGTCTCGAATAACTTTAAAGGGTTAGTTCACCCAAAAATGAAAATAAGCCTGTGTTTTACTCACCCTCGAGGCATCCTAGGTGTATATAACTTTCTTCTTTCAGACGAATCCAATCGCGAACGGCTTCCGCGTATGACAGATAGCGGAAGACATAGAAAAGTGTTTATTATGTTTGAAATATGGATATTTTTCGGACAAAAACGCCTGGATTCGCTACAGGAGGCCTCCATTCACCCCCTGGAGCCATGTGAGGCACGTTTTATTATGGATGCGCTGCTTTATTTAACGTGTTTTGGACTGTTAAAGAGAAACACCCGCCCACTACAATGATAAGAGCTTAGAAGAGCCAGGATAATATCTTTTATAATTAATAATATATTTTTAATATCAACTCCATAATATCAATATGAACTCCGATTGGATTCGTCTGAAAGAAAAAAGTCATATAGGCTACAGCTAGGATGGCTTGAGGGTAAGTAAAACACAGGCTAATTTTCATTCTATTAGCAGTTAGTCTGATAGGACTTGATTTCTATAATCTTATTTGCTTATTTTAGGTTTGTTTTGCTGAATGCACTGCAAAGATGGACTGTTTGACTACTAGCCTACTTGTTTATATGTCTGCACTCACACACTTTGTCTTCGGATTTATCTAAAACCTGTATATGCTCGCAGAAAAATGCCTGAAAAAGCTTATGACTCATGACAGTGTTTCCTTTTTCCTCTACCACAGTAATTCTCAAATCCTGCTTCTGGGGGCCCTGAGGCACGGCACATTGAGATGTCTTCCTCCTCTAACGCATCTAATTCAACTCATCATCTCATTATTAGAGGCTCCATGACCTGAATTGTGTGTAAGATTAGTGAGACTCCTAATATGTGCAATGCCACGGGGCCCCCAGGAGCTGGATTGAAAAAACACTCATCTAACACCATTTGAGTTGAAATTGCTCTTTCACAAAACCTTACAAATGCTAGCAAAACTAACAAAATGATTGTTAATTTTATCTAGTTTTTTTTTTAAACAAAAACGATTGTTTGTACACAAATTATTATTTTGTGTACAAATGTCAGAAAAATGGTCAATGTTTTATATGCAGATATGAAGAGCTGCAGGAAGATGTCAACTAAAAATTGCATAGTACACATAGGGCCTATTGCATACTAGAAATCCAAAACACTTAAAATGTTAAACCTATGCCACCTTTTTTTATATATTTTGTTAAATGATGCAGTATATTTGGTCAAGATGTTGATATTTATATTTTATATATTTATTTATGTTTTATTTGGTGCTTGTCTTTCCTAGTTATGTACTATTAAGTCTGTTCTGGCTGTGTACAAAAACAACAAGAGGCAAACAAACAAACATCAATAAATAATTTTATAGAAGAGAAAACATCCTAAAAGTATTTTCAGTTTATTTTTCATATATTAATTTGATCTTTTTTTTTATTATTATTATTATTATGAACAATATCAGAAAGATGCAGATAAACATCAGAACATGAACATGTGGGGGATACTGTAAAAATTAAAAGGTAATTAAATAAGTTAAAAAAATAAATGATACAGTCATACAATCATACGATCATTTTACAATCATAAAAGTTACTTATTTATGAATTTTTCTCTTATATTGGATGTTTTTAAGGCTTTTCTATTGGAGGAGATTCTTCGAAGTGATGAGTAAAGTAAATCAGATGTGAATATTTTACAATTAGGTTTAAAGTTAAGTCATCGTGCTTTGTGAATGTGGAATTAATATTTATTTGATCATAGCTGTGAAATGTTTCTTTTTTTCCTTTCTTTTGTTTGCTGTTCTCAAATTGAACTAGTACCTTGGGGCCACCTAGTGGGGAGTAGTAAATTACACCTGTCATGAATCTGATAAAATCCTTAATAACAACACTATTACCAGTAGATGGTATTTCTCATGACAACTAGAAACTCCTTTTTACTGGTTATGTAACTGGCGCATTATATACCTCCAAAAACGCTCCATAATGAACGTCAGTGTTTTTGATCAGCCATGGGCGGCCAGTGTTATCTTATCAGCTTTTAATAGTTTCTTATGAGGCACAGAATAATCCTCCTGCAGGGGTCGCATTTTGGCTCTAAAAGACAATTCCTTCACTGAAGCCACTTCACCTCTCACGGCGTTTGTTTTATTGGAAACATGTGTACACCAATATATGTAATCGGTTAAATTTGTCACATACAAGGATTGTTTTCTACCAGGAAAATGGATCGTTGTTTAGTAATCTGTGATTGGTTAATCCTAACCAGCGCTGAGAAAAGTAACAGAGAGCATATGACAAAGCTGTCCTCTTCAGATGCAATGTTGATGGTAAATTACGCCTGAAAAAATAACAGATACATTTTTAATGACATTAAAATAAAAAAAAACCTCAAACGAACAGTTAAAATAAGACAATTATTAAAAAAAAAACCTTCCAAACCACGCCCATTTCTATACCCATATCATGCTAATTGCCTTTCCACTCGCTTATTCCATTTCTATGGCTCCGGTGAGAGTCAGTCAGCTGGAGACTGGTCCAAAGCATCAGAAGAGAAAAAGAGGCGAGGAAATAAACAGCTATCATGGCATCGTTAAACCTCGGGTTCAACGGGGCTCGTAAAAAAGCGGCAGCGCGTATCAGAGCCGTAGAGAGGAGAAATCTGATCACCGTGTGCAGGTAAAATCTGATTACACATTCATCATCACTGCAGCACACCGGCGCGCGGAGCATGTGTGATGCTGATGTCACTGTTATTTTTTAGCACGTTAGTTTCTGTAAAATGCTGATGCTGGAGCCGGGGAGATGAGATGAGAGATTCTGTACTGCACACAGAAGCACTGGTCTCAGATCTGTCATCACAGCATCACGTCATATAGATGGAGTCCTTAGAAAAAGTGAATGATTCATGCAACATGGCTTTTACATTGTGCTCCAAGCTACTTAAAAGAAGGCATGTCAAAAAATGTGGCTTTTCTATGGTATGTTTTAAAAAAAGAAAAAGGTATGGTAGGATCATGGCACTCATCTAAAAAACAAAGACAACGTTTGGACATGATAAAAAAAGCAGATGGTCCATATGAATAGTTTTACACCATTTAATGGCAGTTTTTATATTAGAAAAGCTTGTGTCTTATAGCTGGTTATGAGTAAGGATTTTAACTAGGGAATGAATAATACGCAATGCCTTGAGAACTTTGTGACCCATTCTGTGTCACATAATGCATTGCTGAGAATTGTAGTATCTCTTTGCTGAAGTGGATACAGTACATCTTGTTTTACCTGGATGACTTGCTACATCTGCCAAAATGTGCAGTATACAACCGGATCACACTGCACTGGGCACTGTATCCCAAAATGCAACACACTCAATTTGACCTTCTATTTAGTGTGACCAATGAATCAGAAGTGATATCAACTTATTTTCTGATAAAAGTTTGCTGTGTGCTACCATTTATTGTTGCATACAATGTGTTTTTTGCACATGCTACAATATATAATGCAAAATATGCAACTTGGGCTTACTGGAAAAACATGCCTCTACTTAAATTTTGTATAAACTATGATTTTTGAACGAATACATTTTGATGTCTGCATCACATGACCAACTCAATGGCATTTCTGATGTAGTAAACTTGCTCAGCAGCCCACCTGGTACAGCATTGCACTTGCGAGGCAAGTCCTGTGAATCATTAATCATGATAAAATGGTTCAAGGACTTGGGGAATCAAACTAAAATGGCATGGTTCCTTTAGCAAATGCGTTTTATCTAATGTTTGATCAAAGACTTGTGGAATCAAGATAAAATAGCATGGTGTTTTTATCTAATGTTTGCTTTTGTTAACACTGTCAGTTAGGTTTAGTGTACAGTTTAGTGTAGGTGGTCAAACCCAAGGTTTAATACAGCTTTGATTTTTTTTTTGTGTGGATAAAACTGAACACACTTTTGTGCCATTCACTGGACATTTCACTTTGAAAGTCTTGTGAAATGCTCAAGAAGCAACGTAATAAAGCGTTGACGGATTCACATTTTAAGTAAAACTGAATGTACTTTTCGTGCCACTCACTGGAATATGATTAATTACATTAATATGTCTAATTAGTCCGTGCCACAAAGGCCACGTTTGAAGCAGGAAAAGCGTCTGTCTGAACACAAATGAATGTCATACCCATGAGGAGGCACAGCAGGAATCAGCCAATCAAAAAGCTTCAAGTGTGACGTGTCCACACATTTACAATCACAGTAAGACCGAAGCTCATGGCTCAGACAAATACAGCGATTTTTACTGTGTGTGTCTGAGGTAGAAAGAACAGAGGAACAGATAAGCAAAATCCATTTCCTCTCATGTTTATCCTGTGATATCTGATCCAGAGTTCATTCAGGACTGAAATAAATCACCGCAGGTCTTTTTGTTTTTGAGTGATAGCACAGTCTGTGACGTTCAGAGAATCATGAAAGAACGTTCACTATTTGTCAGAAAGTCTTGAATGAAGATTGTAATCTGAATAATTGCTGTAGATCAATGCTCCTAAAATGATCACTTCAAAGAAGTCCAGAGAATCTGGGACCTTCTCAACTGAAATGTCAGGCTGGTTTAATCTACGTGAGATGTGACAGGATGGCTTCTTCAGAAATTCAATTTTTGGAGATGGTTTTATCAGTATCAGATTTAATATTGTCGGTGTGACCTTTCATCAGGCTATTTTAAAGTAACTTCGCATCTCTATTTGTGCCATAAAATACTGTGTATCGCTAAACAATTCAAGCAGTAATATGATAATTGGTGCCACATGACCTCATTACATTATCATACTTACTGTAAGTGTTATTTTAGTATGATTTATATACTGTTATACTATTTATTAATTAAGTAATAATTAACTTTTTTCTCATTTTAATCTTCGTTTATGTTATAGGAATTTTATTCTGTGCTTTTGTAATTTTTTTATTTGCTTTAAAAAAAATATATATTTTTTTTTATTTACCTTTAATTTATTTTTAGGTTTTAGTTATTTTATTGCTTATTTACTTCAGTTAGCTGACAAGATAACATTTCTCTTTTTTTTTTCAACCTATACTTACTTATATACTTTAACCTAACATATTTATTTATTTATTTAGATTTATTTCAATTACCAAAATTATTTTTAATAGTTTTAGGCATAAGAGGGTGTATTTTAACGTCTTGCAAATTTTAAATGCTTGCAAATCCTTGGCATATAATGCTGCTGTGCATTTCATACTATTTTTGAGTTTTAAGTTACTTAACATGATATTTAACCATTACTCTCAAACTTTATTCTTTTTTTCCCCACATTTGCTCTGTGTGTTTTAGAAAGGAAATGTCAAGTAGTGAAATTATCTCTGAAATGACATTTGCATGAAGGCTGCTGGGTATTTGGAAGTCATGAGGAGACACATAAAAGCACAGGAGCTGCCGATAATGAAAAGGACAGTCATTTATGCCATAATTACATTTGATGAGACCATAATAAATGGCACTAATGGCGCTCCACAAAACACAAGACATCTCCTTTGACTCTCAAATGCTCTTTTAGGGTTTTTAAAAAAGCTTTAGTTTAGGGTTTTACAGAAGACTCCGCTTATTTTAGCTCTGAATTTGACGTCTATTTGTCTCCTTGCTGAACTCTGAGTTTCCTGAGGGTTTTTTTGTGTCCAAATAGAAGCATAGTTATTGTTAACTAAAACTAAAAGTATTAAAATCTTTTTTTGTTATATATAATAATGTTGAACTTAAAATATAATATATAAATCTAAAATTAAAATAATAACTGAGCATTAAATGATATTTAATGCATTAGGAGATGCATTAAAATATGACCAAATCTTAGAAGGCAGCATAATTATGTTAATTATTTGTATAACTAAAGCTTGTCAGTGCTTTACTGTACAAGCTATTAGAAATGTTTGTGTTTTTAAACTGTATTGTGTAGATTTCTTTGTGCTCATGATTGTGATTGTGTGTGTTTGAGTATACAGGTTCTCAGTGAAGACCCTCATTGATCGCTCATGCTTTGAGACGATAGACGACACATCTGCTGAGTTCATCAACTTTGTCTCTATTCTAGAACATATTCTCAGCCATAGACTGAAAGGTGAGGAAAAAAACACACATACTGTCCTGCTTCACTTTGAAATTGTAAACTGCATTTGATCTGAGCAGCACATTTTTAGCAAACTGACCTGGATTTGATAATAAATCCTCAACGTGTGTGAGCACAGCAAAACACCTGTATTATTTAATATGTGAATAGGGCATTTACATTTTAATGTACTTTAGAACAAAAACAGCCTGTTGCATTCTTAGAGAGAGGGTGGTCATTAAACTAAATTACCAGTGTTTTATATATTTATTTATTTATTTTTAGAAATATATAAATTGTTTATATACATAATATATTATGCATATAATACAAAAAACAACAACATACAACTGACAGAGCCTTAGAGAACAAATGAACTGACACACGCACTCAGAATAACTGTTGAAGTGAGCTGTGCCAGAAGCTTCACACACCATTACATAGCGATGCTGTGATACATGCTGCTAAAAGACCTACACACACACACACACACACACACAATCCAGCTGCTGTAATGAGGTATAAATACAGCACTGAGTGTCTCATTTTGGGTTCGAAGAGCTCAGACGACTCTCACAGCATGACAACACAGCTCTCACGCTCACTTACATATCGCTGTTTTTCAGCCTTTCAGCAATATTTGATCTCTCCATGTTTATGTATGTTCTCTGAAACCGCTTAAAAAGCAAAAAATCCCCGCAGAGCTCGTCACTTGCCGGATTCAACGCTTTCAATTACTAGCTCAGATATTTGCCCACAATGTCACTGCACTAAAACGTAGCACAACTGGATGCAAAAAAAAAAAAAAGAGAACTCTTTCTAGAAGAGTCTTGCATCTGAATGAATAGTACAGAGCTCTTCTTGAGGAATCAAACTGCTTTTACACTGCATTGTGTGTGTTTTCCTGCTGTAGGTCAGGTCAGCTGGTTTGGCTATGAGAGCCCGCGCAGTTTCTGGGATTACATACGTATAGCGTGTAGTAAAGTCCCGCACAGCTGCATCCACAGCATCGAGAACATGGAGAACGTTCGCAGCTCTAGAGCAAAGGTCAGGACGGACACATACGTCTGTGTTGCAGTGTCATTTAGTATTATTTATATACAGTTATAGTATTTATTATTATATGTGACCCTGGACCACAAAACCAGTCATAAGGGTCAATTTTTCAAAATTGAGATTTATACATCATCTGAAAGCTGAATAAATAAGCTTTTAAAGCTGAATAATATTTTGCCGAGATACAACTATTTGAAAATCTGGAATCTGAGGGCAATTGCTTCAAATATACCCATGCGACTTGAGGCTGGTTTTGTGGTCCAGGGTCACATATTGAATTAACTTTTTTATATCTTAGTTTATATTTTAATTTTGGTTTAAGTTTTAGCAATTCTGTTATATGCCTTTGTCATTTTTATTATTAAAAAAAAAATGTATTTAGCTTTAATTTATGTTTTATTTATATTAGCTTTAATGCATATTAATTTAAGTTTTAGTAATTTTAGTACTTCGAATTATTTAATTTCAGTTAGTTGCTAATGCAACATTTCTACATTTTTTATTTTAATAAAAAAAAAAATTTCATTTAAGTTTTCGTGTTAATTTTAGTTTACGTTTTAGAACCTTCATGTGCTTTTGCTATTTTTATGACTTTTTAATATTTTTATTTACCTAATTACCTAATTCATATTCATTTCAGTTTTAGTTTCAGTCATTTTAGTAATTCATTTTATTTTAGTAAGTTGCCAATGCAACATTTAAAAATTTTTTTTTTTTTTACTTAATAGACATCTAATAAAATATATATAAATATTAAGTAAAAAAAAAAAAGTTATTTTTTAAATAACAAATTTAAATAAAAAAAAATTTAAATGTTGCATTGGCAACTTACTAAAATAAAATGAATATTGGTATGGTGAAATATGACACCAAACCAGTTATTGTTGTAACTGGTTTGGTGTCATATTTCACCATGCTATCACAAAATATAAAGGGGATATTTTGTGATAGAGGAAACTCCCAGATCAGACTTGTCATCCGTCTCGGATGATGTTACTTCAGTGTTAAAGGCTTTAGTGGTTGACAGGTAAGAGCATCCCTCTCTCGTTCTTTCTCTCAGGGTCGTGCCTGGATGAGAGTGGCGTTAATGGAGAAGCGTTTGTCTGAATATATCTCTGCAGCTCTGAGAGACTTCAAAACTACAAGGTGACTTTCCACAGCCCTCAGACACACACTGAGACTCTTATATTTGATTGCAGGTTGATTGTGGTAAAATCTTTTTATGGGTCTCTCTCTCTGTTGTCAGCCTCTCCACAGCACAGATTGTTTAAACAGCGATTTTACTGAAATAAAAACAGCACCATATGACTTATTTAGCAAAATATTGAGGCACTTTCAAAATATTTGAGCAGTACGTCAACGTCTGGTTTAACTCGGTGGTTTTACTTTGGTGGCAGGACTGGTAAGACTTTTAAATGTTTCATTGTAGTATTGTGAAATAGTTTTACAGCTTATTTATGTGATGGCAAAGCTGCATTTTCAGCAGCCATTACTCCGTTCTTCAGCGCCACATGATCCTTCAGAAATCTTTTAGATATGCTGCTAATAAAAACATTTATTATTATCCGTGATGAAAACAGTTGTGCTAATTGTCGTTCTCTGGTCTTCATCAGTTTTGTGTGTTTGTTTGTCAGGAGGTTTTATGAGGAGGGCGCTGTAGTTCTGGGTGAGGAGGCGGGGCTTCTGGCAGATACTCTGATTGGACTGAATGCCATTGACTTCAGGTATATTCATGTTCATTCACTTCCTTTCTGTGGGTAGCAGTGACATTCAGCTGTGCCACAGCAGGACAGGATGATGATGATTTATTGTATGGGTGGTGCTCTATAAACACCTGCTGACACGAGCCACACACACACACACACACACACACACACAAATATAGATGCTGAGAACAGCCTCCGTATTGTTTTGTAGGATCATCACTTCCCATAATACTCTGCCACAGTGACATTCTCATCAAATAAAGTGCATTTGTTGGCTTATGCTGAAATTTTCATTCTTGATTGACAGTTTCTGTCTGAAAGGGGAGGGGCTTGATGAGAGCTGTCCCGTCGTCATTGACTACACACCGTACCTTAAATTCACACAAACGTAAGAGCACTACACAAAAACACACATATAAACATGCTGGCTTTGTGAACATGCTTTAGGCTTTCCTAATGCATGAGATTGAATATTATGTATGTGTGTGTGCTGTAGTTCTGACAGCATTAGCAGCGATGAGGAGGAAATGAGAACGCTGGGCAGCAGCGGCAGTGAAGCAGGCACTCCTGAATCCCACATGGCTGCCAGTCTGATGGCCGATCAGAGCACCTGGTACAGCAAGAGCAAAAGACTAGAGCAGAAATACAGAGTCGTGCTGGAACAGAAGGTGAGGACGACTACTAATCCTACTATTTCTGCAGTATGTATAGCCTACTGTGCGCAGTATGCTGAATTTTTGTATGCATAGAATACCCACATCTACTGCAGTTGCCAAAATGCGTAGTACACAACCAGAGCACACAGTGAGCTTCCCTTTTCTTGGTTTTCATTTGATGTGCATGCAAATCAACTTTTGAGCATGCTGCATTAAAAAAATATGTGTAAATTCATCATTTTGTAATGCATAACACTATCATTCAAAAGTTTAGGATTTTTGAAATGAGTCTTTTACACTCACCAAGGCTGCATTTATTTGATCAGAAATACAGTCAAAACAGTAGTGTTGTAAAATATTTTTACTAATTCAAATAAATGTAAAAAACGTCTTTTTATTTTAAATTCTATTATGAATAATTCAATATAAAGAGTAATATTTATTTGAAATATTATTCAAATGAATATTATTGAAATATTATTGATATATATATATATGTGTATATGTTTATATATATATATATATATATATATATTTATTTATTTATTTATTTATTTATGTAACAATGCAAAAGTCTTTACTGTCACTTTACTGTCAATTTAATGCATCCTTGTTGAATGAAATTTATTTATTAAAAAAAGACAAATTTACTGAACCCATACTTTTGATTGGTAGTATATACACTGATTCTGATACTGTACTGCTTTGCAGTGTTTGTTTTTAAACAAACAAACAAACAAACAAGTAAATAAATAAAACAAATTTTCAGCTGTTTCAATTCTTAAATTATTTTAAAATTGCCATGAAAAGTCTTTATTCCCTTAAGTATTCATATTTCCTAACTGTGTCAATAATGTACCAAGAATTTTAACATCTCTTTCTTTACTAATTCGACTGCAAAAAAAGCAAAATGATATAAAATGTAAAAATTCTCTATTTTTAGTCAGTCACGCTGCATGCTGTTTACATGCATTTTTTAAATAGTCTGTAGTATAGAATATATACTGTCATATATAAAATATATAGATCATAAACTATACAGGTGCATCTCAATAAATTAGAATGTCGTGGAAAAGTGTGACATTCTAATTTATTGAGATGCACCTGTATATACTGTGTGCCATATTCAGTAATCAGTATACTAGTTTCCCTATCATGTGAGATGAACTTTGAATGTTAAACTGAGCGTGAATATTTTCTAGATCAGTGATTCTCAGTGCTCCTGAGTGTGTCATATTTCCAGAATCTAGTCTGGCACCCTCAAATCAGGTCGTGGGGTCTGTACTGATGAGCGGATGAGTCAGTCAGGTGTGTTAGATAAGAGAGACATCCTGGGGGGACCCGGGAACAAGACCAGCAAATACTGACACAGATCACATGAATTATTATAATTATTTAGGGTTATCTGGAGGAGCTGGTGCATCTGAGGGAAGCTCAGCTCTCCGAGTCTGTCTCTCAGAATAAATCTCTACTGCAACGACTCACAGACACCAAAATCAGCCACAAACTGGAGAAAGAGCAGCTGGAGATCATCATACTGGAGCTGCAGGATCAGCTGTAAGTTTGAACCAGTGCTTATTTAGTATGTGTATATCATCACCTCTTTTATACATATATACACTATATTTTATATTTTATGTGTGTAAATTAACTTTTCCACAACATTCTAATTTATTGAGATGCACATGTATGTATGTATGCGCTTTTATAGTATTTTGTATTTTTTATATTGTTTTAATTTTAATGACAGTTACATTTTAGTAATTTGTTATGTGCTTTTGTATTTTTTGTAATTGTTTTTTTGTTTTAGTTTTACTGATTTTAGTTCTAATTTTAGTAAACTTATGTTTTTTTTAGTTAAAGGGGTGGTTCACTGGTTTTTTTCTAGGCTTGATTGTGTTTATGGGGTGCAGTCTAACATGTGTTAATGCTTCGTTTTTAAAAAAACGCATTATTTTTCACATAATTTACCTTTATTCCACACCGCTCTGTCCCTTCTCTGAGAAAAGGGCTGATCGTGTCCTTCTTTTATGAAGCCCCGCCCTCAGAAATACGCGATGGGCTCTGATTGTTTAGTTAGCCCAGTGTGTTGTGATTGGCTAAACCGCCTCTAATCGTCCCGCCCCTCACCTCGGCGGCATGTGCTCCGGTTCTATGTAAACAACGGCATCGTTAATATCACTTATAAGTTTGAGCCCGATTGCGAAGCAGAGGATATTATTGAAGAGGATTGTGCAGAACCTGTGCAAGCACGGCTTTTAATGGTAGGCCTATGTTTTTTGTTTGTTGTTGTCTCATACTTTTAGATACGCTGTTATTTGCGGGGTTTATCTGGGTTTGTGATGTCATGAACCCGGGAAGTAACTCATTGTAGTCCCTACGAGCCGTTTTTGTAGGCATTAAACTGCCAGAATTTTAAAAGACGATATCTCCATTTGCATTGAACTTTCAGCTTTGTAGCTTTGCAGATATTGTTTATGCTCAAACAGCAACATTAGACACTAACTAACGTTAATAAAGTGAAATCGCAATGAACCACCCCTTTAAGTTCAAGGTATTTTGTGAAGTTATGTTTTTCATCTAATATTTACATTTTATTTTAAATATATTTAGTTATCAAAAGCCATTTTTTTAGTTTTAGTTAACAATAACAGCACTACAAAAATGTAATATAATGTTCTTTATCATTTCATCATCATTTAATGAATTATTGTCATCAATATATCTTTTTTAAAAAGCAGACTTTGTGAATAAGATGCAAACTTTAATGATCTATAAATTACCTAATTTGCATAGAAATTACATGTGTTAAAAAGAAACAATGTGTTAAAGGGATAGTTCACCCAAAAATGAAAATTCTGTCATCATTTACTCACCCTCAAGTTGTTCCAAACCTGTATGATTTTTTTTGTTCTGCTAAACACACACACACACACACACACACGTTTGTTTTTGTGAATTGTGGGGACATTCCATAGGCGTAATGGTTTTTATACTGTACAAACTGTATTTTCTATCGCCGTACACCAACCCTACACCTAACCCTACCCCTTACAGGAAACTTTGTGCATTTTTACTTTCTCAAAAAAACTCACTCTGTATGATTTATAAGGGTTTTGAAAAATGGGGACATGTGGTAATGTCCTCATAAGTCACCTCCTCCTTGTAATACCTATGTCATACCCATGTCATGTGACACATTTTGAAGAATGTGAGTAACCAAACAGTTTATGGTTCCCATTGACTTACATAATTTTTTCCCCCCATACTTTGGAAGTAAATAGGTACCAGCAACTGTTGGGTTACCAATATTTATCAAATTATATATAAATGATGACAGAATTTTCATTTTTAAGTGAACTGCAGGGGAATACTTAAGGCAAACTCGGCACATTTTGAACCTAATTAAAATGAATTGTGATTAGTTAGTGAATATGACACTGTATTTCATACTGAAATGCTGCACACAAAACTGGCACAACTGTTTGCTAAACTTGCCTGTGTAAGTATGATTCATGCTCATGGAAATGTGCAGTTGCTGGAGGGGAAAGGTTAATTATCTGTGCGGTGTGTTCTCATGTATCATCTGATATTATGCTCTGTGCTGTGTAGCAGAAGAACGGTTAATCTTTAGTGTTTTCCGTGGCTGCAGAGTGTCTGAATGTTTCCTGCCTCCCGAGTCCTCCGATTCGTTTCTCCTCTCATTCTGTCAGACAGCTGGAGTCCACGGTTCAACTGAGCTCTGGAGATCCGTGTGCTCGAGGAGACGTCAGCAGCTCGACCAGAGCAGGGTTGCTATGGAGACAGACGCAAATACGTTAATAGATGATTGCAGCATGTAAGCAGAGAGAGGATTTGATCGATGGACTGGAGGAATGAATGAAAGACTAGAGGAGAGACTGATGGGAGAATGTGTTTGTTTGCAAACTATCTATCTATCTACAAAGTCAAAAAGATTTAATTTTTTTTAAAGGAATTATATTTTTTCAGCAAGGATGCATTAAATTGATTAAAAGTGACAGTAAATACCTTTATAATGATAAAATAGATAAATAAATAAATCACGTTTTTTTTTCTTTTAGTTTTCTATTCATCAAAGAATACTGAAAAGATATATTGTTTCACAGTTTCCACAAAAATATAAACAGCAAAAAAACTATATTAAAATGATTTCTGAAGGATCATGTGACACTGAAGACTGGAGTAATGATGCTGAAGATTCAGCATTGCTATCACAGAAATAAATTCCATTTTAAAATATATTCAAATAGAAAACAGTTCTTTTAAATTGTAATAATATTTCACAATATTACTGTTTTTACTGTATGTTTGATCAAATATTTGCAGCCTTGCTGAGCATAAGGGACTTTTTTCAAAAACATTAAAAAATATTGCCGACCCCAAACTGTTGTACAGTAGTGTATATTATGCAGTGTGCAGTATGCTAGTTAGTATTTCATTATAGTCATCTAGTTTGATCTGGAAAGACATCGCTCATGGTCAGGTGTTTAATTGGATCATGATGGTCATTCGCTGCATTGCAGAAATAGAACAGGGTCTTAAATCTGTGTCTGGCAATAGCTGCTTGGATCCGGTTATAAAAGATAAACTTTTTAAGCTGACTTGCTTATATGTTGTTTATCTCAGTAGATACAAGTACGTCTTTGTACATGCGAAGCTGTTTGTGTTTCTCTGTATCCGCTGCTACGGACCATCTGTGCGAATCAATACAGATGTCCGTGAGAGTTCGCAGACCACTATTAGTGATTTTTCAGCTGAGTAGTCAGTTTTGAAATCCAATTGCTGAGGTTAAAGACTCTGAATATTTGATGCTGAATGCCATGTTTCAGATGTTAGGCTTTGATCAGTGACTTGTTGATAAAGATGGATTTTGGAGAAGGTTTGGGCAGGTGTTTGTGTGATAGGAGGTAAAATTTTAGACAAGCCGGGTTGATTTCCTGCTGTATAAATTAGGGCTGCACAATGGTTAAATTGATAATCATGATAAAAAAAGTGTCCAGATTAATTATATTTAATTAATCAAGAGTAGCAGAAATCGTGATTGTGAATAAAAAAAAACTGATCGTGCAGCCCTAGTACATATACTGCTTTTTCAGCTTTTTAGCACTGTCTCTTTAAATGATAATGTTTGTTTCTCCAGGACGGTGATGAAGAACCATGACCTTCGCTCCAGACAGGAGCTTACCTCGCACCTGACAAACCAATGGCCCTCACCTGGTGCCTTGGATACTAATGCAGTTGCCTTGGATACGCTCCTGTACAGGAAACGCACAGGACCATGGGAAGAGTATGTGCTTTCTGTTTTTGTATCTCGTCAATGTATCCTCTCCGATTACGCACGTCCTTATGAGATACATGCAGCTTCACACCGCAACTCATCTCATATTGGATTCCAGTCGAGTTGCTGGTGCTCAGCGAATGATCCAGGAAGCAAAGGCTCTCAGGCTCTAGTTTTAGCTCGCATCTGCAGCTCTCGAATCACATTACAGTATTGGCATGCTTCCTACAGCAATCGCTCTCATGTATTGATAACCCACAGAGGTTATTAAATGGGCTGATCTAATTGTAACCCAAACTTCAGTGGTGTTTGTGATGAAAACATATAATGTTATTTTCAATTATTTTATTACATTGTTTTCATGACAATTAAGCACATTTCCTCCCCAAATTTTTATTGCTGTCATGTGTATAGACTTATATTATTGTCAGTAGTGATTCTTGTTAGATTTTCATTACTTAAATGCTATTGTTTAGCGCATTATAGTTTTTATGTACTGTAAATCAGCATAAATGAAATCAGCACAAATACTATCATGATATATAAATATTCTTGTTTTTATATATTTTTTTCACATAACAGTAATAGGAATATTACTCAATATTTAATTTTTCAGTGTATTTATTTACATAATATACAGTCACAATTTAAATAAAATCTTAATGTCCTAAATCTTAATGTTCTAAAATAAAAAAAATTAAAAATTAATCTAAATTATTAAAAGATAGACGTTAGATAGACCCTAACCCTAAGCAAGATATACTTTTAAAAATGTTAAGGAAATATTAATATATTAAGTTTTTTCATTTATGTAATATATAGTTTTTTTTTCATAATTTTAGTATGACATCACATTGTAATATATACTGTATATATATACACACACACACACACACACACGCACACACACACACACACACAATTGATTTATAGATTTTTTTTTTTTAATTTGTGACTTGTACATGTTCTTTATTTGTGTGTGAGCACAGGAAAAGCTTCCAGAGTTTGGAGCAGCTTTCTGCAGATATGAGTATCTCTCAGATGTCTCTGGAGCCAGCACAACTGAACACGCACAGTCTGGACAGCAAGGCAGGACTTACACACTGGCACGGAGAAGGTTTGTGATGCATGTGTGTGTATGTGTGTGTGTGTCCGCTATGGTGACATCATTCTCTGATAACCAGCTCTATTATAGATGATGTCATTTCACAATGGAAGGGTCCTTACTCCACCTGAGTAACTCAATATTTGTGTTAATCTCACGAAACCCCCCACAATAAAAAGAAGAAAAATGGGAAATGACATTTTTCTCAAAGGAAATGAGGCATATTTTAAGACAATTAAGAATTTATGTAGTTTGGAGTTTCAATTAAAAAAATCTTCTCAAAAGAATTTCTCAAAAATGAAAATTAGCATAAAGGCAGTACAACTATAAACTAATGTATAAAACACTTAAATCTTGTATAAATGAATGTTTCTAATTAATAATGACATTTTTGCAGTAACGAGAACCGAAAAGAGTGACAAAATGTAAATAATACAACACAAAAACAGTTAACGGTCCTAAAATATGCAAAATATGATTCAGTTGTGACAAAATGTCAATAATATAATACAAAAACAGTTAATGGTCCTAAAATATGCAAAATATGATTCAATTGTGTTTTTAAAAAAGTGCTTAAATCACAGTTGATAATTGATTTTGGTTTGTTCACTTATCAACATTCATCATTTAACAGTCAGGTTGAGAGCAATGCATTGTGGGGTGGTTAGAGTATCTCGAGTTATTTTAATATTATTTATATTCGATTATAGTATTTATTAATATTTTGAATAAGCTTGTATATTTATATTTTCAGTATAATTTCAGTTTAGGTTTTAGTCATTTTATGTGCTTTTTTTTTTATTGTGTTCCCCTTTTTTATTTAACTTTAATGCAGTTTTATTATATTTGAGTAATTTTAGTATTTGAAAAACGTAAAAATGAGAAATGTTGCCTTGGTAACTATTAGTTTTCATCTAACACTTACATTTTAGCTTGATTTTAATTACTCAACTCAATTTTGAATAGTTTTATTTTGAATTAAAAACAACTATTGTGTCTACTGCTCTGCCTTTTGTCTGTTCAATAATATCATCCTCGCTCATGTGTGAAAGGACATCAGTGATACTACTGTGTGCTTGTGTGTTCACAGGGAAAGAGGATACTCCGTCTCTGAGGGGTTTGTGTGGTTCCTTAACCTCAATGGCCAGTTACAAATCTCTGGCCAGTCTGAAGTCCAGCGAGTATCTGGCCAGTCCAACAACAGACATGACCAGCCCAGGACTCACTCCGTCCTGAGAGACAAGTATGGACATATAAACACATACACAAACACACCGGCCTGCTTCAGATGGTGTGGCCTTCGAATTGAAGTGAAGAAATGGAAATCTACCTATCGGTATCATCCTCAGAGACATTTCAGCTAGACAAGATGAAACCCCAGTGCTGTCCTGACTGGTTTTAGTTCAATTTGAAGTGCAGTTTCATTTTTAGATGTGAACATTTGGTCGTTGAAGTCCATAGCTAGTGTAGGCATTAGCATTAGTGAATATTGAGCATAATGTATGATGATGAATGACAATCTTGACTCAGGACATCAGTGAATTTCAGCTGTTTGTGAAATTTAGTTGATCTAATGTTGTTCAAATGTCAGCTGTTTTTGGAAAGTCCACAGATAAAGGTTTTCATGGTGTTTTAGTTTTTGCTTCTGTTTGATTTGATTTGATTTTAAATGTTAGATTTAGTTTTATTTAATTCAATATTTTATTGTATTTTAACTTTGATTTAACTTCTTGTCTCACGATTTTATTTTATTTTAAATATTACATTTCATTTTTTAGTTCCATTTCTTATTTTATTTTATTTTTATAAATAAAACCACTTTTCTTTATAAATTACGTCAATTATTGTAATTAATCTAGCCCCTCTCTACACATTTTGGTTCCTTAAAAAAAAACTTTTAAAATTGACATGCCAAGTAAAATACATTTTAAACTATTTTTAACAGCTTTCAAAATATTAACATAAACATATAGCTGTGAAATTTCAGTAAGAAAAATATTTAGGACTTTAACCTAATTGTATCCATCAGAAATTGTTTAAATTGTGAGAAGTGGCTGTTCCATGTCAGAACGGGAAAAACTGGAGCCATAATAATATTAAATCCGATTCGATTATGACAGAAATGTTAACAACAATACTGCTTTGTTCACTTGCCTTCATTTGTCTTTTTAGGGAGTAAGAGGAATATGATTTCAGACATTTCTCTGGTGTGCTGGATGTGGATGCTATTACATTTAGTTCTCGTCTCTGGCTTTTAACTAAAGTGTTTGAGATTCACTCTGTCCTCTTACATGGAGAGGTCTTCCATATTCATCAGTTCTGTGATTTACATAATCATACAGCACTCAAACATTGGTTTTGCATTTTTTGCAGATAGTGGCTAATGTGTACTAGTGTAAAGCATAAATAAAGAAGAAGAATATGGATGACAAATAATATGTTGCATATTGGACTGGAACAAGAATGTATTCAAAATCAAAGATCTTTAACGTAATAACGTCTGAACTAGTTTTGTCAATTTAATGGGATTAATTATAAAAAAAGACTAAAAAATTATTAGAGTTAATAATTTCTTCTAATTTGTATGTAAATGCTGTAATTTCTTACCTCCAGAACAATTCAAGCTTATAGTACCACATTGTGTTTGACTGTATAATGAGGCTGTGGACAATAGACCAGTGATGTTCAATGACATGGACATAAATAATATTGACTTCAAAGCCATTTTTTAAATGTCAATTCCATGCTTTTCATCGGCCACAGTTCTCTTCATTATAGGGCTTTTTATGTGTGGTTAATTTGATTACAAAACTAGAATGTCATAATTAATGTGCAGTATTTAATTAATTGTTAATCCATTGATGAATCCCATTTTTATTTAAATGTAAGGTGTAATTGTAGAATTAATTGGTAAAGTTGTGTTTGAAGTTCAAGTTGAATACTCCTAATACTGCTGCTGATAATTATTTTTAAAAATTCCATTAAATATTACTAGTGTGATTTGATCATAAAACAGACCTGTTTATAAAATCAGTTTACGAGGCATGCCAAGCCATGGATTATATGTAAAAAATAATTTAAAGTGTTAAGAAATGTGTATGATTACTCATGAGCATCAGTACAGTCATAACAGAAATTGCAAACACATATGCAGAATTCCCTTTGTTGCCGCTCATCAAAAATAGTCGTCAGCTCGAACATTGCCTTGCTGAATATCCATGTAGAAGAATGTCTCGTCTGCCTGTGTGTGACTTCAGTTCAGTACCGCAGAAATGCATGTTTTACACTGTTCAGAGCTCGTCTTTTCAGAAGCCAGTACATCTAAATGTGCATCTCAAGGTTTTTTTGAGATTCTTACAGCACTGTTTGATTTAAAATGTGCAATTAAATGTGTAGAGTGGAATGAAGGAAATGCATTTCAGTATTACTTTTCAGTTTCAAGAGTTTTAGAGAAAAGTTAACACTTGTTTGAAACTCTGCAGAATTGTCGCCTTTACAGACATTTTTGAATGTATATGGTTTCTCAATGCTTTGAAATCTGTTTTTGTGATTGAGTTTTTCTTTCTTTAATTTTCTGTTGCACGGTGACGGAAATAAATGGGGTGAGGATAATGAGGGCGCACTGAGATGAATATCATATATTCAGCTAATTATAATTCAGCCTCAATATGTTTAGTCAAATTTTACTTTATGTCCTCATCTATGATCATGTTTTTTTCAATAAATTCTAATGTAAATACAGGCTTGGCTGAATGCTGGTTTTGTCTCATTGGCTATGTGTGCAATGGAATACTAGCTTACAGAGCACTTTGTATGCATTCAACATTTTTTGTCACACAACCTCATCATGTTGCATGTTTAGTTTGGTGTTATCAATATAAATTAATTGCAATTGTGTAAAAACTGAATGTAAAAAAAGAGATTGCTGAAATTAATTCTGATTCTTTCATCACACTGGAAGTGGAAGGTAAATAGATTACAATTTTGTACATCGCATAAGATCTTATGCGCTCCTGGTTCAAGCAACATAAAGCTGTAAATCTAATTAAAATAACTAGAGACAATATTCTGGACTGAATAAAGAAATCGAGACAAATTTGAAATCATTCTTCATTACTGAAGCACTTAAAAAGCAGAGGACATACAGTGCAATTTAAAAAGTTGCGAATATTCATACTTAATTGTTAGGCATTGGGTCAAGAAATATATTAATCAACAATTAAAAAAATCTATTATTTAAGTACAGAAAAATTCAAATCCCCTCATCGGTCTCATTTTTGGCACCATTTGCACACACTGACTTCTTTTAACACAAACCTCGAAAATACATGACTGAAACACTACTAAGACATTTAACTAACAATTAAAAGTCAACCAGCCTGAACAGGTAGAAAACAGATTACAAGGATTATCATGTCTGATGGGAATACATTTGGTGTCAATTTACTAAAAAAAAAAAGGGGGGGGGGGGGGGGGGGCTTGAAAAATTTTTTCTCTACAAAAGGGGGGCCCGGCAGAAAAGGTTTGG